>NC_056599.1:14228060-14828060 GCF_018340385.1 Cyprinus carpio | reverse complement strand
TAAAACCAATTTCGTTTTCAAACATCAGAATCAAGTTCTCATATCTTATAGGTTGTTACTTTTGAATGAAACCACCAGTTAGCCTTTCTAACACTGTCACATCCTAATCTTCAGAAAGTTACCACAAAAATATAATCTTTCTTTCTTTTTCTTTCTTTTCTTTTTTTTTGTTCTTTTGGACTGAGCGCATATTAGAATAGGAGTAGTTGTCGACGATATATATGTGAAGACACTGTGACTCAAAAATGATGGTAAAGTGGAATTGCATCAGATGCTGATTTGTATCATAGAGAGTTTCATTTTTCTTATTTTCTGTTGCACTGAATTGTGCATGCACATGGTTTGACACGTTCATGTGGTGAAAATACAATTCAACAATTTCAACTGAACGTGATATCATGGATAATTACTCTATACTGTTCAGATAAAACAAAAGCATCTTCTAAAAAAGTCAGATCACTCCACTGTGCTAGGAAGAGAGGTGATGATTGATATTCATATATACAATATTGGATACTGAGTTTTCCACACTGGCACTGAATGAGCTGTTTTACTGTATACAAATGACTCAGTGTATTGTGTGGTCACTGCAGGAATCTTTTTTTTTATAGAAAAAAAATATTTTTTTTTAAATAATGTTAAAAAATGACTAATTAAGTTTCAAAATGTCAGGGTTCTCAGGTCAGGATACCTGCACATCCTCTAGAACTTCCTACACACTTTCAAAAATAAGTGATGCACCGAAGAACCTCTAGTCAATGGTTCCTCAAATAACTATTGTTTATTTTTTTCTCTCTCTTAGTGTGAAGACCATTTAAAAAATCTGGTGAACCTTTTCCACTATTTAAAGAACCCTGGAAAGGTTCATGGAGTGGAAACAGGTTCTTTTAGGTTATTTAAATGTTCTTTACAGCTAAAAAGGGGTCGTTTTGGGAATCTGGTTACTGAAAGGTTTCTTGAGCAACACTACACCTATGAAATTCCCCTTTTTAGTATTTTTGTTTTTCAGAGTTTAGTAACTAAACATTCAAGTAGTATATGTCACAATTTTCAGTGGTGTGCAAAACAGCAATATGTAAATAAATGATATTTTTAATGAGATTGTTTGATTGATTTAGCTTCTATATTTCAGTCTGCACTGTCTGTAAATATAAGCATGCTGTGATTACACATTACGGTATCTGCGGTCCCTCATCTGCTGGTCTTGAGTCAGCAGCCGCTGTGGTCTGACTCGATCCCACCAATATACAGATTCACAACAGAATCCGAAAACAAGGGAACCAGTTGAAACATTACAATATCAGTTGAAAAAAAAACCTTGCTTGAATTAATGGAATTTTTACTGTAAAGCTGCAATCTACAATAATGGTTTATGCACAATAAAGAATGCCAAAAGTGGGGTTTCAGAAAACAGCGAAGGCATTTATGGGTTACTCAAAGAACCTTGCAGTGAAACCCTTTTTTCTTAGTCGCGAAGAATATTAACATTCTAAACACCTTTTTATTTTTCACTGGTAAAGAACCAATGGGAAATGTTCCATTGATGGTTAAAGTGTCCTCATGGCGCCATCAAATGCCAGTAAAGAAGCTTTATTTTTTTAAGGAGTGTAGATTACAGATCGCAACCATTACTGCCATTTACTAGGAGCTGGTGAATTCCTTGTGGATGAAGTGGAGATTTATTGCATGGGGCCAAGCCTAGGAGTAAGCAGGGTGGCCCAAACAAGCAATCCCCGGATCAGTCTCCTCTGATGGGCCAAAGCAACTCCACCTCCTCCACCCCTGTCACCCGTTTTATCATTGCAGTACTCGGCAGATAGAGACATGATACCCGGCAGCCTCAGTGCAGGTCAAGTGTGACAGACGAGTGAGCAAACTGAGACGAAAACCCGTGGACCGTCACGAAGCCTAGGACTGATAAGTAGAATGAGCGGTGGCCTCCACCTCTCGTCTTCTGGTTTGGCACGTAGACAAACCTCGAAGGTGTCAAGCTTCGAAGGGAACCAACGTAGTGGCTTGGTTGGTGTAAGTGAGTTCTTTGTTCCTGTTTAGAGTGTCTCATAAAAATTCCAAGAGGCGTGCTGTAGTGTAATTTCCCCTAAAGCATGGGTGGGGCATGTGCAAACCACCTCTCATCTGGGCAGGGACGTCCCACTACTCGCTGTCAACCGGAGTGAAGCAGGTTGTCCACAAGTCCCTTTAATAGACTGTGCTGAAGTTTGTGTACACTACAAAACCGTCACATTGCTGTAGACCCCATTGGACGCACTACATGGAGACACTGTCCTAAGGGCAATTACGGTGCTGTTGGGTACCAGTGTTGTGTGTAGGTTTGTGTTTTGTCTTGCCGTAACTTGTTTATTTGGCCAAAGTCAGCTTGTTCTGAATGTTCGAAGAGCATAAATGAAAGGTACAGCCACCACATTTACCACACTGCATTAGACCAGTACTAAGCTATATGTGTTGTGTGTTTTTTTTGTTTTTTTTTTTTGACATACGTTGTTATTCTGATTATTTAAACATGTTCTGACATGTTGTTGTACACAACAACAGTATGCTGAACCATCAAGAACAGTAACCATTGTGAAATATTAGTCCAATTTATAACAAACTAGTTTCCGTTTGATATGTATCCAAAATTTTGATTATTCCTGTGGGCAAAGCTGATTGTTTAGCATCAATTCGGCCAGTCTTTCAGGAGTCCGACGATCCTTTGGAAATCATTCCTAATATATGATGCTTTGCTGCTTCAAGAAAACATGTATTATTTTTAGCAGTGCTAAATCGGTTGTGTGGCTAATATTTGTGCGGACAATAGTGTAATGAGATTTATTTTTAGTTAACATTGACAAAAAGAAAATCATACTCAAAATGTTAATAGTTTTTAGTCTCATTTCTTGTTATTTTGAGGTGTAAAATGTACTAAAGGTTTTGTGACATCCACTCTCATATGGTCATGTACAAAGCTACTCCACATTTGCAACTTTGACACTTATATTAAAAAATATGTTAAAAAAGGTGAATGTATGTGATTAAACATCTGATGATATGACCAGTTTTGGTTTTCCCTGAGGTGACTGTAGGAACATGGGAAAGTCAAAAAAAAAAAAAAAAAAAAAAAAAACAAAAAAAAAAAAAAAAAAAAAAAAAATAATTATGTACACATAGTAGGAAATGATAGTATAAAGATCTCTCCTGACACCCTTCAGCTTCTCCTCTTCATGACTCATTCATTTATGTCATGTTTTATTATGAGTAACTCAAGCAAGATCATCCAAAACATTTGAAAGTAAAAGAAATCATGCAATTCAGTAGCAGAAAAATGACGTGTGTGCTGGTGTGCTGTTAAATAGGTCCCAGGTCCTGTATATATCGTAATCTCCAGTCTTGGGTCTACCTGTGGAAAGTTTAATGCCCCACATTCTATGTACGAATTACTCTTGCTATTTGTCATCAGCCGATAAAGTGTTTCAGGACACCTGCACAAAAAATAATTAGCCCAATAAACCACCAAAGGGAGAAATGCATGAAATACCAAACACTTTCCAAAGCCACATGGTGTTTTCCCAACTTTGAAGCCATTGGGTTAAGAATACTAAATCAGTGGAAGAAGATATCAGAAGAGGAAACCTTGCGGTTTGGATGAATTTGAATTGAGAGGAACTGAAAGAGACAACAGAGGCTCACATTTCAAAGATTAGGTCATCTATCTGGGTCGAGTGAGGTTGGAGGACTGGTCCGTCGTGTGGGGTGGATAGTATGCATCACCCGAGGAAGTTACGAGTTTAAAAACAAAAACAGAACAAAAAAACACCTGAGATGTGTGGGGCAGTAATGGGAAGTTGTATATTATGGTGCACATGGTCGTATTTCTATGAATGCGGTTTGTCTCTCCTACTCAATTTCCATCCTTTACCACTGCCGTGATTTTAGAGGCATAACAACATAAAACGACCATAACTCCGTAACTTATAAGAACCTTTTACTTCTAAGACCTTTTATTGAAGTGGAAAAGTTCCATGGGATGTTAAAGATTCTTCATGGAACCAAAAGATGCAATCAAGTAACCTTAATTTTTTTAACGAGTACAGGTATGTCACTACTTTGAAAGGCTTTCAGTGGAAAAACTCAAAGATGTTGTATTATATGAAATAAAGCCCATGGGGGATTTTTAAAGGTGAGACACTGGCTGCAGGTCAAAAGTGGGACCATTAATCCAGCTCAGGATGGATTTGATGATGTAATAATTGTAATATGGCTGACAATAAAGAGACACCAACCATCCATTCACTTCATTGTGACTCTAGGACTGAATCTTTTAAGAAGTTTCAAGTGATACACACATCCCTTTGTGCAAACACATCCAGTTACATAGAATTTCTCACTTTCACATAAAAACACACACATACATCTGTGAATACAGAAGTGCTTCCATTGTAATTATATTATTTTTTGCTGTTGTTGTTTGATTGACATCATGACAAGCTTGTCCATATTTTGGATAAAGCCTACAGGATAATGTCACAACGACTATTGAGACTACATACCAGAGACCTGTCAGGCATGTGCATTTCCTAAAAGACCTTGAAACTACAATAGATAGAAAATGTCAAAATCTCCCAGTTCTATAAAATAAAAATATACAACCAAAATGTGTGTACACTTAGTAATCAGAATTCAGGTCCCTCCAAAAGTAATACATTCAGATTATTTAACCAGACAATAAGAAATGCTACTAAGACATATACCTCATCGTGTTTGCACTATCCTAAGTCAGTGAATATAAAAAAATCACGTTCCGTTTGGGAGGGGAGAGGTTTCAGGGATCAGCGTGCATGGTTAACATTATTTGCCTAGTTTGTATTTACATATATATCTATATATATATAGATATAGAGATATCTATATATATATAGTATATATAGTCTATATATACATCTCTTTATATGGTACTTTTTCTGTGTAAATGGAAAATTTTGACACATAGACAAATTATATGTGTGTGCAAGAATGCTTCGTAAATTTATCTTGTTTTGATTCTAACAACAGGGTTGTTTGGTCTCCACCTACAGAGTCTTAAAAATGTTCCCCTAAAAGTATGGTGAGTTCTGTTTGTGTTGGGTGGGGTCAGAGGGAGCAGACAGTACGGAAAATGAAAGTGACGGTCTCGAATGAGCGTTCATAACAACGTCAGTTGATCTCACACCACAAAGCCGGTGTATTTGTTTTTTGGTTTTAGAGAAAAACAGCATTTCTTTCAGTTTTGTTTATTTATAAGCAAAGACCACTTGTGTTCAAGCACAGTTGGTGATCGGTAAACCATGTACAGTTGGAAAACACACTTTTCATTTTTTTTACATTAACCACACGAAAACTAAAGTAAAAACATTCAATCATTCATTTTGTGGTGAGTATTTCTGTTAATTCGTCTCTCTAAACAAATTATGGTCAATACTACCTATGTATTTCATACTTTTCTACAGTTAGTTCATAAAGACGATGGGTAACTTTTGTTTCTAATTGTACCATGCAGAGTATAGTTAAAAACAGTACTTTATATTTTTAAAGTAGCCTACACCCATAATTTCAAATATCATAATGTCTTATGTAATTAATATATATATATAATGATTAAATATTATAGTATTATATATTATACATTAATTTACAATGTTTATATCCCTTATATAATTATTAATGTCTAAAGATATTCATTTACTATATATATATATAAATATATATATATATATATATATATAGATATATATATATATATATATATATATATTTTTAATTTATATGTTTTTTTTGATTATTTGTTTTTTTTGTGTTTTTTTTTCATTTTACTATATATATATATATTGCCTCTTCGTTTTATTCCTCAGTTCATTGGCAAACACTGAACAATTAGGATTTTAAGTCAATAGTAATATTAAGGACTTAAAAACCAGCTCATCGTTCAACTGTAAAAACAAAGAAATTACATTCACTTAGTCAGTGAGTAATTTCAACCCATTGGGAAAAGGCCTCAAGATGGCTGTGGACATCACAGACAGTCATCTGTAACTTCAGCATTTATTTACTGTTAGTGTGAATGGGGCTTAAAAGTTGCACAGACTGTGTTGGATCAAATGGAAAATGTCATTGTTAAAACACTCAGGCATGATGGCAATCTTTCCCATTTCTCCAAAGTTCACCAGACCTGCAAATAACTGAAAACCTCCAACAAATGTCTTCAAGAAGCCCCTGCAAAGAGGGCCAAAACTCTTCTCTATGTGTGCCCCGATATGAATTGGTTTTTGTTTTTTTTTTTTACAATACTGGCACTGGTATATTGTAACCGATGGTGTAAGCACTGTGAAAGGAGTGTGAAGGACAAGGTCTGACAGGTGTTCTCATGGCCTCCATTTAATGAAAAAGAAAAAACAAAATCAGCTGCTTAGTATTTTAGATTGGTTGGAAGCTGAAAGACAGGGAGAGGCAACAATAGCTGTTTCATAAGAAAGGAGAAAAGAGAGCGGAAGAAGGAGAAAGACTGACTCAATTCCTAGGGGACTGCATAGCTAGGCAGCATTTCAAGAGTTTGCCTGCCATCCAGTCCTTAATGTTAATGGTATAAAAAAAACTTGGCTTGCTGTCCTCAACAGAGGCTTACGAACAGCGAGCTCTGCTTGAGCTCTGAGATCAACCCCCTGTTGTTGTACTACACAGTAGGAGAATAACAGAAATAGAGGAGGAGATGGGAGGTGGAGGGATGCTGGAAGAAACTGTCGCTGGAATGGCACAATAAGTGCTGCGTATATAGGCTGAAAGGATGATTGACAAGTACTGAATGATTAGGTTCCTCATGAACCTACAATTGGAACGTTCGCGTCAGAATTCTAAAAGGAGGTGTGTTTACACTGAACACATGCGCTAGAAAATAGTTCACATGATTTAAACAGCTCAATAATAAAACTTGCAGGAATTATGGCTGATGGTCGTGTCATCACATTTGCCTGTGTAATTTTTTGTTCAACGTGACCGCTCATTTAGAATGCGTCGTCACGTTTGTCCAAAAAAAAAAAAGAAGAAGCAATCAATGAATCAACGAACAAAATGGCGGTCAACTGAGGATCCAAGCTGAGCAACAGATTACTCGATAACATTGACAAAATGAGTCTAATCACAGCTTTTCATGACAAAAAAACTGTGCTTGTTTTTAAACTTATTTAAATTAAAACATCTAATTGTTTCGAATATTGCGTCATAAGACAATTTTTTGGTTGCAACAAAGATGAACCTCACCAAATTGCGGCACCTGAAAATATTAAGTAGGCAGGCAGCTTGCAAGTTTGACCCTTGTGTGGTGTTCATATTTTTGTTATTCAGCCAGTGGGTCTGGTGGCCCCGCTGCATTTTGTTTTTAATTTAACGCAATTAAAAAAATTGTTACTCAACAGATGTTTACTTCATCCCAATTACAAGGCAATATAAACAGCATATATAGGTTGATTTTTACCCTTTACCTTTGTTAGATAGATTTCATCCCAATTACAAGCAATATAAACAGCATATATAGGTTGATTTAAAACACAAAACTCACACTGAGCATCCTGTATATGTATATAAGTGTGTAGGGAGGTGTACAGTGAGTGGTCCCTTGAAAATTTGTTCTGATGTATGTTCTTCACAGAAAAGGAAAATGCCAAATTGCCAGGCCAATGAGTATGGGTTTGAAAAAACAATGAATTGTATAATTTTTCTTTTGACAAAACGGGTCCCACAGACCCGAACACCATACAAGGGTTTTTTTAAACGTCAAATTGCTGTCTGGGTAGGCAGCTCACTAGGGTTTGAGACAGCCCCAAAGAGGGCGGAGGAATAACACTAATACCCACAAATCAAAACACGGTCCGCTTTCAAGTTTTCTCTCGGTTGTAGAAAGACAGAAGTTTGACATGGAGAGTAGAAGTCATAGAGGATGACAAACTTTTGACTGACATGTTTTCAGGAATGTGTTTTCTCCATTATGTCCCAGAAGATATGGCCAAACTGCAGCTGAAACTTTTCATAAGTGCTGGGGAAAGGAGTTTTCATGTGAGAGAGAGCGGACCAGGATCCCCGTACAAGGTCCGTTCGCGTTATTAGTTAAGACGTAATTTTCTGTATTTACCATCTACACGTGCGCTTGTAGGCTACGGTGTTGTGACACTTACTTGATTTTAACATAAAACATTCAGAAGATTCAAACCTTCAACTCAACTTTGTTCCTACCCTTACACAATTGGCTTTATTGGCGATCTAAAGGTAATAGTATTGAATTGAACAGGACATCATGCAGAAGCTGAATTCGGTAAACAGTCACGCGGAGCTCCAGCAGCGGCTGGGGGATCACGGCGGAGCCGGAGACACGGCCGCGGGAGAACGGCACGAAACACATCCGAGTCCCGAGGAACCTGTGGATACGGTTTCAGTGCTCCAGCAGAAAGATGCTGGTCGGGCTGGACATCCTCTGTCTGCCTCGTGGGTAACGAGAAAGAGGAAGAGAGTTGGGTGACACGTTGTAGTAACTTAGATTATGATGTTAATGACATTAATGCTATTTTTATTAGATTACTTGCGAGATATTATGAAAATGTCAGCAAAACTTGTACTGGGTTGAACTCTATAAGAACCATTATAAGATGCTTTGCCAGTCAAAACAAAGTTTCATGACAGTTCTATTAGAACGTACATGATCATTTATTTAGCATTATATAATGCAGTAGGCCTAATAATGAAGGTTATTGAAAATGCTGCCAAGATGAAGTGTTTTTTCACACCCCCCTCCACTCCTATGCAAAGAAAACAAGTTTAAAAAACACCACAAACGAGATTTTTTTGAAGGTGTGTGACATTCCACTTAATCTTGTTTCCCTCATAACAAAAAAAACTTTTTGACAGTTCTCCAAAAAGGATAATGATGTTTTACTGCTGTGTCTAAACTTGACATGGGAACAACTTTTCAGAAGTGTAGGAAATCCATAGTTGCTCCATCCAAATAATCTCCTCAAAGATGCCCAAATCAGAGTTTAGGAGCGGAAAGGGAAAAACTAAGTTCCTCACCTCTTGCGACACGTGGTGTGTGTTGTCTTTAGTTTAGAGTTTGCAGGAAAGGTTGTCATGGGTAATTGAGCCGTATCCACATGGAAACAAGCAGTTCTCCAGAGAAACAGTGGAACTGCCTTTTCAGATGCCCTGACACTGCATGTGTTTTGTACTTGTTTGGGAAATACTTTATTGTAAGCGTTCATTGAAAACCTAGTATTAGTTTCACTGTAAAAAGAGTGAGAACTTGAACCAAGTGTTACATATCTATGCTCCTCCGATCCAAAACATATTTAGACCCATATTTATTTCTTTTTGTAGTCAAGATGATTTATACGCAAATAAAATAATATTGTGTTTAGTCGTTTAAATATTTTTTATTAAACCCGGTAATATAATTCTTACCATATTAGGTGACCTAAATTTTTTTTTTTATTCTGATAAATCTTAATATAAATATTTGCCACATAGACTACTGCGCTGAAACATTGTCTTGTTTGCCTGTTTTCCATTTACAAATATTATCTAAAACATTCTTAAAGCAAGAGCTGCAATACGAGAAAACCAATAAAGACTTAAAATAGTTAGGACGTGTTTTTTTTTTTTTTTTTTTACATTAAAAATAGTTAAAAATTGTGAGAGTTTTTGCTTTAAAACAAACAAAACAATCTGCCAAGGGGACAAGAAAATAATCTTGTTTTGAATTTTGTTACGTGTGATTTCTACCCGCCAATGGAAGGACAATATTTTAAGGAATTTTACCTTCTCACAGTAAATGGCATCTTGGATTTAAACAAAGTTTAGATAATTTATACTAAAAAAACAAGACTAAATACGAAGAGTGTTTTTTTTTTTTTTTTTTGTGTTTTGCAGGTGGCATGATGACTACTAATCAAGTTGTTTCTTATATAGGTTGTTTATCGACTTTACTAATGGAACAAGTTATTATGAAGTGTAAGTTTTCCCGGCCCTCTTCCCAAATATTTTCATCACTACAAACCCTAGGCAAATGTGTTTGTCCGGTCAGTTTGGTGATGCAGATCCTGTCTTTTTTTCAATTACTGGCTAGGAGAATTAGTGAACCACCCTATCGCGTTAATTGTGTCACAACAAAATGCCAAACAGGGATGTTGGGGAACAAAACACTTCAAGTGTTTTTTTTTTGTTGTGTTTTGTCATGCTGCTTTGGCTGTGCCAAAGAGGAACCTGTCCAGGCAGACAGACAGGTTACAGTTCACTGGCTGACTGTGTGGATCAGTTACAGGCGCCACTACACTGATAAACATCTAGGTAAAAGGTCTATCCAACAGAATCTGTTTTTAGAAAACGTGTCTGGTTCCTGCTTGATGGTTAATAGAGGAAATGAAAGGGCCTCCTCTTGCTTTGCCGGATGACTGTCAGCTTTCTGCCTTATGACGTTACAGTCAATGCACTCAGCAGTTTTATTTACTCTAACTGGATTCATTCGTGATTCAGAAAGTGGCTAGTACTTATAAACCTTTGAGGACAGAACTGGAGAAAGTCAGAGTAAGGCAGCGAGGAACTGTTCTGTGGGATGAGGCATGACGTGATAAAGGATGGGGCGTTTATGATTGATTACTTGTGGTTAACATTGCCACGCATTTCCATCGTTTTAATATACATGGGAGCTTATGGGACTTCCTCCTAAACATTTGGTGTGACAACTGTGAAAACACATTGCAGGAGCCGCATGATGAAGCTGCATTTGTGCTGTATTCATCGGAAGTATTTTGACAACATGCCACATTTTTGTACACTTGTGAAAAGAAGGACACTTGAGCATTTGTATATGAGTTTGACTGAGAATAATGTAATGTTTGCAGAAAACTTCACCGATATTCGCAAAGACACCACACCCCACGTAGTTACTGGTTGCTATGTCTCCGACAAGCACTGTCGTAGTGCTCAAACGACACACAATCATGTTCTCACGCATGGGGGAGAAATAGATCGTTGAGCAAAGAGGAACACAGTCAACAAGCGGTTACTGTTTGGCCAACAGTAAACAACCTATATGGTAATGACTAGTATTTATTAGCATCATTCATTCTGCATTTTATTATCCAGCATATTTTGAAGGTTACTAAACATTGGTGTTGTTGCATAGTATTGCTCCTTGCTTACTGCGGTTGAAGCTTGAGGGACTATGGCAGGCTGAAGGATTGTAACTGATTTCATGTGTTTGTTTGTTTCAGCAGTGAATAGGGTATTCATGCCATGGCATTCTTGATCCGTTTTAATAAGCCAACAAAGCTGGAATAAGAGCAGCTTTGATGGTGGATCCGTCGGAGAAAAACATCGTGCTGTGCATTTCGAAAGTGAGCTCTGGACTACATCAGCAGCGGTATAAACAACACTGGCAGATTGTTTACAGAGGCGCTTAGACACGCCGGCGACGATCGATCACTAACTTGGCTCCGCTTCTCTGCAACTCTTTTTGTCAGTACATTCCATCTTCGGCCAGACTGCGATACACAAGGAGGGTTCTGGAGAAATGCTTGCCCTGGAGATATGCGTGAGTACCTGTGGTTTGACAGGTCAAAGGGTGAAGTTGGTGAAAGAAAGGTCACATGCCTACCTGGAGTGTGTGTTGTGAGGAGAGCCTGCTGGAAACAAGCCAGATGCTTGACTTTCCCTATCCAACCCCTCCCACGAATTTCAGCCGTTTTTGTTAATGAAACCAGTGTAACTGGCAGTTCCCTTGAGAAAATGTGGTAACACTTTACAATAAGGTTCCATTTGTTAACTTTAGTTAAACACAAACTAACAGTGAAACATCACCTGATGAAGCATTTACATCTTTATTATTAGTTAATTTTTGTTAAATGTTTTTACTAACATTTACTAATACTTTGTGTATGCTATTACTGTTATTAAATGGACCTGAGCTAACATGGACTATCAATAAACAGTGGATTTGCATGCCACTAATTTTAACTGAGCATAAAGAAATACTGTAACAGTGGTAACGGGTCATTGTTAGTTTAATGTTAGTACATGCATTATATATAGTCAATCAAATGGAGCGCTTATTGTAAGTGTTACCGCAAAAAGAAAATAATATATATAAAAAAGTAAAAATATACAATACTATCTGTGATAGCATATGGATTTCCTTTGAAATATACCTCACAACACGTTTTTTTTTTTTTTTTTTTTTTGGAAGCCTATAGTGATATATGAAGGTTTCAAAATGTGAGTGAAGATAACATCAGTGAACAATGGTATTTGTACTGTCGAGTGATCGTGTTTTTGTGAATGGATTTGGTGTCACAGCGCTGCCTTCCGTGATTCAGTGTTCCTTTTACCCTGAGTGCTCACCATATTATGGACAGGTAAGACGCCCAATCTCTAAAGGCAATGACTGAGCAACATCAAAGCAAAAACACAGACATGGCTTGAGTGTGTTATATCTTCATTGATTGAGTAAGGCTTTTAATAGGAGTATGGGGGCTGTACCTGATGAAGCCCCTCTTCCTATTTATTCACTTCTCTCTCCTTCACCTTTCGTCTCCGCCACAAAATCAGCATCATCTCATCGAAGGCCTTTAAAAAAGCCAGTGGCGTGTGCGGCAGTGTGAGGCCTTAGGTGCGTGTGTGTGGAAAGTGTCTGTTTGTATAAAGTCTTGTGTTCCATTGATTGGCAGAGAGCTGTCAAGTGAGAGAATGAGATTGCAGCACACCTGCACATGTCGGTATGTGGGCGCGCACATTCAGGCCTGCGCTTCGACATTAGCACATGGTGTCTGCTCGTTTCCACATGCTCCATTCCAGTGAGTGATAAAGTTGCACTTCACACCGGGCAAATGGATCTCTGTCCTCGTTGCACATTAATATCACTCAGGTCATAAGTGTCAAGTAGGACTAGTATGAGGTAGGTATAGTATCAAATCTGGTATAATGGTATCAAATATGCAACAGTATATCAATGTATAAAGTTAATCCAAAATCGAAGAATCTAAGAGACATAATTTGTATAAATATAATTGAATGAAATCTATTGAAAAATAATTTTCTATATCTATGAGCTTTTCGATATATCTCGTCTATCTATCGTTAATCTATCTATCTATCTATACTATCTACGATCTATCGTATCTATCTATCGAATCGATATCTTAAAGTCGATTATCATTTTCATATTATTACTATATTATTATATTTCTATACTAAAATACATTGTTTAAAATCCCTAATTTCTTGAATGTATCTGAATATTTTTATATTTTTTCACATTATATACTTATTAAACTAGCTTTACGAACTATTCAATTACCTTGTATTTATATTTAGGCTCAGTTAGGGGCATATATGTTTGGTCATCGTTCTTGTGTGTATAATAAATTATAATATATCAATCATATATGATTAATATGTATAATGTATAATTATTATGTTTAATATGTTTAGATTTATATTGAATGCTATTTTATCTTTTATTATTCATGGTATTTCATTTAAATATATTTAATAAGAAATAAATTAAATATATGTAAACAAGCGCACTCGATTCTCATCCCCCCCCCACACATCGTTTCGCTGCTTCACATAGACGGGCATATACCTCATACTACATTATACATCGTCAGAAACGGCAACACACATCCCACAACACCACACACACACGACACCATATAATATTAATTACAGGGCTTTTAGAGTGCCGACGCTGTTTGGGATGCAACATGCGACTAAAAGAATTTCGCACATAGGTATGCGACTAGAAAAAATCAGAGGTCTCACAACCCGGTGCGAACCAGATGCCGGGGTAAGTCGCGAGAGAAAAAAAACTCTCACGGTCTCCACTGTGGTTCAACAACAGACCACTAGAGCCCTGCATTTCACAGTTCACAAGCCCGGAGCGCCGGACGGACCCACAAAACTTTTGGTTTTATGCACCGCTCAGCGTGTGCCGGCTTTTGGGATAATTTTCCCATGTCAATAGGTTCATGGACGTGCGGAGGGGGCCACTGGGCCTCCCTGCACCAATGTTTTTATCCTCTCTTTAATTATAAAATACCGGACTCATTTACCTTTATGTGGAATGCACGGCGTATCAACTGAAACAAATAGCGAGTGATTACGCGAAACGTCTCCATGATCCTGAATCATCCCGCACAGAACTATTGGAATATAATGGCAACATGTATTCCTGGGTCCTAAACGTTTTAAACAATTGTTATATGCTTGAAACTTGTTTTTGACCTGCTTAAAGAGCTTGGGTGGCTGGCTGGGTTTAGCCAAGGCCAAAGATCAAGAAGGGGCAATGGTGGACTTGCAATGTAGTAGGATAGTCCATAGACCCGCACTTGGAGGTCCATGAGATGGATCAGAGGATGTTTACGACCCCTTAAAAAGCCGGTGGTACCTTAATTTAGATTTCTATTCTTTGTTCATCTGTTATCCCTTTGCGATTTATCTTTGAGACTGTCTTTACAGGTTTAAATTGAAGAAGTAGAAGACACTTTAAAGCACAACAACGCACTTTTTTTTCAAAGTAAGTTAACCTATGGTCACTTGAGTATAATTGTGCTTCAGGGATAAAGAAATGTCTGTTGGAGCAGGGTTTGTTAGTTAATCATTTAAGGGTCATATTGTCTATATAGACCCATCGCTTACAAAAAAAAAGTGAACTTTCTTTCTGTGCAACCTAAGAAAAAAGTTAGGCGCACGAACAGTGCAACACCAGTGCAAAAAGTGTAGTTTGTAGAGAGCCCTGTATAATATATATATAATATACACACAACATCAAGCCATTGCATAACTGCTTTCACCTGTTTTTAAATCATAGCAAATAATCATCCTGGTCCCAGAGGGATGTGCCTATCTGCCCATCCGAGTATATGTAGTTTCAACAATGACCGATAGATCCCAACACAGAAACACAGGCCAGTATCTCTGTCTGGTGTTTCTCACCCCATCTCGGCTAAAGTGCATTAGTCTATAAGCAAATAACAAGACAGGGCTCCGATAGAAACTTACTGCAAAGAAACAGCTGATTTCCAACTGCAGCCTGCTGGAGCCAGCCAACTCATGCCTCTGTAACACAGGGTTACCAGCTTTAAATGAGTGACCACCGCCCAATGGCCGATCCAGAGACTTAGAGAGTTGTGTGCAGTTTGCTGGTGGATTAATACTGTTGTTATGGATTGGATGAAAGGCCGTGAGAGGTTAAAAGGAACAGTGCTGGGCTGAGATCTCTGATGATACCAGCCCAGCCTCCCTCATGAGTGAAAGGAAACCAGAGTGAATCCTGCCAGAAAGACACAGACAAATTAGAGGATTACACAGCTTTAATTTATTTTTTTTTTTTGCAAGAGAGATAGCAAATGAGAGTGGCGTTAAGCAGCACATTACCCATCAGACTTTATTACATGACAATTAATGCATCTGAAAATATGTCAGCTCTGTCTGTTCCTTGTCTGTTTTTTGTGCCTATCTTTTGCTGATGTCTCTCAACCGTATCAGAGGAATTATGAACTAAGCAATGAATCCCCCTGCCTCTTTCTCTCTTTGAAACAATCAGACGAGTTCCCCCTTGGTAATTCATGTTTTGATTTTTCTGAGCTGTCCTGAAATACCAGTTATGCATCCGTGATTTTATTCTTGACAATTTTGGTGACTTGTTCTAATTTACGGGCCATGAACATACATGCAAAGTGAGGATACACTACTGTTTTGAAGTGCACACCTAATATAATTTGCTGACGATTTTTGATGTTCTTGGGTCAATTTGACCCAGGCAGTTTTTATTGTTTTTTGTATTTTTTTTCAGGCAACCTGTAGCAGGGACCTGCAATTAAATATATTTCCTTGGGTATAATGTTTGTTATTAGGTTGGGTGTTTTGCTACTTTGGAAAGAGAAAAAAGTGAGCATCATTATATTTCAGTGCTGAAAAATACTTTTCTCACTTCTCAGATGTTAGATGGTATGAACTATCGATTTCTATTTTCAATGTATATGAAAATAGACTATTACACTTATCTTTTTCCTTTCTTTTCCAGAATTTTTATATACTTTTTGCTTAGTATTAGGGGCCAAGAACAAGTCCTAAATAAGGTTGTGTGTCCTCAAATTTGAAGTTATATATAGAATAAAAATTTGAGGTTCCTATGCAATTTTGGTTTAGGTGTTATACCAAAACTGGCCACCAGGGTGCCAATCAAAAACAATGTTTTTTTTTTTTTTTGCTGCAGATTTTTCTGTGCACAAATGTATACATTTTTCTCTCAATATTACTTCTATCCACAAACATAACCACCAAATTGATCTTGAGATTGTGGGACGTGAATTTATGATGATTATCTAAAACGTGATAGTAACAAAATGAACCAAAGCAAATAATTGTGACATAAAGGTCATAACTCCTATTATGATGTAAGTATATGGTTTTAGAGGTGCACTCCTTGTCCATAACATTAATCTAGTCTAGTCTGTTTAGCCCACACACGAATTGTAACAAAAACAGTGAATAAAAATAGTTTATTTAGGCGTCTTAGACCCTTTTTCCAACGATATAAGAGATAGTGTTCATGATTACACCAGAAAAAACGTCGTGAATTATTGAGATATAAACTTGCAATTTGTGAATCACACATCTTATGTTTCTCACATTCCCTCAGTTTCAGCTTGCATTTCCACACAAATTTGTTGAAAATAAACACTCAATTTCTTAGAAATAAAGTCCAAATTGTGAATTCCATACACTCACAATTGTTGAGTTTACATCTTGCGAATTTCAATAACTCTTAATTGTAGATATACTCTCACAATTTTGTGAGAAATAAGTATTAAGGGTGCTTAATTCCTCACAATTCTAGAGGGTTTGTTTTTTCTTCCAGAATTTTCAGGCAGCTGCAAGAAGATATAAACTTGCAATAAAAAAAGACCAAATTGTGGATTTTAAAAGTTTTCCATTGTGACGTAACTACATCATTGAGCAATTGATAACCTCTAGATTGTGTAAAATAAAATATGCACAGTCTACGACCCGAACGAAGTACGCACTTGTAAGTTAAGTTCCGCAATTCGCATGAGTCTAGAAATTCTGAGCTTTTACATTTCACAGCTGCAAGGTAATAACACGTGCAAGAAAAAAAGACCAAATTGGGTGAGTTTATAACTTGCAATGGTGAGGTTTAAACAATCTTGCAATTTCTGACTTTTTTTCCGCTCTCTAGATATTTGGAGTTGGAGTTAAAATCATAATGACCTTTGTCCTGTATCTATCCCATGGTGCAAATATGCTTCCATACGTCATGACGTGCTGTGCCTCAACATACCCTGCTTCTGCAAAAACACACCTATACTCTTAAAAAGAGTCTCTGGAGCACCGCTGCTCCCCGTCAGCTGTTGAATTGTCTCCTGTGCACAGCGTGTCTGTAAGACAGGAATAAAGTAGGATCCCACCCATCCTGAGGAACGCATGTCTGGACTCGGTCTACAGCCTACACCAGTAGTACCGCACGCATTGCGTGGCGTTGTGTGGGGTCACGAGAGAAAACTCCAAGCAAGCTTACAACTCATCTTGTTCCCTTGTGTTCTGCTGCTCCCCATCAAACCCCTCACTTGCCTGCAGGAGATTCCATTCTTTTTAGGTGTGAAGAAAGCCATTTAGAAGAATGGCTTGAAGGGTAAATAGGAAAAGTTGGCAGTGGTTTTCATAGAGATGCAGAAATGCTAAAGTAGATTGTGCCCTCTTTTTTCTGGTAGCAGCCTTATGTTTAGAAGTATACTTCTTATCACAAGCGATTTTTTTGCTGTGTAAAGTATCATTGACTTAGTCCATATGGTTCAGTTGTCTCATTGTTGGTGCAGGCCAAGCATAGTACTTTTTTGGTACACAAATAAGATGAAGCTGTCCTGGCAACACAAGAAGACATTTAGCTTTTGTTAGGGGCATCTGACATGACTTTGCTCGAAATAAATTGAGAAGCCATTTCTGTGACAGAAAAACAGCGGTCACAGCATCATATCGCCTGGTGGGATTGCCGTGTCGGAGGCAGTCTAGATTGGTACTCAAGAGTGCAATCGCGGCATAGAGAAGTGGGACAATTCATGGCATATGTTTTTCTAGTGATATTTTCCCGGGGTGGGACCGATGCGCACCTTGAGAGGGCCGCCGACAGAAATGGTATGTGGAATGTTGTTGGAGGAGTGGGAAGTGAGGATGTTGTCTAGTCGTGCCGTCGTGACATCACAATGGGAGAGGTGGAGACACAGCGAGCAGCCCCGTTGGCCCATTGGTTTGTCTCCTGTATTGACAGTGTAAATAAATGCAGGCTTGATGAGCAGAAGATAATTCTTCTAATTCTAAAAAAACATTAAAATCTTAATGTTCAGGTAAATTTTTGACATGTAGAGTGTGTGGTAGAGGTATATTAGATCCTTGATAGTATATATATATATATCGTATTATATATATCACATACACCACACACACACACACCTGCGCACACACACACACAACACACAGATAATATCGGGAAATTGAGAGTAGGTGGTGGACGCGCCTGTGACCAAAAAAAGAGCCGGTGTCTTTTTGTGCCTGTTTGGCTTTAAAAAGCTGGTCTCGTTGATTGTGATATTACCATTTTGCCTAAAAAAAATAAATAACGTTACATGTGCTTGTACCAGATGTATTTGGCACATTCGGGGATATCAGAAAACTTAAAAAGTTTTCCTGTGGCATAATTAGAACTTAAAAGGCTCTGTGAACATCATAAGAGAACCGCAAAGGTTCTGTGACATCATAAGGAACTTAAAAAAGGTGCTCTGTGCACATCAATAAGAACCGAAAAAGTGGGTTCTGTTAAATCATAAGAAACTTAAGAAGGCTCTGTGACATCAACAGAACCTTAAATGGTCTTGTGACATCATAAGAACCTTAAAAAAGTTTCTGTGACATTATTAACTTAAAAGGTTCTGTGACATCAATACAGAACCTAAAATGGGTTCAGTGACATCATAAGAACTTTAAAAAGGTTCTGTGACGTCAATAACGAACTTTAAACGGTGTCTGTGACATGTAAGAACTTTGAAATTTAAAAAAGGGGTCATTTGACATCATAGGACCCGAAAATGTTTCTGTGGCATCATGAAACATAAAAAAGTTCTATGGTCAAGGATGCAAACTCATTTCCAGCCCTACTCCAACACACATGCCATGGCACTTGTTTAGGCGGGATCATGTACATTCAATAGGGTTTAAACCCTAAGGTTAAACTCTTTCGGGGCTGTGGCAACCTCCAGGAGGTTTTGCATCCGCAGTTTCTATGGCATACGTCATTGGAACAAAGGTTCCATGGTATAATAGGAACTTAAAATGTTCGGGGACATCATAGTCTGAACTTAAAATGCTCGTGTGACATTATAAGGTGACGTATCAAAAGGTTCCACAAATCAAAACCTCGTTGTGGTGAATCATTCTGTTTGAAGACTGCTGAAGCTTTAGTAATTTGTTTGGTGGCGTGCGGTGCGGTCGCTCCTGTCTTCCGACTCCAAGGCCTCTGCGTCTTTGTTCTTTCGTTGGTGTGATTTGTCATTTATAGTGTGAGCTCATCAGGTAGGACAACACACAGAACACCAGCAACAACATAAAAGAGTAATGTCACCCCTTGAGCAATCTCTCTCTCTTCACAAAGATACATGCTCTGCCCGTCTACCACACAACAGACTCTCTTGCCCGGACAATAGCTTCAATTAGATGTTTAAGTGGATGATGGTCCCTGTGAATCCAAAACACAGCCCGCAGTGCCAGAGGATATATCATCTGTACGGCTCTGTCTCGTCTGTGTGACTCTAACTCATGCACGCCTGACCATATTTTTCCACAAAGGCTTTTTTTATCTGATTGAAAGACACCGCAAACAAAAGGTAGACAAAGACGGAGATTAAACAAGATTAGGTGGGTAATTACATCCCACCTCTCACTCACTTCCTGTGATAAAGAGAACATGTTTTGCTTCTTGTTCCCAGAAAACTTCAGTGATGTTTTTTTTTTATTGTCTTTTTTTTAGTAGCATCCTCCTATGCCTCAACACATTAGTCAGCCTAATTTGTGCTTTGTAGAGTTGTCGTTTCATGCAGAATAGAGACTGTACTACCTGTTTGTTTATATAGCTAGTCCAAGCCGCTGGGGTCACTTGCATGTATGTGAACGTGCGCAACGTTTAGTCATGGCGTTTGTGTGGAGTTGATGTCCATGTGGTTTGTATACTGACATTGCGGTTGCTGTTGTTTTTGAGAGGTGTGTTTGTGTATCTGCATGCTAGTGCGTCCGTGTGAACCAGTGGTTTCTGAAGCCGACCCTCCAGTATTGTGGTGAATTTGAGGTGTTTGTGTGTGTTTGTTTTTGCGGGAATAAGTGTATATTCTATAATGAGAGTGTTTGTTGTTGATGTGTATGTGTGTGTGTGGTTTTATGAAGAGGAGGGGTTCCTGTTTTACAAAGTAGTCTCAGCTGAGCTTCGTTCACTGACCTCACATTCCAGAAACGCCACCTAATCGCCTCTGTCTGGCAAACTCTCACTCTCTCTCACACTCACTATTCTTCTCGTTCTTTTCTCCATCCCCTCAAACACTGAGGCTTTTTTTTTCGACTATTTCGAGCTATTTTGTTTTAGTGCATGCTAAAGCAAGCATTGCTTACTTTTCCTTATATTTGGGTGTTTTTTCAACTATGGAACTTTCAGCCTTGTGGACTTTAGAAGTAAAACTCCTTTTAATGTCTTAATTGTTTTTTTGTTTATATACAGTAAACAAAGTTTTTATTTGATCAAAAATACACTAACAGTAAAATTGTGAAATATTATTACAAATTTAAAATATCTTTTTGAAAATATTTTAAAGTGTAATTTATTCATGTGACACAAAGTTGAATTTTCAGCATCATTACTTCAGTCTTCACATGATCCTCCTTCAGAAATCATTCTAATATGCTGATTTGCTGCTCAGAAAATAATTTTCTTATTATTATAAATTTCAAAGGTATAGTATTTATTTGTAATAGAAATATTATATTTTGTTTAAATGTATTTACTGTCATTTTTGATCGATTTAATGCATCCTTTCTGAATAATAATATAATAAAATTGTCTTAATTTTTTTTATTATTAACCAATGTAATTTTCACCACATTCCAAATTATATTGTTTGATATACATACTAAGAAATATCATCTTGCAATAATTTGGGAATAAAAATAGCCAGCATGCATCTTTATATTGCCAAGGCTAATTGCATTACTAGCATTAATGTATACTAAATACACACAATTAAAACCGTATTTTCACACTTTGTAGAATTTAAACAATTCAAAGTTTGACTGGAAATGATATGATAAAAATATTCTGTACACAAGTGATAGATTTACTGTTATATATACAGCATATAATGGACATTCATATTTTAAGGTTGAAATTGTGGGCCTGGGACAAATAAAACAATAAAATAATAGTATTATATAAAATGATGACAGCTTTAGTGTGACCTTCGTATGACAAAAAGAAATAAATATACTTTAGTGCTTATATGAATGGCATCTTAAATTACACCTCGATGAAGAGAGATGTTCTATTGCTTTTCTAAGTAACTTGGTCGTTTTGTCTGGTAGATGCTAAAAAAGAGTGAAAACAGGGAGGAACCAGAGTCATATCTCATGACCAGAAATTGGGCTCTTGTGACTCTTGACAGCAGAAACCGACCACGCTTGCAAATCACAAGTGTGAGTTGACACAACAGAACATCTTAGTTCCCACATACAACACAATAACAACCACCCAGAACACTAGCAACCTCATAACATGCACACCCACACACACACACCACACACACCACCAACACACACACACACACACACACACACAAAAAAAGCTTCTCAAATGACTTTAGTAACCACAGAAAAGTTGATGGAAAGTGCATAGCATTTTTTTGTTTACTATCAATTACCAACACAAATGAGCTACATGGAAAAAAAGAAAGACTCCCAGCTGCTTTTGCTTTTTTGCGCAGTTCTGTCCCCTGCTTCTCTGCTGTTGTTTCTGTCTCTTGTTCCATCTTATTTTATTGTTATTCTTTCACGGTGAGCTCATTCTGGGCTGTGGTGCTCAGAAGTGTAAATTAGAACCAGATCCTTCTTTCTTTCCAAGCGAGGCACGGATTGAATCTAATGTTTCTCTTCCCTCGCTCTTGTGACTGAAAAATGGCCCAGACCATGAGCAGATTGTGCAACACCACGCAGTTGAACCTGATGTTTATCTCCTATCTTTTCTGGCCTGCTTTCTCACATTCTCCATCCATCTTCCCTGTATGCTCTCTTCCAGCAAGGTGTTGGAGTTTGCTCACAGCTGCTTGACAGATTACGTGCGGCCAGCCAGTGGTTTGGAGGTTTGTTGTGAAGCTCTGTAGCTGTGGTTGAAGTGACCTCACAGTACTCATTTGGACTCATGTACGCTGCTTGTCTACTGTGTGTAGCATGTTTGCTCTGGGCTTGGGTAAAGCCGGGGAAAGCTGTGGCGTGTTTCTCGGTAAAGACTGAATCATGGCTGTGTTTGTCTCCGGGATTCCAGGATTTCTGGGCTATGGCTTTTTGGATGTGATCTGCTAATGGACTTGTGTTGATCTGCTACTCCACCGGCACGCTGGCGCGTTAATGGAACAGCATGTAGAATGTACCTCAATCGATAGCATCGACTGGGTCTAGGTTATAAACGCAGAGTAAAGAGACCGGTGGATATGGGCTATTGCTTACCGTGCGGATCCATTAGCGATGTCCTCTAGATAAGTGAGTCTGCTAGGGTGGGTCACTGATCCTGACAATCGTCCCTCAGCGTAATGGAAGTGTTTCGCTGCGGTTTTACACAATAGTCCAGAACGGCATAGATTTTTTTTTTTACACACCAGCCCCTCTGGCCTTGTTCTTTAAATGAACTGATAGACGTGTCACTGATACAGGAAGCATTAATGACAGCAGACATCTGATACGTGTTCAGTGTCATTATCTCATTTAGCCTTGCATGTTTTGCAGAGCTACTAATTTTGAGCTGATATCTTGGTTGATAAAGTGATGCTTTATTAAAAAGTGTTAAAAATTCATACATACAATGACTTGATTAGACCTCTTATTTTATGAACATTCCTGAGTTAAAATTATTTTGTAATAAAGTCACAATTGTCAGGGTAATACAACTTTTCTGATATCATAAAAATTAAATAAAAAATAAAAAACTAAATATTTGCAAGTTCATACAGACAAAACCAATTTCTCCCCGGGACTATACCATTAAGTACATGATATCTTAATTGACTATTGAATATAGTTCTCCAAAAAAATAATTTACTCATACTCCATGTGTTCCAAACCTGTATGATTTTCTTTCATCTTCTGAACACAAAAGAAGATAGTGGTTGGTAACAAACAGTTGACAGTAGCCATTGACTTCCATAGTAATTTTACATACTATAGAAGTCAATGGCTACCATCAACTGTTATAAAGACTCAATTATAAACTTTAATGACTATATTATAGACTTTTAATACTTTCTCCAAAAATAAATATTTGTTTCTCATATATTCCAATCACATACCTGTATTTGTTTGAATTTAAAACACTTGTAAGCACTTATTTTTAATAAAACAAGGTAATTTTTCAAATATTTCAGATCTTACATTTCTATAAGCTAAATTCAGGAATTTTAAGGACCTTGTGTGAACCATGTATTTTAGCACAAACTGTTTTTTTTATTATTATTTATTTTATTATTTTATTATTTTAAAATAATAAAAATATATTTAAACAAAATTGCTTCACTTCTTACTTATACTTTAAAAAATGTTTGTCTGCTAAAGTCATGTGGTGCAACCAATAAATTAAGTCATAGAATGGACCCTATGACTGTGTGTAAAAGTTGATAAGTCTCTTCAAACATCAGATCAAATGACATTTTTATGACGAGACCAGATTAGTTCAGGTTTTAAAATGTCAAGTGGTGCGACTGCCCCAAAAAATGAATGATTTTATGAATTAACTATTCATAATATTTGTAAAAAAAAATAAAAATACCTTATTACATTTAAAAAATAAGTATATTTTTTGGTTTTTTATTTGTTTATTTGACGATTAAGATGTGTACACTCACATTTATTCAGGGTATGATGGAAAAACTGATGGTTACACAACATGACATGAGGAGGAAGTGTTATATAGTGAAGTCTATATATATAAAAAAAGATCTTTCTTCACCTACAGCCTTATTTCTATCTTTCTGACTGGGCCAAAATAAACGAAAAATTGAGAAGTGTAAACTGAAATTGAAAGTGTTTCAGTGTTTTTAGGAGGTCTTTCAAGGCGCCGTTGGACTGATTTTTTTAATCCTTGACCTGTCTGCATGAGGTGCGTACGTGTTACCCAGTTTAGCACGACTGATCTAGCTAATCATTAGCTCAGCTGACAGCAGCTAGCCGCTGGCTAATATGCTGTCTTGGTGATAAGGAGCTTCCTTTGGGGTATGAGCTAATGGACCACCGTGAACACGGCCTGTGAGGTCGCTCTGTGTTAAGTGTGCTCAGCTGAGGCTGAGTTTAAGGTGCGGTTTCTCTACTGATTTGCCAACCCGCCCCAAGTGTGAGTGCGCACACCGATAAGAGGATTAGCACACCTGGAAGATTATTGCTAACCTCACCTCGTTCCTCAGCACGGGCAAGCGAGGAAAGCGAGAAGTTGTTCAGAGTTACAGTTTGCCATCCCTGCCAAGCAGACAGTTATTGGCCAGCTTTCCTGAAAGATGAACTGGCCAGAGGAAGACTTGCAAAATTAAATTTAGATTTAGGAAAATTTACAAAAGATTTTAATGCGAGTAAAAGTTTCAATATTGTCATCCGGCCGGACCATTTAAAGTGCAGTGGCAGATTCTGGCGTAGGTGATATAATGCTTGCTAGCGTGGCACAGTTTGTCCCCAGACGTGCAGTCTACTACTCTATCAGCAGTTTCACAGGATTGCACCAGCTCTAAGCTCAGCTCACCCCTCTCATCCGCTCTTCATCTAGTAGACAGATATAGTGGGGGATGAATGTTCAGTGCAGTACCATTCACTGTCAAATTAAAACGAGTAAAAGCACAAAATAAATGATTTCATAGGTGATTTCCCAGAATACTGAAATGTGAGAATTTGTCTTCATCACACAACAATAAACATCAATTTATAATGACTGTTTAATCAATATAATTATACAATGGGTCAAAAAAGAAAAAAAAGAAAAAAACATTTTTATAAGTCATTCATGTTGGTTTTAACATATGCCATTCATTCATGGTTTTGAAAAACTTTTATATCATTTTCAGGAAACGTTTAATCAGTGACTCATCATGTTAAATAATAGAACTGTCATGCAATCCAACCAGGGTTATTATTATAGTTAACTAAAACTGAAACTAAAATTTAAAACTATTATCAAAACATATTTGTTACTTGAAATAAAATTAACATTAACTGAAATAAAGTGTTCAAAAAACTTTTATTTCAAGGGATCATTTTAAATTTAGTAATTTTGAAATAAAAATGAATAAAATGTATATAAACATAGATTAAAAAAAACAATACAAAAACTACTGTACTAAAAATGACAAAAAACACACAAAAAATACTAAAACATTAAAATCCCAAAAAAAAAAAAAACCCTGATTCAAAAACATCAAAAAAACACTATAATAGGATGCCCAATGATACTTAAATAACAATGGGTCCAACCACCAAAATTATGGAAATAATAACTTATTTATAATAATAACTTGATTACATGTGAATGCACACTGTTATCTTAATAACTGTTTTTTTTTTTATATATATATTTTTTTCAAACTAAAAAGTGTTTGTTACAAATAGCTTTATATTCATATAATTATGTATTTCTTTTTTTTTTTTCTTTTCTTTTTTTTTTTTTTTTTTTTTTGGTTGGGTGGTTTTTTAGTGCAATATGAATAAGCAGTTTATGTTTTATTATAAGACACAACAAATGACCGTCAAAAAATACTTCAAGATGTTTTCTTTTCAAATCATTTATAAATAAAGCTTGTTTTATTATGACTTCAGTTCACTGCATTTCTGACTTTATGCTTCTCCAAAAAAATATCATTAAAAAAAGAGTGCCATGTCATTGACCCTTTTTGTCCCAATATACCCTCCGACTTACCTCAAGTGTGGACTGTAACCAATAAACATTTAAAAAATAAATCTGAAGGAAAAATTCTCTGAAAGGAGTGTCGTATAAAATATGTATAAAATCTTCTGCCTTATAGAATATGTAGGGACTCTGTTTAAAAGCCTGCTGAACAGGAGATTGGTCACCAGCCTTCAGATCTGTATCCTGCATGGTGACCAGAGCTAATGATAGAGATCTCGATTACACACAAACACATGTGACCGGCCCAGAGAGGACCCTGAAGGGTAACAGTGTACGGCCTGTCCAAAGCATGAAATGTCAAGCATGCGCTACGGTGAGAACGAGCGAAAGCAGGATCAGGGTCAGATCAGGGTGTGCTGACGTGTAACTCAGTGCTATCTCGTCAACAGCATGTCTTCTTCACCTCTACATATTCATCAGTGCAGGATGTTGCGTCTCACCTTATCTTTGTTTGGCCTCCACTTATTCTGAGAAAAGCAGCTGTCAGCGATGTACACAGTACAAATTTAGTGTTAAATTCTGATTATACTTATCAGTGTTTTCAGGGGGAGTGTTCATAAGCATTCATTTCGATATGCAAGTCTGTATGTGTGCTTGTTAGGGCTCTTATGGGGCGTTTGAGCAATAAGAATGTAAAAAGATATGCTGGAAATCAAGTGGGAATACAGCAAATTGGATTTATGGGCAACTAGATCAGCCTGCCTGAAATTCTCAGTGGTCAACAGCAAAATTACTCAGTTTTTGGTCACATGAAAGTGCATCCCTTTTGCAAACCCTTGCAATTCTTGCTCCTACATGTTTGTGACACACCATTTTTGTTAAAATCATTGGATTTAGTTGATGCAGCAAAAACTGAAGTGTGTGGGAGACCTTAGTTAACACAATGGGTCTCATGCACTACTAAGTGCGTATGCGTACATTTGTTTGTGAAATCTGAGTGTGAATGCTTTCATGAACCAACCATGATTCACCAATTTCTTTCGGACTAAAATTCAACTGAAAACCACAAATATGCAAAACCCAATACTTTGGGTGGCCTTATAATCATGGTAAGATAAAGTGATTTATTGCTTATGCTTTGATTTTTATTATTTATTTATTTATTTTCTGTATGAGAAAGTAGATATGCCGTGTACAACTAGCTAATATAAACTGACTGCATAAAAAGTGTTTATTGGGGTTTTGAGAATGGCACATTAGCATTGCTTGAGGATCTAACGAAGTCATTAATTTCATTACAGGAGTACTGAAAGGCTGCATGAAAGGTTGTGCGAAATGCCCTTATATGGAGATGGGTGTGTTTATGCAAATTAGTAACATTGAGCGGTCGTTCATTCTAGAAATCTCAGAATTCATTAACATTAGAATAAGGTGCATATGCGTGTGTTTGCAATTTTTTTTGCATACAAATACAAAATTATTAGTGAATGACACCCAATATTCTAGTTGAATGATCACGATTTGTCTACATGAACAGCCAACAGTGACCTACTTTGCACTTTCTTTCCATCTCTGGATCTGTTTTGGTCCCCCTGCAGCGTGCAAGCATGTGCATGTGCCCTGGAAAACGAGCGGTCACGTACACTGAGAGATTCCCTGGCAGAGGCTGTGTTTGTGGCTGGGTTTATTCCAGCTGGGGAACAGAGTGGAGGGTTAATGATTAGTCTCATGCTCTGTGTGGATCAAGGGCATGGGACCGTATGGGCCCTGGGCCTGGGGAAAACAAGAGAGAGAGAGAGAGGGAACAACAACCAAGAACTCAACAGCTGAATCACTCATCACTTCTATATTCATACTCAACTCCCGGTACAGATCTATATTTACACATCAGTACTATGTACTCCACATTTATTTCCAGTAATGATTATATAATTAATAATTAGCCACTTCTTCTCTATCCATTAAAGGTGTTGTAAGTGATTGCTTGACACATGAAATGTTCCTACTTCCCGACAGATATCGCTGAAAAGAGGTCCTGAGAAATGGCACCTTCCTGTGTGAGAACACTAGACTCTGTAAACAGCAAAAAAAACCCATGCTTTTTTTAGCATCAGAAAACTAGTCAATCAAAAACACAAAGTTTTTGAAGAGATGGTTAAATTAGCAAATTGGTGGAAGTTATTAAAATGGCATTAATATCTTTCTTTACAACAGCTGATAATTCATATATTTAATTGTACATGCTAATGTCCCGATTTTTATTTATTATTATTTTTTTTTTTCATTTAGACCTTTGCTGTCCTTGAACACCTATGGTTAAACTTTAAATGCAATCTTTAACAAATCGTATGCAAAAATGTACATTATAATATAGTGATGCCTAAACTCATTTTTAGTACTTAAAATTAATTATTTATTGAAGGTGTTTTCACACCTGGCATGTTTGGAGCAGAAACTGGAGCATTTTCTCCCTTAGTTTGTTTAGGCATATTTAAATATGGCAGTCATGCTTAGATCCACACCAGTCTGAGATCACCTGAATGAGGAAGTCTTGGCCAAACTGAAATAATCTCACTTGCAGTGAGAAAGCAATCTGACCCAATGGACTAAAGAGCTCCAATTTTTATCATAATTCATAATAGGTAATCTATTGTGTGACTTTTGTGGGAAAGCACCTTACTTATCGGTTTAAAAAAAAAAAAAACACCTCTTTATTTTAAAATGTCATTGCTCTTCTACAAAACAGGTACATTGCAAGAATGCTGTCCCGCTGAAGTCTTGATTGAATCGAGTCTTATATGCAGTTGTACATGTGTATGTGTGCAAAAAGGAGCTAGATCGCAGAGCTAACTTGTCAACCAATCTTGATCGATAACCATAATGAGTGGAATCCTAAAGCGTAAACTCTGACCATTGAGATGACAGTTTACTTACATGTGACTTGCATATGTTGGTACCAAGGAGAAAATGAAAGCAAAAAAATCTAGTTGTCAAAAAAATTATATCTATAACTCATCGGACATGACATGAAACTAATTATCAGAAAAATGTAATATTAATATTAAACTACCGCAATGTGTTGGAGCACATGCACTTGGAGATGACCTATATGCTTACTGATTTATACTTTGAGCGTTCACCCATCCATATGGAACAACATCCTGGTTTACTTATCTGGAAACTTGTCTGTGACCTACTGCCACAATGTTTAATTTTTAAATTAGTCATTGTTTAACAAGGGGATAGAAAAAGTCCCAGACACTGCCATAAATAGCATAAGGAATTCTGCAAGCTACAGTAGTGTTCAAGACTTAATTTCTACACTTTAGTCTAGCCAGTGTCTAACACACCTGCCTGCGCCCATCCAGGTGTGTAATAGATTTGTTTGCGCATTCCCAGCACAACTCGCAAGAAACCTTCCATCTTCCTCCTCATAGTCTCTGACCTCAATCCTGTATTCTTTAGGGTCTTTTCTTCTCCACATGCCTCATCTATCCGTGCTGTCATTCTCTTTCAACCCCCACCCCCTCCTTCACTCTTTCTGCCAGAGATATGCATGGAATGTCAGCTCCTTAGGCTGGATCTCGATTCCCATCAGGAAGACAGTGCCATTCTCAATATCTCAACTGCACTTGCAATTCTAATTGCACATAATAGAGCATTAAAGATGTTTCTGTGTCTGATCTTGTGGTGCCAGAGAAACACTGACATGCACAGAAGAACATTCCTTCAGGTAGTTTCAACAGAAACGTTAACCCGTCTGTCTCTCTCCTGACAGCCTCCATTCCGTTCTTCGCCTGTGAGCTCAAAGCGGTGACTCCATACAAGAGGGGCTTCTTCTGCGGGGACACCAGCATCACTTACCCTTACATAGAAAGTGAGGCCATTCCTGACAGCATGCTTATAGCCGGGGGCGTCATAATCACAGGACTTACGGTGAGAACACACACATAAACTGAAATATCACCTGTTGAAAGACTGCAAAGAGATAGCTCACCCAAGACTGTAAACTCTGTCTTCATCTACTCAACCTCATGTCTGAATCATTTTCTTCTCAAAAACACAATTTTTTTTTCAAGAATTGTTCTTTTCCATTGATTTGCAAAGAGTATCAAAATGGTGCAAAGTCAACATTAAAGTATGATAAAAGTGGTCAATATAACTCAATCCTTCAGAAGACATAAGAAAACTTTGTACAAAAAAATAAACCAAAATTTAAGTTATCACTAATAAGCTGTGAATCGCTGTTGGAATCAATAGCCTTATGGGCAGCGCTTTGTCAAGTAGGTATAATTGCACTTCAGGCGACCCAAACATTGAATCCCAGTTCATGGTCCTTTACCAATCCTGGCTCCCTCTCTTTCCCACTTTGCTTCCTGACCTCTCTCCAACTGTACTATGTGAACAAAGTAAAAAATGGCAAAAACAAAAAATACTTAAGGCCCAAACACACCAAATCAAAGAACTAGTGGTAATGAAAACCACGTTGTTGCCTCATGTTACCTGGATCTAGGTGAACAATTTGCACTTTAACACAGTGTATAGTGTAAAGGAAATTTTAAATATAATCAATTAATCATAAAATCAGTTGATCACAAATAATGTGTAACACTTCTTTTCCTTGCAGGCCTAACGTTTGAGTACATGTTAGGAAACAGAAAAGGTTCTAGTCTTAAATAGGATTGTAAAAATGAAACATTACATCTGTTTGAGGACTACTAATAATGATACATGATCAAAGGAATAAGCTGAGGTAACTAATCAGTAACCATTTCTTTGATTAAAGCATATTCAAAGGCATTGTCTGGAGTCTGTCTGGTTACTGCTGCGCAGCAGGTTAGTCGAACACTAGAGATCTTAGTCCCAGGTGATAGTGTTCATAGGGACCGAGACGTCATCCGACTCAGAGTGAGACACTCTTAGGCGTCAGGGAAGCTGTAATTCTTAACTGAATAATCTTAGTCCTGGTTCCCCAGCCCGGTCAGAGCTATCGCGGTTTGCGGTCAGAAAAGTCACCCGAGTATAATTTCTGTGTCGGGAGACACAACTCTTCTTAACTCAGGTGCGTAGGGGAATTTCTACCACAATAGACTACAGCCAGTAGCAAAACTGCATGTATGTTCTGCACCGACATGAGAAGAAATAACTCTCCATACCAGCAGGTGGCAGTAGTCTGTATTCATCATTCATAAAGAGAAACTGAAAGAGCTATGACTGCGGATATCATCGCAAATAAGATAAAGATGAACAACTAGCTCTATGTTTGTTCCCTCAACTTTGTCATTGCTTGCCTTTGACACATCTTCGCGTCCCACTAGTTCGCCCCAAACTAAACAGCTAATCAGAATGATCTTTCTCACTAACTGCCCAAAGCCGATTCATCATGTTCAAGCATCTACAGATCCACCAATGGGGGTCCAACTAGTGCCAGTAGTACAGAACACACCACAAAAACCAGTCCAACATATAATAATAATAATAATAATAATAATAATAATAAAGATCTATTTGTAATAGCACTGTTCATCAGACAACATAGGCTCAATTATGTACAAATTGGTGCATCATAGCTGATTTGTGAACCAGTCATTTACACTGGTTTTGTGAACTTGATCAACTAATGAATTTATAACAGGGTGTCTAATCCTGCTCCTGGAGGTCCAACGAAACTATAGAGTTTAGCTCCAACAGACTTGCCTGGAATTTTCTAGTGAGTCTGAAGACAGTGAATAGCTTGTTCACATGGGCTTAATTTAGGGTTGAAGGCCTGGACACCTGCATTCACTGGATTCAGTAATTCAAGATAATAACTGTAATTCTGTGGAAAAGAGTGACCAGTACATTTAAATTGACCTTTGATGTTGCCTGAAAGAATAAAAATGTATGGATTTAAAACAACATGAGAGGGTAACTGATGACAGAATTTTAATTTTCGCATTCTACGAGACGTCCTGTCCATAGTAGTATAAGTCCACGGTTCTCCTGTTACTGAAGGCTATTGATTTACTCTTTTTCATCTACTTTGCTATTGAACTAGAGTTTCTCTTTGTGTAAGAGAGCATGTGTATTAAGGTGCTGTGAATTATTTAAGGCGTCATGAAGCTTGTAGTATTTAACCTCAGTGTTGCATGGCTGTAACCTTAGCGGTGTCCCCTGTTTGTCTCAGATTGCTGTCGGAGAGTGTTACCGGGTACGATTCAGAGTTGTGCACTCAAGGGCATTTGTGCGCAACCCTTTACGTGTCCTGTCTGTATAAGGAGCTGGGCAGTTTTCCTGTTTGGATGCTGCGGTGGGGCAATCCTTGACCAACATGGCGAAGTTGGAGTGTGGGCCGACTCCGTCCCCACTTCCTGTCTGCGCGTGCAATGTGACCTACAAATCACTCAACTGTGTACCCGGAACCTACATCTCAGATGTTAACTGCGGGAAACAATTCCAAGATAGCGGAGGAGGCCCGGTAAGTGAAGTGCAAGGAGTTTAATGGGAGGCACAGAGATAAGATGAGCTCTGTTCCAAAACCTAGGCTCTGTACAAAATTTGCATGGTTAAGTTTCTTTTGAAAGAGTGCTTATTGATCTATATCAAGGGTCTCCAACCCTGCTCCTGGAGACTTTATAGTTGGCCTGCAGACTTCAGTTCCTACCCTGCTGTCTTCAACACCCCTGCCTGTAATTATCAAGTTAGGGTTGGTTCTGAAACTCTAAGGTAACTCTACCAGGAGTAGAACTGGATACCCCATGTACTGTATGCAGGGTGTGGCCAATGTCCATCCTGAGGGCCACAAGTCCACCAAAGTTCAGCTCCAACCCTAATCAAATACACCTAAACAAGCTAATCAGGTCTAAAGGTACTAGAAAGCTACAAGCAGGTGAGTATCACGGTTGGAGCAAAACTCTCTGCAGGACTGGGCTCTCCTGGATCGATGTTGGCCCCCCCTAACATGTTGTATGAATGTGTGTAGTATGAAGGTAAATCTAGACGTAACTATATCCATCATGTTGTCCATTGTTGTCATTAACCTATCAGTGTTCATTGTAAAGCTTCACCTGCCATTCATCAACTCTGATCACAAGGTCTCATAGGATAAAGTGTCTATCAGACGCAGCCACATCAGAATCTTGTTGGAAGTAGTTGGTCACCCGAAGTACAATTTGTCTACTATAAATACTCGAATTCGAACATACTATCTTTTTATGCAATATTTTTTCACCTACTATATTGTAGGGAAGTATGCTATTTGGATTCCAAGCTAACAACACAATAAAAATATACTTTAAAAGATTTGAAGTATGCTATAAAAGTGCACATTCAGTACAACAAATCAACATTTTGCCACAAGGGTTAGCTTGCCGCAATGCATTCTAGAATTGTCTACTCTATGAAGAATAAATGCCTATGGTTCTTTAATATTTGGCCAAAAGAAGGTACCTTGCGCTATGTTCCAAACAGAATAAATTCACCTTCCAAAGGGGCATATCAGAGTGAGGAACAATCATGGCCATCATATTGAAGGGTCATTCCAAACTGAATTACTCAAAACTGGGCCACTTCGAAGGGTGGCAACTGAATGGACACTTTGCTCCCATGATTGCTTGCGGAGGTTAATTGTGTGATGTTGGCACCCCCTTAACTGTCCTCAGCAAAATGACACAGAAGTGTCTTCCCAGGCACAGTTTTTTTGTTCCCTACCCTACACCCCTTAATCCCTTTGAAGCTCTCACTCTGGATGGTAAACCCTTCGAAAGGATTAGGTACTTTCAGAATGGAATGTAAGCAATGGGTGTTTAAAAAACAGCGTAGTTAAACATCTAGTGATGCTGCCTAGGTACGAGGCTCACTAGATTTTGGAACAGAGCTACAGTGGTATGATTAATTAAAGGTGCCGTTTTTTTCAAGTGCAAAGGTTGGATGAGTTTTTGACTGTATCACATTGTAGCTGTTATGGAAATATAAAAGGACATTTGCTGTAAAATAACATCGTATGCTTATGATTTGCTTAATATAACATCATGGAGGACAATGTTATGGCCCATAAAGCACGTGCAGCGGTTTTAATGATTTGCGAGATTATGAACATTTAGTTGGTAATATTTTCCCTTCTTCATCTTTTCAAACAGAACAAGTCCTTCTTCATGGGGCCATGCATCTGATTGCATCGTACCACCATGCTTTACCTGGCATTGAGTATCGCATTGTGTGGCCATAATTTACCACATGCACCCTCACCACGCAAACTCAACAAACATCTCAGGGTAGAGCCGAATGACTGTGCTTGCTGCAAGACATTCAGGTGAGATTCTTTTTTGGTGGTCAAGCTTTCACTTTCAATCCCCCCCTGCCCATGTGCGGGGGAAATGCCAAAAAAGTCTACTAGACACAATAAACTCTCTGCAACCTGCAAATCACACAAATGGCCACACAAATAAACAATCATACTGACAGAAGACGGCTCTGAGAAAGCAAAAACACTCCCAAAGGCCATCTTGCTTCAAGCAGAAAAGAAAGGCTTGAGGTGAAAGGAGGGCCTGTTCTCACAGAGGCCCAGATGAGTAGATGAGCGAATGTGGAAGAGAGGGTGGAGCCGATGTGAAAAGCTAAAGCTGAGTAAAGAGGAGGCCTTGTTTAGAGGTGGGTGTAGGTTGGGGTTCCGGGGACGGGGGGAGCTTTGGCCTTGAGAGAGATAGACAGGCTTTCTTCAGTTAACCCTCTCTCGCTCACTCCGTTGCTGTTATGGCCTGTAGGGGAAGGGGGTTACAATACGGGGGAAAAAATGACAAAACTCTTGCCAAACGATATAACCAAGACATTCAATAGCATTGTCATCGCAGTTTCTCTTCTCACCACAGAGTGGCCCGCGCACTTACCTTATCAGGAATTACTTGATCTTGTGTGCCAATCACGTTTTTTAGAGACGGAGACAGACAATTCGCCCGCTTGCTGTAAAAACAAAGCTATTTTCTAACACGCGAAAATTCATCTAATTCACTTCATACGGTAGGACCTATGCTTCTCTAAAGAGCCCGCGCGAGAGAAGGCTCCTCAAACTCTCAATTAGAAGAGCTAAAGCGTGAGGGAGCGATAGCAATGAAACAGAGTTGAGGGAAAAGCCTAGAAAGAAAAGACTGTGCCAGGCTCTTTGGCCTCTCTAGCCGTTGTTTTTTCTCTGCCCTCACACGGCCAATCGCGCTACTTGTACAGAACTTGGGCTCCTGCCTTGCATGTCTGACCTGCCGCGACAAACTGCTTAGGGTCTGCAGAGGAGCCCAAATGCGCCATGGCTTTACTGCAGGAAGCCAAACACCTGGGTGACGGAGCTGATGGGAGTGGTAACGAGAGGTGCTTAAATTCTCAAGCTAGGATGGTTTTGTTTGGTTGCACGGCATTTCCGTCCCGATTGGGGTGTAGTAGGCATCAAACTTACACACATAAGTAATATCTACAGCCAAACCCACTGACATCTACACACATAGTGTACACATCGTCCGAATAGAATATTGTCGCTGTTGTAGCAAAAGCTCATCCTTGTTCAGCAGTGTTCGCTATCACTAACGGTAGAGTACCACGATTTTTGTCACGATATGCTATGTTCACAAAGTTATTGACTTATAATGACCGTAAATACCTAAACGACAACGTGAAGCCTCAAACGTGAGGTGGTGGGAACAGTCTGATGTAATGGCACACAAGTACCCATTGAATTCATCGCGATTCTGAGGAAGGTTCCTATATAGTTGCCACACAAAAAAAAGTGGCGTCCATATTTGCAAAAGCACGTCTCAGGTCTACAACATACGATTACAGGATACAAGACCAATCCAGTCTTACGCGCAAACACTGCTCGCCTAACGACTTTAGACTAAATAAATTTCAAAGTCAGCAAACAAAATCTGACCAGACAAACTGTCCCATAAGATGGCGAGATAGCATGTAAATAATAAAGAGTGGAGAGTTGTTAGAGGTGGTCTAAGCCAATGTGCATCGCGCAAAAATCCTAAGCATGATCTCTGGAACAACCGGAGTTATTAACGACCAGCTGCAGTTAATGCAATAGAGCTTAACCAATGGCCAACTGGACCTCTTGTAGTGAGACGGCGGGACGACTCCTAGTCATCGTAATTGGAATGCACCATCAGTGGTACATGGGTTGGATGAAAGGACTAACGCGACTGTCACAACTCCTTTTCAGACTTTGGTTTTGCAAGTTTTTTAGCCAACAACAGGATACTCTAATGCTGCCTTCACATGCTAGCTTCCTAAGCGGAAAATTGGACATGAATGGCTTCTCATCGTTCGTATTTACTACAGGGAGCTACTCTGAGAGTATTTTGATTATTGATTTTCCAGGTTTGGCAGGCAGGCATAAACATGTTAACCTGGTTGGGAGGAGTACCAACAATGGCAGTTTTTTTTCAACAATAACTACATCAACTTGTCGGGTTAAGTGTCTATTTATTACTATGAGAGTCAGCTCGATCCCCCCAATTATCATCGTCACCCCATTCGTACATCGCCGACCCCTTCACCAGGCAAGACAGGATGTGGTGTTGTTGTGAGAGAGGAGGGGCGCTGAAATAGCCAGGGCTGGCGACGGTTGTGATGAGGCACACCTGACACAATGGAGCCTCTCACCGCCGCTGTTTTCAATGGCACAGCGTGCCTCTTCTCAGGCGAGGGTTCTCTTTCCTGGCCTGCCTGCTGTGTCACTTGTTTAAGTCAGGGTAAGGGCATAGAGGGACTACTGCACCCACTGCAGACACGGAGCGCCGACGCGGTACCACGACAAGGAAACGCACCCATTACGCTGGCCGGTCGCTCAGGATGCCAGGTTGTTAGTCCTCACTGTTACGAGTAAGACAACTTAGAGGGCAACGAGGACGGATGCCGCCGCTGGAAGAGCTGCTGCCCTCGCTATGCACACATCGGAACCAAAGAAGGGAAGTGCATGGGTTGTTGTGACTACGCGCCCTTACCTAGGACCCTTCCTTTCTGAACACTGCACGAAACGGAAACCTACGATGAACCACAGCATGACTAGGCACCAGATTCCCGTTTTATTTTGAACACTTTCCATTGGAAAATTCTATTCCCTCTTTTTGTTAAATTTCTGTTAATAAAAAGCTCTCTTGGAGGCCTGAACGCCCACCACTGTGTCTGTCGTTGCTCTCCTGCCACAATTACTGTATATATATAACAATCATTTGGACGAAGCATCATGTTGTGATATAAACAGTCGATAAGACTTGTATAGTATTTGACTGAAAATCCGTAATCGTCAGCAAGCTACACTATCTAGAGGCGGTGAAATGTTTATGGTTTATCACCCAATGGAATATTACATTTATTAATTGACACAAAAGCACTTGAAGCTCAAGCTACGTACTCATGATTTCAAAAATCGGAAACAAGGGAAACGATGGTGCATAGGCGCGTACAGAAATGATGATAAATCGATATATACATTTTTAAATTACATAGAACATTTTTTTGGCAACAAACGCAATGTGTCGCTGGAGCTCATTGGATGAAGCTGGTCACAGTATAGTCTGGCATTTTCCACTCTATGGCCTTGGATTTGGGACGAGACAAGATAAACTTTTGGGACAGACTTAATCTGAAGACAGTGTTTGCGATGCTCACTATATTTGGGAACCAGAAACTTTTTAATACCATCTTTCCAATTCTAGGTGGTCGGACGATACAGAGATAATAGGTTAACGAGTTAAAAGTAGGCCTAGAATATATTTTTGTCTCTCAAGTATTGGGAGTATTTTAACGATGAATAAAAGTTCAAATAACATGCATTTGATAATATATACAGCTAGGGGTGGAATTTTTTTTGATGCAGACTTTGTGTATTATGATATTTATAAAACAGGCTTTACAACATTGGCATCTTTGAACTTAAAATAAGCAACATCATTTAGTCTTGTTTTGAGGATGGTTTTATGCGGTGTACATAAGATTTAGCTAAATTCCAAGGGAGGCGATGTGCGAGGGAGGAAATGTGTCATCCGAAGTTTAGCCTAGGTACAGACACACAACAAACCCTCTGTAAGCTTTATTTATTAGTCTTGTAACACTCTTTGATCAGTTAATCATTCTTGAAACTCCCTATCTTTGGCCCGTTTTTACCTGCAGGCGCAGTTTAGTCATGGCGAGGGAGCGCAGGGGCTCCTGCGGACCGTTACTGCAGTTCACATGTGGGTGATGTGAGCAGTGTAAACAGGGGGGGGGGGGGGGGGGGGGGGGGGGGGGGACTCTCATGACATTTCAGGACTACAGCCATCCACCCAGCTGCCGTCACTGACTGGGCTTACCTGCAGGGAGGACCTGACCGGCGTTAACTGGTTTTGGTGGTAAGGAATACAGGTTCGGCCACATGCTCTCGATTAAGCGTAATATGAAGCTGGGAGTTGTAAGTTACTTTGTTGGTGTGCTCACTGATAACATTGTCTTACCGGCCTTTTATATTGCGTCCATGTTTAAGACTTGGTGCGTCGTCCCAGGACATGTCTCACAACAAAGCCTTGTCTCTGAGAGATCCCCCTGTCCAGCCAGGCAGAGCGTTCTGCTAACCGAGAACACCTGCAGAGACACGCGATGAAAGTGAAAATGGCGAGTGATCGAGCAAAGAAGGGAATGGGCCCAAAGAACTTTGAAAACATGCTCATGTCTTTGACAAATTCTCACAGAGGAACCCATTGAGTCTGTTGCACTCTAAGAGAAGACACAGTAACATCTCTCTGATATATATATATCATCTATATTAAAATACTAACTATTATTGATTATATATATACGGTCTACTAAACCCTTCAACAAAACACGTCCGAAACGTATCAGACCTCCATAGGAATATGATATTTTTATAAAAATTTTCCTTTATATTTTTGAAATACGTTATAGTTGAAAGACGTGCTATAATTGTTGTTTAGTTAATTGATCAACGGTAAGTCCATGTTGACAGTTTTCCGTTACTCGAGTCTCTAACACAGTCATCAGTATAGACTTTGTCATATTAACATGTCAACGCTTTTTGGGACTCAGTTGACTGTCGGGTGTTAGGCCGTCGAGTCTAATGTATTTCCATTGGATACACAAAAGGGGAACCCATCCTAGCCCTTTGTATTCACAAATATCCTGTACCACTTTCGGGCACGCTTACAGGTGCGCATTTTTAAATTACCACCCTGTTGATTTGCTGTATACTATGTACTGGCTAGGTAGGACCATCTGTTCATGGTGGCGGCCTTACGGCCGTGGTGTGGCACCTATATCCATATCATTTAGCAGGTTGTGTTGAAATACTTAGTCGACACCAGACCTCCCGATACTGACTGAAGGAGCCACCTGCTAGATCACAGAGGATCTTGCCTATAAGTAACAATGTATACGCTTGTTGTTGTATAGTAAGGTGGGCTAATGATCTAGTGTGTTATGTAGCTAAACCCGACCTTTCCATGTATGGACTTCGCTTATGTGCAGTACTGAAAGGAGGTTTGAGCCGACAAACCTTCCTAACCCCCCCCACCTCAGCATAATGGGGCCTTGAAAACCCGCACCTAAATGGCTGCAGTGGACCGGGCCCGGGTCTAAGCCTGTGTACCCTGTTACTCCTCATAGCAATTGGAATTACACTAGGGAAGCGTCGAAACTAACTACAGATATCTTTTATATTTTGTCTTCTGTAAATCCATGTTTTCTTTCTTTGCTGAGGGCCAAGTGCCAATGTGTGTGTTGTGTGTGTGTTGGTGTTTGTTTTTTTTTAGGTGTTGGTTGTTTGTTTTTTCCCGCCACTTAGAACTTATAAGATAGTTCAGAATTTACTTGAATGTCAATTACAATCATTTATAAAACAGATTCAGATTTGGTTTTGTCAAGAAGTACATTAGCATCGGGTCTTGTTTTAAGTTTTGTTGTGTTTAATATAGTTTGATAGTTCGTGTTGATCAGGTATGCAGAAGTTATTGTTGCTAGATTGTTAAGAGGACTAGTGGGACTGAGCACCAACTCACAGATTGTCAGAAGAACCTATATTCTACTTATCTAGTTTCAATTTTGTATGTTGAGTTTCCCCTGTGAAAAGCCTGTGCGGCTGAAATAACCACTGTATTACTAACACCAAACCCCACACATCGTAACTCGGGCGAAAATGAAGAATAGTTCTAAATATTTATGTATATCTCCATTTTGAGCATTCGGCTATTTGTATATGCCCCGAACAAACCACCACATCCACCCACACACAACTGATTAGTAAAAGCTGCTCGTAAAAAAACAGCTGATAAACACATTGTGAGTGTGTGCATCCAGTTGAATTTTCTATTAAACGAAGTCAATTGCTATGTTGCTCTGCCGGAGCTGGAATAGAAAACCTCTAAAGTAACACTAGTCTATATATCCTAAGGAACTACGTACTAGCTAGCCTGTCGAATTATTGTGAAATCAATTGCATTTGGTTGGTCAATGTTTAATTATTGAATCTAGGTGTCTTTTACAATTAAATTTATACCATAGTGGGCATCATTTGGGACGTCAACCTTACATTAAGTTGCACAAAGCTAGTTGGTGATGATATCGCCGATGGGCGGTAGTGTTTTGACTCCACAGCTACCGGGTGTGATTCCTGTCTCTCGCGTCTCTTTGATGATACTGTCCCCCTCTTCCAACCACTAGTTTCCTGCCTGCTTCACTACGGGCCCGTCTAATAAAATAAGGCATACAATACAAGCCCAAAAGCGGCGACTTCTTTATGTTGGAGTTCATTCTTCAGGTGCAACGGTACACAACACATTCCCCAAACATTTTTTACAGTCCTTTTGACTTCAAATGTTCCTGCGTGACCCTGTGGATGCTAAATTACAACCATGGCCCCCATTTTTACTCCACACGCTTGTTCATCAGTCCCAATTTTCAGCACCGAGAGCAGACGCACTTTTTCTTGGTAGCCATCTCGCACTTAAAATATGACCGCCAAGCAGCGCACCCAGTGTACCACCGGTTCTCCCCCATTTTAGTTGTATAATCACACACGGCCCGCTGCACATCGAAAATCATTAAGTGTGTTGATCGCACTTCTAAGGAGGCCAACTTATCTATAGAACATACCTAAAACTACCAAAAGAACCGCATTGAGTTTGTCACTATTACGGCGAAGATCTTAAAACAGTACACATTTTTTACGTTGGGCAATACAAGAATCAACAAAACTGATCATATAGTTGACTGTAGAAAATTTAAAAACGGTTACAACAATAATCCTCTATACCGAAAACACTTAATTGCTGGTTCTTTTGAAATTTGCAACAAACAAAATGAAATCTGTTTTTCTCTATAAATAAATGGGCTATAGCTGCCTGTATAGCGTCCCAATGGAAGAGATGAGAGCAACCAAGCTTTTTGCTTGCAAGATAATCGTCTAGCTACTGCAAGTACCAAATCTGCAATCCGGGGATTTGTAGCCAAACCTGCTAATTGGCTACAGACAGGGCCCAACTTTGACCCTCTGGGTACCGAAAAACAACAAAACAAAGCAAAGCAATACAGAGACGGACTCACAAACAGATGGCCTTCTAGTGAACATTCACAGCACAGCGCCAATCTGTGCTCTAAAATCTCTAAAGCAACCACCGCGCGTGGATACATGCTTGCCTTTATGGTATCGAACGCAAAGTTTGAAACCTTTACTTCAAAACTCAAGAAAATTGTACAAGTGGCCAAGAGATACTCAGAACACATGTTATGTACAACAACAACAAGAGCCAGCCTGCTTAGGAGGAGAAACGAGTTTAACATTAGACATACAATCCCTCCAGTTCTCTCTCACCCCCCCATGTCATTTTTTCACCTATCCCTCTTTCTCTCTTTTTGAGTGCCGTGGAGCGGCATTGGCTGTTCTGGGGTCGATGCTACCACTGTGATGCCTGGGCCAGATAGAAGCTGGCCCCAAAGTGCTAGAAGCAGAGGGAGGAGGGTTTGCTTTTCCTGCTCTTTTTTTTCTATTTCCAGTGTTACTTCCAGGACACAGTTGCAGCAGAATGAAAGGCAGCCAAGATCAGAGCGGAGCAAAGGAAGATAAAAGGGAAGGGCAAAATTTTTGAGGTAGAAGAGCGGGAGCGCAGTAGCAGTAAAGCATGAGCGGAGGTGTGGGAATGAGGGGAGCGCAGAGGGGAGCAAAAAGGCGCGGGCTCTGCGGTTGGCTGCTGGGTTTGCAGGGAAGGTTTCGGGGGCCTGGGTGTGGGCACTTGGTGGGAAGGAATGTGACCGTGTTTGGGGCCTTTTTTGCTTCACAATGTTGTTACCCAGGGACATATTTCATACCTGACGTGTAGTATGCAGGTTCCATAATGATGGCCCTGCTCTTTTACATAATGTACTTTGCTCAACTGTCTTACCACTATGACTTTTTCCAACGGCCTTCACTCTTGGCCCCCACAATCCTGCTCGGATAGGACTCAACAGCGGGATAAGGCAAAGACAATTCTTCCTGTACATAAAACTCCCTGCTACTTTAAAGACAACATGACACAGCATTCACAAAACACTAAAAGTAAGCATGATCATTTAGAATATCCCATTATTCCAGATATTTAAATGTATGTTAATATTGATTCATTAAAATCTTCATAATCTTTATTCAGAATTTAACTAAAACAACTTTTCTTTTCTGATGATGTCACCAAGGCCTCTCATTTTAGCCCTCCCCTTTCTCAAACCATCAATTCCCAGCAGATAAAATGAAGTATCGTATACATGTTCTCACTGAATCTCAGAAACATTTTACAGGCGTAAGATGGGTAGGAACTGCATTTCATGACTTTAACTTCTGTAACCTGACGATAAAGGTATTAAGCAAGAAATTATTTAGGACAGTCCGTGGTTTTGTAATTCGCACCAAGGAGTCTGCCTGACTGTTGAAAATCAGCTGTAATATTAGCAGATCAATGTTATTTTCTTTGCACTTGCAGGTTTTGTTCTGTCATCAGAAAAGTTCATTTCAGAGGTGAAGAAAGTATTGCAATTTCAATGAAGAATATGAAGAACTTTTTCATAACTGCAAGATTTGTGTAAAAAAGACCAAGACTGATTATAAAGTAGTAAATACATTAAAGTGCACTCTCTGATCCATCAGTCCCAAACAAATACTTATGAATGGAAACTAAAATGTTTAAGCAAGCAGGTGTCTTCTGGAGTAATAAATGAACATGATGGCTACAGCCACCACAGGGGCAAATCCCTCCAATCCAGGAAGCGCTGCACTGTCCGACAGCGACCAGTGGAATGCAACACACAGCCTTCCTGCACCAGCCATCATTTTTATAAGTGCAAGTATGTCCATTTTGAAGTGGGTGTAGCATGGTTGATATAAATGAACTCAAGTTAAAGGTATAAAAAATCCGCTGGGAATGGTAGGCTAATAAACAAAATCTTATACTCCATCCAAACAGGTGTCAGTATGAACGCAAGACACCTGGAAAAGAATCAGTGAAATGTTAAAGACATGAAATCGAAATTCACCCCCATTTATTTTCTTAATACAGATTCCTGGTGTTTACTGTGAGTGCATAATCGCTGCATTTCACACTGTTGCGGGAGACATAATAGGTCCAAACCCGCTACTGTACTTATCAGGAAATAAGAAATAGTTAAACACTGTGGCTTCCAAAGTTAACATGTGGTCATTACATTATTAACTTTTTATACCAAATTAAGTTTTCACTATGCTGCTTTGACAAGGAATTTTTGGAGATATCATGTTTTGGTGGTTGTCATTAGAATGGCTGCATTTGTGGTAGAAGTGCATCACATGATCTTTTCATCAACTTAAAAACAAAGTTTATTTTAGCTACATGGCACACTGTGTTCCCTTTCATTGAATACATTTTTTAGCCAAAAATGTAATGTTTTAAAAAGATTAAGTATACTAGTGCAAAGTGAACATTAAACTGTATTTGGCGATGAACTAATGGCAAATGCTAGACTAGGACATTTTTTCTCCACACCTAAAGTTGGTGTGACCAGCTTTATGTTTCATGCCAACTTTAAGGCAAAGCCTTAGCATAACACTGTGGAAACTGACACGCATTGGCAATGGATTTCACATCCAATAATCTGTTGGATCTGTAAGTGAAAGTTTTTTTTTTTTTTTTTTTTTTTTTTTTTTTTGTGTTGGGTCTGTCCACAAGTAAAAAAGACAAAAACAGAAAAAACATCTAGGGGTGGCATTTTATGCTGTTTACCGGGGTTAATGTAGTAACATGTGACTGTGCAATTTCACTGTTGACTTTAAATGCGTTCTTTCATGTCTTTTTCTGCGCGCTCTTCGTTTCTTTCCAACAGTAGCATCTGGCTAGCCCTCTGGACATTTCGATCTGCCTTGATTGAGTCCTAATAGCAGCCTGTGAAATACTTTAGAACCTTTCACGCCCTGAGTATTTCAAAGAAATAAGATTACCCAATGTGCTTCTTTGACCCAACATGGTTCAATCTCAAGGAATGAGATTGATAAAAAATTGTGGGAACAACATTCAAAAAATGAGCTTGCCCTTATAAATAATAGGGACGTCTCTGAGATAAGAATCAAGTGTGATGGAGATGCCTCTCCACATGTATTCCGTCCACGTAGGTCCCTTCACTCCGTCCGTCCAGACGCGAGCGTTGATACTGAGACAGCATATCAGATGTAGTGACCCTACCTCCTGGATCTGATTATAGTGGCCTATCACCTCGATGTCAGTCCCAAGAGTAGGTCTCTTGCAAACTAAAATGTCCAGCAACACTGGCACGCGCATCGCTGGCATCGCTGCGGTTTTCCCACCAAAGAAGCTACTTCATAACTACCTCATTAAATCCAAGCCTGCAAACGCTTTGCTATATAGAGATCGTCATTTTTTTGATTTACACTCTCACCGCAGCTTATGACGGTGGCCGTTAATCTGCTCTGGGAAAAGGCTAAACCTCAGCACTCGGCAAAATGAGCCTGGATGGAAATCGCTGTAACGGTATCGGCACTGTTCGCGCACACGCTCGACGGCTCACGGCTTTTCAACCCTGCATGATGCCAGCTCAGTTCCTAATAGAATTAGCTTTGGATTAATTGGCTGTTTATATTTCAGGAGTTCCAGTCCTATGTTCCCTTTCTCTGATATGGAGTACATTGCTTCCATTTATCCCAGTAATGAAAGTGGAGAATGCAGTGGCAGCATCATTACCGCTCCCGCACCCAAACAACTGTGCTCTGACTGCAAGCCCGTGTGAAGACCTTAACTAGGCCCGTCTGAGAAAACTGATGACTACAATATCTCAGTCTCTTTTTCTTTTCGGAGTTGACCGTAAGGGACTTTGCTAGGTCTCAGCGGCACCACAACACAAGCGAAAAAAACAACCCCAATTGAGTTCCAAAATAGCCCGATGCCCCTGAGGGCGGAAGTTGAGTGGCTGAGAGATGGGAATCAGTATTGTGCGTGTGTCATAATCTCATAAGCCACGCACATCACCTGCACACCTGTCTGGCTGGCGGCCTGCCAAGTCATCCCTGAGAGGACAATACCCACCGAGGCATACCTCACACAATCAGATTTCAACACTACTTTCTACGTCACATTTGCGCATATTTGGGTCAATCGAAGGTGGTTCGTTTGCTGTTTAAACAATTGGAACATCCAGTTAGAACGTATTTAAGTGATAAGTCAGGCATCTCCAAACATCTCTGGAGTCCCCTCGCTTTTTTATAAAATTCTGTGCATGTCCATGGATGGGTGTACCCCACATAAATCAAAATTTCCTTGTTCAATACTAACGGCCCATAAACTCTCGTTGATATAATCCCCTGTAATCCACTTTTTCTTTCCTTTTTTTTTTTTGTAGGTTTTTGAAAGAAGCCACTTATACTTACCTTTCCCTGCATTTATTTTTTCTTCAAATCAATAAAAACCTAAATTACTCGCACCATTATTTTTTTTTTTTGCTTTATTTATTGTTAATTGTTATTTTTAAGGAGACACGTACATCTAGAATAAAACATGAGGTCACATTTAAACATTCTTCTGCAGAATTAGCAGGAACTAATTTTGCAGCTGAATTTTGCATAAAGGCAATGGAATTCGCCATACCTCACCTAAATTTGTAAACAGTTTTACTGTTTTTGGGTGGGGGACCATTAGAAAGCTGACTGGGGAATGTGTGTAAATTCTGGTTGACGTTTCTCATTTTTGTTGCTTTTTTTTTTTTAGTTGATATCTGTGATTAGTCCATGAAATTGGAAAGTTTTATCTAAAACTGTACGGTAAAAAGTTTTGTAGTGCAAATGTTTTAAATATGAAATTAAACATGAGAGGATCCTGATTTGTGGAATTAGTGGTTTTATTTCATCTCATTACATATATAAGAATCTAGAATATGTGAAAGTTCACTTTTTTGAAATAAGTTTGCAAAAGAAAGTGTCAATTTTTTTGAGATGCACCGGTATATACTTGTGATATATCTATATAATATATATATATTATAGTATATATTATATATATATATATATATATATATATATATCCATATAGATAATTTAGATGTATATATCTATATAAATATATATATCTAATAATATATATATAGAATATCTATTGATGTATATAATACTATATATATATAGATGTATATAGATCTATATCTATACGTAGATCTATACTCTATATATCGACGTATAATATCTCTATATAAAATCCGCATTATATTATATATTATCTACTAGATCATATATATCTATATACCGTATACCTATACCTAATATTGTATCAATATATATACCTTCTGAATATATTATATATATAGCTATATCTAGATTATATATGATGTCTATATAGAAATTATATTGTTAATATATATTATCTATTTTTTTTATATATATAATTATATTGTAGTTTTATATATATTTTGTTTATCTAAATATAATTATATTGTATATATATTTATATAGATGTATTAATATATAGAATATTAATATGTAATGATTTATAGCTTTTATTTATCATATCTATATATATATATGTATCTGTATATATGTATATGTAATATATATATATACATAAATAATATTTAATGCGTATTATTTTATATATTTAATTTACATATATATACATAATATATATATATAATATATATATATATATACTTATGGTAATAGTTGTGTATATATAATACACCACACACCCACACACACACACACATACCCACACACACACACACACCCACATATTCTGTAGATGTCTATATAGTCTGTATAGTTGTTTGGATGTCAGTGTAGTTTTTTATTCATTTTTTATTTTTAGTTTTAGTAGTACATGAGATAAACTAAATTTTAAAATAAAATAAGAAATTTTGCTTTGACAACCAGCTGTGTGTGTGTGGTGTATTATATATATATTTATGATTTTTTCAGTTAACGTCTAGTTTATTTCAAATAATTGAAAATAATTTTTTTAATGATGGTTTTATTTCAGTTTCAATTTTAGTTTTCAGTATTCAACTGTAGCAACCCTGTTGATAACAAATCAATGAAACCCAGAAGTGTGATATGTCTAAGTGGTCAAACTCACAGTGTTATAATCGCACCTCGCTTTCCTCATACTCCTTAAAGTTAATAAAATCTCCCTTTTATACAAACATTTGAAAAGTCATCCTCCTCTGGGAAAATGTGCCAAAAATCATGCACTCACTTATGTTTATGCAGAAGTTTTGTAAAAAATGTAACACCCAACAGGTGCTTCTTCATGACTAGCGCGCTTGTGCTGTTAATGTAGTAATGACCACAACAGTCAAGAGTGTTGTTTTATGTTTTGTGGCGCCACACAGGATATTAGTTTATTTTAGTGTTTCCATGTTAAACATTATGCTCTAGGCTGGCTTTCCACTTCAGAACAGTGTCAAGGTTACCTGGGTTACTGTTACATCAACCTTTGGAGCCACACACAGACGCTGAGCGAGAGAGAGAGATACCACACCTGTGCAGATAAGACTGACAGGAAGGGAATTTCAAAGGAAACAACATGCATGTCCGTCTATAACCTTGTCACTTAAAGCTAAATGAATAAAACACCTTATCTGTGAGACAGACAAGGACTGAAAAAGATAGCAAGTTTTGTGTTTGTAGTGTCTGAGAGCTCAGTCACAATACCCTTGCAAGTATGTTGTGTTGTTGTGTGCATTAATAGTTCATGAGACTGCAGCATTAAAACAAAATGGAGTGCATTGAGAAATAGTGTGTGCAGTTTAAAATCAAAAACTCTGAGTAGGGTTTGCATATAAAAGCAGATGAGAGGCCAGAGAGATGGACAAGACAATGGGCCTCAACCAATGCTCAAACCAGACAAAACACATCACATCATCAAAAGCAACACAAAGTTTCTGTCCACACTGAAAGTGAAATGCAACATGATGCAGCAGACTCAGGGTTTTTCCAAACTAGTGATGCAATGAAATGAAACTAGTGATTAAACTCTGGATACTAAGCTTAGGTTTGGTTTTGGAATAACAGCTTATTTCTAATAATATATTTTTGTGTTTTTTCCAAAGTGTATATGGGTCAAAAAATGAAAAGTGGTGTTTCCAACCATCAAAAACAAATGTTTTAAACAGCTTGGTCTTTAGCCCATATATCACTAAAATAATATCTAGGCTCCAATCATTTTTCTAAAACTATTATTTAATTATTCAAAATATTGTGCAGATGGGAAGGCAATCAAATAGTTCAAACTTTTGACTTATTCTTGACATGAATCATAGAATACTAACAATGATAAAAAATAAATTTCTGACTGATTTTCTGTTAACAAGTATAAGCAACAACAATACACAACAAAAGAACAATGAAGGCTTTTTTTTCTTCTCATTTTAGTAATACAAAGGGGTGCATATGAATTTTTGGGCATCCTAATTGCTTATATTCTTCTTTTTTATTTTATTATTATTATTATTATTATTATTATTATTCATATTACATATTACATTATTATCATTATTAACTTTCTTATTATTTTTATTATTATTATTATTATTATTATTATTATTATTATTATTATTTTACTAGAGCTAACATTAAAATGGTGTCAGGGTTAACTTTTTGTCCATATTATCCATGTATGTTTTATTTATTTATTTATTTATTTATTATTTTTCGATGGGATTTATATGTTATCTTGTCAGAATACATGGCTACTTTACCTATGATATGGCAATTGTTGTACAAAATTAATTAATTAATTAAATAAATACTATTCATTCATTCATTCATTCATTCATTCATTCATTCATTCATTCATTCATTCATTTATTCATTCTCCTTTGTGAGGTTCATGGCATTGTATCTTAATAAAAAAACTGAGAATAGCCAAACTCGTGCCTGAAAGCTGGCCAGCAAATTCCTCAAGCACACATTGTAATATTCTGCTTTGTTTTCAGATTTATGTGTATGAAATATTCAGAGCTTATTACTTCAGGAAGGAGGGAAACTCTGACCAAAGTCAACACACAGTTTCCGCCAATTTCTTCAGTGTTGTCTATAAGAGAATGAAGAGAATTTAAATGAGCGTCCACTTTGCTGCAGAATAAGCTACAATTCCTGCCAGGCTTTATGCCAGCGGTCAAAAGTCTGGCTTGCATGATTATTTCTGAAGTGTAGAAGAGATTTGCATGATTTTATTATTGACAAAAAAATGACCTTTCATAATCCTGAGAGAGAGAGAGAGAGAGAGAGAGAGAGAGAGAGAGAGATATTTAAACAATATCTATCTATCTGTCTGTATATCTATCTATCTATCTATCTATCTATCTATCTATCTATCTATCTATCTATCTATCTATCCACCTCTCTGTCTGTCTATCTATCCATCCATCCATCCATCCATCCATCCATCCATCCATCCATCCATCCATCAGTCTGTCTGTCTATAAACAAATGATAATTATACAAGCGGTAAATAAGGTGAAGATCTGCTTGTACATTTGATCACCTCCAATCTGAACAATAGCTTTTATATCTCTCATACTCCAAATGTAGTCTAGAGTAATTTATTTTTACAAAGAGGAGCTCATTTCTTCTCGTCCCATCATTAAAAGGAGACTCAGAAGACATGCTGTGCTGCTGTAGTTGATGTCTATGTGAGAATAGCATGGAGTCTGTCCACAGCAAGTGTTTCTATAACATGCGGCTGAAAGATTGCAGCTTTTCATCCCAACAGACTTCAAGCACTGGCCGAACTCCACAGGGGTGTGGATGCAGTCATTACAGCTGTTATCATCGGGCCCGGGGCTGGTTATATTCATGTGTGCGCTCTTGAGCGCTGCAGACTGCTCAGATGATAGCAACTCTACAAAATGGGTTTGTGTTATGTATCACTAAACAAGTAAAGAAAAGGTTGTAAAGTTTATACGAGCACTTACAGGCAACAGAGCTCTATTAGAGGCAGCTGTAAATGTCATCTTGGAAAGGTGTTTCACTGCTGTTCATCTTGGCCTCTCTGAGGGAAAGCACAGATTGATTTTATATATTGATTTGTCTTGCAGAGCCAGGATTTAAACTATTGGCATATAATCTGGCCTATACTGTAGATTATTCTAGTCAGGAGCTGTGCAATAACACAAGAAAAAAGGCCACAGTTCAGTGTTGTGTGAGTAAATCTGAAATCAATCATACTACAACAGATAAACATGCAAAAAAGTAGTACCTCAGTCAAATAATACACAGCAGTCTACAAGAAAAATGTTAATTAGTAGAAAGTGAGTAATGTAAATAGTAGTCAAACTGTATTATGCTACGACTGTTCTGTTTACAATAAATAAGCGCTGATTATTACAAAGACACAACTAATAAAAACAAAGTAGTATACAGATATATAAAAATACCCTGTTCATACTATCACTTGGGGGAAAAAAATCATATATATATATATATATATATATATATATATATATATATATATATATATATATATATAAATAGTTAAAGGTATCACCATTTAAGTTCTTGCAGAAAAATATTGTAACCGGTTTTACTTCTGTCTATTTATGGATATGATGAGTCACGCAGGTATTGGGCTACTCCGCAGAGGTTGTTTTCCTGCACAGGTTTAAAACAGTCCAAAAATAAACACTTATTATAGGCTTATTATAGTAATATTTGTTATACTAATTTCCTTTTGGCCTTTTGACAATGTCAACATTTTTTTACATATATTTTCATGTTATGTGAGCGTGTATATGTGTGTGTGTATGTATATATATATCAGATATACACATATTGCCCAGCACTATATTAATTGCTTTTAAAAAACATTTTTAAACACAACATAAAAACCTATGCACCCTGACTCTAAGAAGTTGAGTAAAGCCAGACAATCAGATTAGGGCTTGCAATTTTGGAAGCTCCAGACATTTTATTTATTTATTTATTTTGGTGTGCCACTCACAGTATTTCATGAGTGTTTCGTTTTTGTCAGTGTGTCATTTTAGACTGAACGCCTGTCAGGTACTGTGCTGACAATACTGCCACCTGACAGTGCCACCTGTAATTATATATATTGCCGTTTTGGTTCACCAGGAAGACAGGCAGATCATTTGGAATTCCAGGCTTGTTTTTCACAGGTGTGTGAAGGGAGCACAGAACCATTCACTGGCCCCTGAGGGGAGAGAGCAGGCCTGCCCAGACACGGCTCAGGATCGTGTCCCCCGCATGTGCTCACCTGCACTCTTCCTGACAAAAATGAATAACCTGAGAATCCGCCACAGCTATGAGAGGGATATGAGGACGGTTAGCTAAACAAAAGCTCTGTTTATACAGTGACATGCAGTGATCCAGTACAGATCAGCTGGGGAAAGGCAAACTCCAGATAAACAAGGGGGCGTTGAAAGGGAGGGAGAGCTGTCAGTCCTGGAGAGAGGAGGATGGTGTGATAAATCATTCCACTCGTTCACTGTCTCCCTTTATCTCTCTCACTCTTACTGGATAGATTTTTAAGATTACTCAGGATTTACTGTCACTGTCATCAAGACAAAGTATAATCCAGCACCACTTCCCATCGATAGTGCCAGGATTTTACAACCTTTAACTGTTTTTTTCTTCCTATCTCTTAATGAAATATTCAGAATTGAACTTTGATATGAATACATTCTAGGTCATTTTCTGTCATAACAAATTACTGTAAAAACAAAAAAGAGCAATTTTGTGCTTCATTGAGGGATAATAATGTTAATAGCTGTTGTTTTGTTGAGGTTCATTATGGTGATTAATGTTCCCAATGACTGCCAACCTGGACCTTATTTACTTTTAATGAGCTTTCTCCCTGCCAGTATAATAGCATTTGTGAACATTGTTACACTGAGTTACATGGACAAAATAATCTAAACTTAATAACTGGTACTGTATTTTGCATATACTATATGTTACAATACTATATTATAGTGCAAAAATTATGTATACTCTTTAGAGGAAAGAAGATGTGATGAGCAGAGTAAAAAAAATGGTGTAGAAACAATTTTCACTAAGAAATTACTTGTAAATAATTTACTAGCAATTTCGGAGTGAGTTTTTTCAGTGTACAATTGATTCTGTTAATTTAGGTTTAAAGATTTAAGCATAAAATTTAAAAAGTAGAAAAACTGAAATAGTATTTTCTTGTAAAATGTAATCCTAAAAAAAAAAGCATGCTAATATGCTTTGACAATCAGACAGATATCAACAAAACTCAAGAACTGTTACAATCAACATTAAAATAACTAGTCAAGTAACTATAAGTAACAACGAACATAAAACAGAAACTGTGGGAATTACACTATAATAATCTGTAAATACATACAGATCATTCCAGTTAGGAAGTAAATTTTCATGTCCCAATCATGTCTTAATAATATACCATTGTTTCTAAATGTCTTCTTCTCCTCAATCCAAATGTTCACACAAAACAAGTTTTATTAAGACAAATCTAAAAGTGACCACATGTAACACAACTGTCAGTCTTTCTTTGAGCACTGGCCAACTTGAACTGTTTTGAATAAACTGAACAACGTGCTTTTCCGCATGCAAGAGGTATCACACATTCAAACTTTTTTTTTTTTTGGGCTGTCACAAAGGCTGACAAAGCTCTGTCTCAGAGGAGCACCACAGAAATAAGACACGCTTCCTTTGAGTTCTGTGAGGACTGGACGTACTTCACACCAGAATTAAATAAAAAAGACAGAGCTGAACTTGGGCTGTTAACTCGTGGGGTGTTCAAACTTTCTTGAGATGACACATCCATGCTTAACTTCTCTCATTTTCCCCTGACAAACACCATATTGGTTTATCAACATCTTCTGGAAATCTGCTAAGTCATTCTCTTGAGTTTATGAGAAATCTCAAAACTGCTGCATCACATGCTTCCTTCCATCAAAATTGCAATATCCTGTATCACATCTGCTCTTTCTTAAAGCTGATAGGCCCTTTGGGATGGATGCCTAGAAAGTATTAGATTTAGAAACATCAGTAAATGAGGAGATAAGGGGAAGAGAAAAGAAGAGATGGTCTTTAATCTAATTCTTTATTATAGAGTTTCACAGAGATCTCAGGTTGCTGTATGTGAGTGCCAGTGTGGGAGGACTGTTAAAGGGATAGTTCAGCTGAAAATAAGCAAGCAGAGGACATTCAAAATCCATGGAATGGGGAAAAAACACAGGGTAAAGAGATTTTAATAATAAAAATAAATAAATGAAAGATAAAAAAAAAAAACTGCATTTTCAGGTGTGTGTATTAACACTTTAGAGAAAATAATAGGCCTCTGTCAGGGAAGCACCATAATTAAATTTTTGATCAGTAGGCCTGCAATGTTTCCACTCATAGATTGTAATGTTTACTTGATCTACATGGCAGTTGTTCAACTGATGAAATATCTTTATCAATATGAAATATCTGTTAGTCTATCTCTCACAGCCTCATTTTCACCTGTGTTAAATTCAACATGCTGTATAATCTGACTAAAAAGTCTATAACCAAAAGTGTTTGATATCAGGGATGACAGTGTGAGTTTGATGTGTAGGTACAAATGCACCATTTGTGAATTAAAGACAAGCATAAATATGATTCGAGAGAGGAATTTGGACAGTGGTTGTTGAATATTAATCATTGAATCTATTCCCTACATAAACAACCTGTTCTGTAACATATCATAGAGCAGATGACTCATATGGACTATTTTTATGGTGGTTTTTGTTTCTTTTGTAGCTTGGCAGTATACATAAATATGAATTTGTATGATATGTAAAGTAACAGCTTGGGTGTTCACCAAAAAAAAAAAAAAAAAGTCAAATAAAATAAAAAAGACCTGAGGGTGAGTAAATGATGATTTTTTTTTTTTTTTTTTTTTTTTTTTTGCATAAACTATTCTTCAAAACCATATTATTCCTCTGGAGAAAGTTTTGCAGTTACTTTACTTTGGCAGTCCTCATAATTTAGTTTTTAATAAAGCCACAATCATTTCAGTGTGTGACAGGATTCAGTGTGTCTAAGTGCACACTATGGAGTGTGTGTGTGTGTGTGTGTGTGTGTGTGTGTGTTTGTTTGTGTGTGTGTCAGTCTGTGTGTGTTTTCTGGGACTGGGGTTTTTGTGTTGTTATTGGACTGTTGTTCTCTTGAGTCTGGTTAGCGCTGTAGTTCGCGTGTGGGTATCGTCTTTCACATATTCCACCCGAACCCAAGAGACAAGGACGCCCTTCTACCAGAGGCCTTTTCCAACCACGGGACCGGGAACAGACAGAATAAAAGGAATTATGTTTCCCTGTCCTTAAATGCTGGGAGTCCTCTTTGATTCTGCCAAGATAATAGCTATTAGACTTCAATTACACTTTGTAGTACAATTCGGTTCTCAAAAACTCATAAAAGTAAAGAAGAAACTGGAATCCATTAGTCTCCCTGGAGAGGACAGCTGTGTGTGAAACATTACCCTGCTAAAAAAACAGCATATGTTGGGTTTTGGATTCTGGTCTGCACTATGAGATGGTGGTGTTACCATTAAAGGAATAATTCACATTCAAATTTATAATTATATATATATACAGTATTATATTATATTATATATATATTATATTATATTATATTATATTATATTATATTATATTATATTATATTATATTATATTATATTATATTATATTCTCCAAAACAAGTCTTATTACATCAAGTAGTTTAACTTTTCAGGTGCATATTCTTGTTTTAAGAATAATTACTGAGAAAAGAATTTCATTGTGAATGGCACATAAAGAAAAAAATAAACTCTCATTGGTTGTTTTACCTGTGGCACAGACAGTCTCTTCCTGTTTAAGTGGATGGTTTGAAATCACCACAAAGAGGACCAGACTTTATGCTGACAGTCAGTTTTATTCTGTGCCAGCCTAAACGCTGCCAGACGGAGACATCTGCTCTCTATTCTAGCAGTGTCAGTCCAAACAGATATACACCCGCATCCATCTTCCACAGCATCGTTACTTTGTTCTCAAGGCATAATGGTGATCTTGAAGATAATAATCTATTGCACATTCCTTTTTACTCCTGTAAATTATTGATACATTTAACAATGAATACATTGCAAGCTAATATATATAAATAGCTTTACTGTTACGTCTTCCTCTAATTTAAAGTGATTAAATTAATACTGAAGTCTTACCAGGTTATTTTACTACACCTATACTTTGAGTAGCTAGATGGTGCCAATGAGCAAATCTGATATGAACTTCACTGAAATGAGAGAGACAGCAGAGCAATAGGAAAGACCTAGAAGTAGCACCGATGGACAAGCCAAATATACAATTAATATGTGAAATTCGTGACATTTTGCCAAGTATGGTAACCCATACTCGGAATTGGTGCTCTGCATTTAACCCATCCAAGTGCACACACACAGCAGTGAGAAGTGAACACACCGTGAACACACACCCGGAGCAGTGGGCAGCTATATCCAGCGCCCGGGGAGCAACTGGGGGTTCAGTGCCTTGCTCAAGGGCACTTCAGCCACGGGTATTGAGGGTGGAAGAGAGCGCTGTTCATTCACTCCCTCCCACCTACAACTCATGCCAGCACCAAGACTCGAACCTACAACCTTTGGGTTACAAGTCCAACTCGCTAACTATTAGGCCACAGCTGCTACTTTTCTTTATATATATACATATATATATATATATATATATATATATATATATATATAGATAGATATATATAGATATATAGATAGATATATATATATATAGATATAGATAGATATAGTATATGTATATATGTATATATGTGTATATATATATATATATAAATATATATATATATATATATATATATATATATATATATATATATATATATATATATATTTATATATATATATGTACAGGTCCTTCTCAAAAAAATTAGCATATTGTGATAAAAGTTCATTATTTTCCATAATGTAATGATTAAAAATTCAACTTTCATATATTTTAGATTCATTGCACACCAAATGAAATATTTCAGGTCTTTTATTGTTTTAATACTGATGATTTTGGCATACAGCTCATGAAAACCCAAAATTCCTATCTCAAAAAATTGAAATATCATGAAAAGGTTCTCTAAACGAGCTATTAAACTAATCATCTGAATCAACTAATTAACTCTAAACACCTGCAAAAGATTCCTGAGGCTTTTAAAAACTCCCAGCCTGGTTCATTACTCAAAACCGCAATCATGGGTAAGACTGCCAACCTGACTGCTGTCCAGAAGGCCATCATTGACACCCTCAAGCGAGAGGGTAAGACACAGAAAGAAATTTCTGAACGAATAGGCTGTTCCCAGAGTGCTGTATCAAGGCACCTCAGTGGGAAGTCTGTGGGAAGGAAAAAGTGTGGCAAAAAACGCTGCACAACGAGAAGAGGTGACCGGACCCTGAGGAAGATTGTGGAGAAGGACCGATTCCAGCCCTTGGGGGACCTGCGGAAGCAGTGGACTGAGTCTGGAGTAGAAACATCCAGAGCGACCGTGCACAGGCGTGTGCTTTTGATCCAGAAACAGCGGCAGAAGCACCTGACCTGGGCTACAGCACTGGACTGTTGCTCAGTGGTCCAAAGTACTTTTTTCAGATGAAAGCAAATTTTGCATGTCATTCGGAAATCAAGGTGCCAGAGTCTGGAGGAAGACTGGGGAGAAGGAAATGCCAAAATGCCTGAAGTCCAGTGTCAAGTACCCACAGTCAGTGATGGTCTGGGGTGCCATGTCAGCTGCTGGTGTTGGTCCACTGTGTTTTATCAAGGACAGGGTCAATGCAGCTAGCTATCAGGAGATTTTGGAGCACTTCATGCTTCCATCTGCTGAAAAGCTTTATATGGAGATGAAGATTTAGTTTTTCAGCACGACCTGGCACCTGCTCACAGTGCCAAAACCACTGGTAAATGGTTTACTGACCATGGTATTACTGTGCTCAATTGGCCTGCCAACTATCCTGACCTGAACCCCATAGAGAATCTGTGGGATATTGTGAAGAGAAAGTTGAGAGACGCAAGACCCAACACTCTGGATGAGCTTAAGGCCGCTATCGAAGCATCCTGGGCCTCCATAACACCTCAGCAGTGCCACAGGCTGATTGCCTCCATGCCACACTGCATTGAATTTGTAATTTGTGCAATGGGATTCGCGTTGAAGTATTGATTTCTTAAATGGGATTAATTATTTGGTGTTTGCTTTTTTTGTATTAAAAACACTTTTCTTTTATTGGTCAGATGAAATATGCTATTTTTTTGAGATAGGAATTTTGGGTTTTCATGAGCTGTATGCCAAAATCATCAGTATTAAAACAATAAAAGACCTGAAATATTTCAGTTGGTGTGCAATGAATCTAAAATATATGAAAGTTTAATTTTATCATTACATTATGGAAAATAATGAACTTTTATCACAATATGCTAATTTTTTGAGAAGGACCTGTATATATATATATATATATATATATATATATATATTTTATCATAGACACATATATACATACATACATACATGCATATATATATACATATATATATATATGTATATATGTGTGTGTATATATACATATACATGTATAAATATATATATATATATATATATATATATATATATATATATATATATATATATATATGTGTGTGTGTATATATATATATATATATATATATATATATATTTATATATATATATGTATTTAAAGAAAAGTATTAAAAATGACAGCACAGTGCTGCAAATTACCATTTAGAATCAGTTATTCCAGAGAGCCATGTAATAAATTTAAGATAAATTGTTTTGAGTTTTATTATGCTTCCCATTTAAATAGTTTAGACATCTTTACTGGAAAGCGACAAAAGTAGGGATGCAGGTGCAGTGGAGGTTGGTTTACACAGACCCCAAACAAGGGCAGATGTGTTTACTAACCTGTGTTCAGATGATCATCAGGGCGGGGTGTGTGTGTTTTAAAACTACAGCCTGCGTCACTCCTGTACTGTTGTGTTTATGGTGTCTCTCTCATGGTGTCTCTGTCTGTCTGTCTGGCTCAAGAACAGGAAGTGCATACCACTGTCCAGTCATTCAGTATCTATGGAAAATATATCTCATGGTCACATACAACACACACTTCCTGTTCACTCCATCTCACCTCCATCTGAATGTACACTCATTCTTTCATCTCTAACAATACCACAAGCATTGTTACTCTTTCAACACCTTTAAATTGCATGCAGGCACCTGTATCCTGTACGGCAGGCATCGTGATTTATGTCTCTTAACATCCTGAGCCTTCAGGGCTTTTACCATTGGGCTGATAATTGCTTTCCCATGGGATACAGAGTGGTCTTCTTCCACAGGAAGCATGAGGACGTATTTATTGCATTGCTTTAAGCTAGCAGGTTAATGGGCTAGTTATACAGTTTGCTATGTTAGCAGGTTACTCGTTTATTGAAATGCTAAGCTAGCAGTTTCATTGGCAAGTTGTATGCAAATTAAGCTTGTCGGCTAACTGCTTGTTTGCATGCTAACTGGGGAAACAGAATGAGAAATGTTTTATTGGACCATTTTATTTGATATTTGACATATTGCTTAAAAATATTTTTAAAACTGACCATTTGTATTATTTAGGTAGCTAAATAAGATCTAGCTGTATTTTTTTGTTTGTTTGTTTGTTTTTTCATTTATTTCTATTTTCTGCTAATGTCTGCTACAGCTCCCCTTGTGGCCAACACTGTTTGAATTATGAATTGCATTTAATGTTTCTGAGTGCAACAACTGTGTTCATTTAATTTTGTTAATACGCTTGCGGTTTAGAGACATAAACTGTGTTCTAATTTGCCTAATTGTACTATGCCCTAAAAATATGTTAAATTAAAAGTACATACTTTTGAGTATGTAGCAGAAGATTAGGCAAGTTTTGCAACACATTACCATACTTAGTCTAACAGACCTTTGGGGTGGTTTTGTTATACAGACCTGGCAACGCTGTCCTTTAGGCACATAATCCTGTTGCATAAGTATGTGCATCCTATCATTGTATAAACTGGCCTATCAACCATCTTATCTCAGTTAACATCTATACGCATTCCTCCAGGAGCGTTTCTAGAGGGGCGCCTGCCATACTGTATTTTGATAGCATGTTATGGATATATAGATAGAATACTGTATAACTGTCTTTAAGAGTTGTAGCTTCATCACTGATAAACTATAGAAGACATCTGCAACCCTGGTTAAAAAAAAAAAAAAAAAAAAAACACATCACAGACATTCTAATGGATTTTACTACAAATACCCTTTCAAACATTACAGTCCATCAACTGTTAACCATTCAAATCATTACTAAAGGATTTCCAGTAGCAGGGTTGACTGGTTTGCAGGTTTCCCCGCAGAATTTAGCTATTTGTAAACTTTTGCAGTCGTCTGATTTCTTTTCTTGCAGTTTAATGGCTTGAAATATTTCATCAATTGTAATTGAAATGTGTGTATTGAAATATTATATCATATGATACAACTGCTAGAATATAAGTTTTGCGAGGGAGGGGCATTTGATCTCCTTTATGAAAACAGACATTCAAGTTAAATGTTCAGGCGATGTTCAAGTTAAAATTGTACAAAATGCATAACAGTGCGTACCAGTTTTAGGTATGGGAGTGGCATATTTTGAGTTTTGATATTTGGATAGCATCTTTAGGCTGGTTTTGTTATACAGACCTGGCAACCCTGTCCAGTAGTGTGTTTTGGGCCACATTCCATTAGGATTTAGTGGTCTAAACATGCAACTTATAGAAGGCAACAAATTATCAATAGAGACCCACAGGGACCATTACACTTTCCATGATAACCAAAGCAATTTCCATTATAAACAAACATATTTTTCTTAAAGTTCTGAGAAGTTTTGTTTCCTACATTATAGTAGATTGTATGTAAATCCACCTCATCCAGCACTCTTTTAGTAGTCCATCTCATAAAGTATACTATTTTAGTGTGAGAAACAGCTATGATTCAGGTGTGAGTGAACTGTCCAAATAAAGCAGAAGCAATCACAAACCATAGAAATTTTTGATGAGTACAAATGGAATGCACCATTAACCATTCGCCTCACACACCTGGCATGTTTGTAGTTTTTATTTTTTTATTTTATTTTATTCATGTTCATAATTCTGAATGGCATGCTCCTCCAAACTCTAATGGGTTGTGGACAATATTAGCCGTTAGAGTATTTCCATCAGACTATCCGTGTACGTTTGCGATACTCATTTCGACATACTTTAGATTTAGGATTCACTAATTCTAAATTAGAATACATATAGTATGCGAATCACAATAGTATGCGGAAACAGCCAAAGAGAGTATGCCAAAGAATTAAAGTGAGAGAGCAGGGTGGCCCAGATAGTGACACAAGCTTGTGTCTGTGTTTTCTCTCTGGACCATAGAAGATGCAGTGAATCTATAAATGAAGCATCCTGCTCTTGGCGCCCACTGCTCTCTGAGTATGTGCATCTGTGTTTATGTGTATGTGTGAGTCAGAAAGAGAGAAAGACACAGACTCCTTTCAGCAGAGACCTCCGTTCCTGCTACCGATCAGACGGACTTCATCTGATGGGCTGACAGAGACGCTCGCTCCACGCATCAGCTCCCAAAAACAACAATGTGCTATCAGCCCTCATATACACTCCAACACAGACACACGCTAGCCATATGTGCCATACACAAACACTCATCTCAGCTCGTTTGATAGAAGCCTAGACAAGCAGAAATAGCTGTGTGTGATTTCACAACCCTCCTTATCACCGTCGTTCAGCATGTGGGCACTGTGTCTAGCAATGTGCGCTTTGACGGCAACATTCATCAATTACTCACACACGATATCCGTCCAAATGCAGCGCTGTGACGTTCCGATTACACTGTCAGATCTGTTAGCACAAGTGCTAATAGACAAGTGAGCGCTGGCATGAAGAGCCTGATGGGCGTGTGGCACCAGTCATATCTTTCCCCTGAGGTCTCAGCTGCTGTGATGCAGATTAAGAAGTTTCCTTTCACACAGGAGTGAATCAGCAACTTCCTCTGTGATCAAGCACATCACAATTCTGCTTATGACAACATGAAGAGGTTCATTTAAGGTATTGCTGTAAGTGATATCATTACCCTCATCCAGCTATGTTCAGAATGACCCACTAGAATAATATTCTTGCTGTTGTTGGATGTGTATTAGTAAGTGAATTTCCTGTATTCGCAGAATGCTCAGATGATACAGTATACTACACTTGCCAAAATAAGCAGAATATAACAAAACATACTGCATGGAATATTGTACCCCACAGTAGAAAGTGTTTGAGGTATGTTGAACACTATCAAATGTTTCGTTTAGCATTAGCAGCACAACTGTTTTGAACAATAATAATAATAAGAAATGTTTCTTGCGCAGCAAATCAGCATCTCAGAATGATTTCTGAAGGATCATATGATACTGAAGACTGGAGTAATGATGCTGAAAATTCAGCTTTGCATTCCTGTGATTTGATCCAAAAATAAATGCAACCTTGGTGAACATAAGAGACATCTCACAGAAACATTAAAAAATAAAATAAAAAAAATCTTACAAATTGCAAAGTTTCAAATGGTAGTGTGCTTGCCCCACATCATTCCAAATCTGTATTGCTTTCTTCAGTGCAACATAATAGGAATTTATAATTATTTTTATGCATTTTTTCTATAAAATGAAAGTGACATTGTTCATTGTCAGTGGAAGGTTACTTACAGTTCCTTTAAGACTTGTTTAAAATGAACAAAATCTGTGTCCTATTATAATAATTTATATAGTGATAATGAAGTGGTGCATTCTCAGCTCTGAAATCGTGTTATCATCTGTGAGTAAACAAAAATGAGATGAATGATATGTGATTCTGATTAAACATAACTTGTTTTTCACACACAAATGTCTTTTTTTTTCTCCATTAAGGAATGTATGTAATTGAATGTTTCTACAAAACACCTTAAGTGATCATTATAAAGCAGGCTTATGTTTCGTCAATTTTGGATGCTTACAATTCACTATTTGTTTTTCTTTTATTGGCTGTGTTCAGAATAGTGTGCATAGCATGTATATTTTTCGGTATGCATGCAATAGTACACAGATCTCATACAACTTTTATCAAATAATTTGGTAAACTGTGTGTTTTACTGAAGGGAAGGGGTGTTCAAACCCCTTGGGTGGCCAAACACGATTGTTATGTTTATTAATATAAACAACTGAAATAAACAATTCTTCCGCCAAAATAGCATAGTTCATTAGCACAGCGGTAGGCTTTTAACAGTTGCCAAGCAATTGAGCAACTTGCTGCATTATTATAGAATGTGTTTACTGGCTATTTTACAGAGGCTTGGAACATTACTCATCCAACAAGACCTTGACAGAACTTTATGTTCTTATGAATGTGGATTATACAGAGCATAAATTGTGAAATAATGTTTCCCAGAATGCAAAGCACATGATTGGATGGATGGACCGTAAATAATATTAGTCATGAATTTTAACATCTCATTCTTGATTTATGATTTTATTGAATTGCCAAAAAAAATTTTTTAACAAAATTTCATTAAAAGATAAGAATCGGACATGACTCGATTTATACATTGGAGCACAATAAGCCCATGTGACAACAACTATAGTTCCACATACTTAAATACACAGTATGCTACAGTATGCGGTAAGCAGTACACTAGTGTTCAATTCTGAACAAAGTCACCAGCTCCATTCACATTAGTTGTTGTTTTCACCTCCTCCCTCCACACCCTCAACACTCACCTTTGTAGATTTCCAGATGGTCCCCTGTGGCCCTCTAGTGGCCATCATATTAACTGCACATCTTGTCATATTCAGTTAATAACTGACTGACTAACTCACTCAGTCTAAGTTCCAGTAACTTGATAGTGGCCTTCTAAGGGAACTTTACAGGGTTTTCAACCAACTTGAGTGGGATTCCACATCACACTACATCAGGCAGTAAACATGCTCAGTCTAAAGGACACAACAGAGGGAACAACTATATCCATATATTTCTTAACAGCAATGGAATTACCCATTAGTCACTGCAAATATATATATAGCAAAGTATTTAAACAAAACAAAGATCACTGGAGTATATTTTACAGGAAAATACCATTTCAGTCTTTCTACTTCAATATTTTTTTTTTTTTTTATTCAGTGTACTACTTGTTTCTTTGTCATTATTTGTGGAATGTAGCAATTTTTAAGTGAAAACTGATTCAAAGTTAGTCATGCTGTCTTTAGTGTAGGCTGCTGGCATGACAGTACAGACTACAGATACAGTATGTGAGCATTAAAATTCATGACCATTACATAATGACAAATTACATTAAAATTCATGACCATCACAAGTTGCAAATGAATGTTGCAAATTAACTAATATATACATATCCCCACAATATTACTCATTTTACTTTATTTTTGATCAAAATAATTCAGCTTTGAGCATAAGAGGTGAGCACAAGAGGCTTTCAAAAATATAAAAAAATTTTACCAACTCCAAACTTTTGAATGGTAGTGTATTTGCCATCATGTCATTCCAAATCTGCATGACTTTCTTCAGTGGAACACAATAGAACTAACTGTCAACTTCTACTCATATCCACTGCTAAGTGTGAAGGAAGCCTCTGAATCAGAACGCTTCAGGCTCTGCATCGTTATTACTCACTGTGTCCCTTTGATTTGTTTGCTACTGAGACTCAAGATTTGTTTAGCCACTCTTGAGTATTATTTGTGTAATATATAGTATTATTCTCGAAATAAATGGTGCAGAACATGTCATGATGAAAAATGCTGCTACAACACCCATCCAGAATTATGTAGTGAAGGTGCGAGCACAATGCTATAACACAAATCTTCCCAGGGCCAAAGACTCACTCAATGTCACACAACATTAGGGCCAACATGCTGGGATTCTAATGTCCCTTGTAGAATGTTTATGAACAGGACTGGTGTCAGTCTGACCATGCAGAAAACATTAGAGGAATAGTTCACCTCTGTAGTGTTCATGAGTTTGTTTCTTCATCTGAACATTTGGAGAAATTTAGTATTGCATCACTTGCTCACCAATGGGTCCTCTGCAGTGGATGGGTGCCGTCAGAATGAGAGTCCAAACATATGATTGTGAAGTAAAAACCTCTGGGATTATAAGAAACAAATCCATCAAGACATTATTTTTTTTTCTTCAAACCATTGCTTCTGGCTAAAATATGAGTTGTCTATCCATAATATTGCTTTCTTCAGTGAAAAAGTCATCTTGTATGAATTAGGAGAGAAACAGATAAAGGACCATTTAAAAGCGAAAACATATTATATAAAATTAAAAAGAAATAAGTTGATGGATTTTGATGTGAGAGGACTGGAGATTGACATTTTTTTTTTTTTTAAGGAAGCATTATTATGGAGTTGTAATTTGTCCAAAAGTGTCTGTTTAAAGTGAAAACATCTTTATGGATTTCTTTCTGATAAACCCAAAGCCCTTTGCTTCACAAAACATTAATTGATTGTCTGCAGTAGTGTGGATTCTTGTGATGTTTTTATCAGCTGTTTGGACTCTCATTCTGACGGCACACATTCACTGCAAAGGATGCAATAACGTAAGCTAAATTTCTCCAAAACGGTTCAGATGAAAAAACAAACTTATCTACATCTTAGATGGCCTGAAGGTTAATTTTCAGCAAATGTTAATGCACGGGTGAACTACTCTTTTAAAGAAAGCCACACATCAGCACTTTTGCTAAAGCAACTTGTCTACCTTGACTGCATCTGAAATACAGTGTGACGCGCAGAAACAAGATGACCATCATCACATTATATAAATAATCTTTCTCCTCCTTCCTAATTGAGTGACTAATATCAGTGAAATAGGTTTATATAACAAGCCCACATATTGTGAAAATGCAGTTAGCCTCCTCGCTCTGGCTCTGGCATGGATTCGTTTTGCAATGCTCTATCCCATCAGTCTTTCTCAGTCTAATCTACAGCTTGACTCATGTACTGGACCACCAACAGCTCGGCATGGACATGGATGAGTGCTGGTATAACAGATATCATGAAACGGAGCCATGCATTTATATATTCTCATAATTTTGAACATCTTGCCTTAGTTTTATATGCACAGCATGGCTTGTGGTAACAAAAAAGAAAAGAAAAAAGGATTCCTTCCATCTAAATTCAGCATGAGCTTAGACTTAAAATAGCACTTATCTGTTTAATACTTAAAAATGTTGCCCTTTTCATAAAATAAAGAGGTTAGTTAGAATCACGCTCATCCCATCCAAGATGTAGATGAGTTCCCTTTCAGTCGGTCAATCTTGACGTCATGTTGGTGACTGACGAATTGGGATATCGCTTCGATAGACCAATCTACTTCGAGTGTAAACTAAACGAGCCAATGCACATTGGCATGCAATTATTGCATCCTGCCGCTGATCACAGCGTGAATATAATAAGGCAGCAGGTGCAATGCATACCAGCTTTTCGCTTCGGAGCTGAGCGTTAGTATCGTTCTGCTTAACTGTGTCTGCTGTGAACTACGAGTTCAGCACGCTCTCGGAAGCTTTGAGTGTTGGTGAGATGGCGCTTCAGCAGTGATCGTTCCCGAGTCAAGTGGGTTGCGCACTTCAGGTTGCACTACCCCCTGTCGTGTTGCAAGCGGCCAATTTCCCTATGTGCCTCAGCACTAAAATAGCATTTCCTAAAGAGCAAATTTCTCTAAAAGAGCTTCTTTGTATAGACAACGGATCATCCTTATAAGGATGCCGTTTCACCTGTGCATTTCTGGGTGTGGTTGTTACCTGGCACAGGGTGATGGTCACGATCACTGCCCCCCCGCCTACCAGGTGTTGATCTCAGCATCAGAGGGTAGAGCTGTCCGCTGAAGATTTGGCCATGCTGCCGCCCTCCGGGACGGTGGCAAAGCCTGAATCGGATCTGGAGATAACAGCTTATGCTTTTCCGGGTCACCGAGAGGGTAGGGCTCGAGTGGAAATCTCCACCCCAAGCCCTTGAGGCAGGACGATTGGTTTCTCGAGGTGGCTCGCGCTGGTTCTCAGTGCCCCACCCCGGTGCCTTTCTTCCCGGAAGTACATGATGAGCTCACCGGGTCGTGGACAGCACCTTTTAATGCCAGAAACCGGCCGGAGGGGTCCTCCTCCCTCACCACCCTCGACGGCGGTGCAGCGAAGGGGTATTTGGTGATTCCCCCAGTGGAGTGGGCGGTAGTGACACAATTGTGTCCTATATGGCTTGCCAAGGCACTGAAGGACCTGCACGAGGGTGGTCACAATCCAGAAGTTTTGAAAGAACTTCGAACTGCCACTCACCTCGCACTCCGAGCGACGAAGGTCACCGCGAGTTCTCTGGGTCGTGCGATGTGCATGCTTGTGGCCCAGGAGCGCCATCTCTGGCTGAGTCTGGTTGAGCCCCTGTGTCCCAGACCCGCCTCTTCGGCGATGTGGTTGAGAACCTGACCCAGCAGTTCTCGTTTGCACAGTAGCAGACTGAGGCGGTCCAACCTTTTGCCCAGCGGGCAGCTGCTGCCACCACCCGTCCACCGGCCGCAGCGCCCCAGCCTGCTCGTCGCTGAGGGTGGCCCCCTGCGTCCACCCCCACTCCTGCACCGAATCCGCAACAGCCTCCAGCAAGTGGCGCCGCAGAGCTGGTCGTAGACAGGCCGCCCCACCCGTCCTGTTCCCCATCAAACCTGGTGGTGAGCAGAAGAGCAAGAGGCCCTGGGACAGCGACCCAGAGAGAGGTAGCTGCTTTCTGGGGGATGGTGAAGGCACCTCTCCCTCCCCTGTATGAGGGCCGGTTGAGAATCTGGAAATCTCAACGAGAGAGCGGTTTTCTTTATCTCTGGGTCCCAGGAGGGCACAGGGAGATGCGGACGGCCAAGCACCGGACCTCACACATCCTCCTCCTTCGCCAGATGGCAGCAGCAGGCGGTTCGAGAGTGTCAACAAAGGCCCTACTCATGCACCCTCTGCCAACCTGGGGAACCAGGTGAGCCTTGCACCCCACACTCACACCCCTCTCCGGCCCACTCACAAGCTGCCAGAGTTGGGTCCCTGTGTTCCACCTTACTGCCCTACTGTGGGTACGGCTGTGGTTCCATATTGAGACCTAAGCAGTACTCGTACTTTATGTGTATAGTGCAGTGGTTCCCAACCTTTTTCCTTGGGGCCCCCCCATGTACATATTTAACAATCCATGACCCCCCCAATATATATATATATATATATATATATACAGATATATATATATATATATATATATATATATATATATTAGTGCTGGGAAAAAAATTAATCGCATCCAAAATAAAAGTTTGTGTTTGCATAATATATATGTGTGTTACTGTGTGTAATTATTTTGTATATATAAATACACACATATGCATGTATATATTTAATATTTTTTATTTATTTATATATAAATTATTTATATTTATATATAATATAAATTATGTATAAATGTATATACAGTATATACATGCAAAAAAAATTAAATTAATACATGCATATGCGTGTATTTATATACAAAATAATTATACAGTTCACACACATATTAATTTTTTTTTTCAGCACTAAATATATATATATATATATATTATATATATATTAGGGGTGTAAAGGTTCACAAAATTCACGGTTCAGTTCGATACGATACACTGATGTCACGGTTCGGTTCGGTTCGGTACGTTTTAGATACAGCAAAAATATATATATTAGGGAGAAATTTCCTTGATTTTTTATTATTTTTTTATTAAAACTAACATAATAAAGTGTGATATTTTTTACTTTGAGTAATTCTGGAGCTATAATTGATTCTTCTTATGAGCATATAAAACAAAACAGCTTCTTGGAAAAAAATGAAATATTGTAGTAGTTATAAACCAAGGTTTATTTTATTTCAGATTAACATTTGAGGGCAGCAACTGTATTCATAATGTCAAAATAAAACCGACGTAATGTTACTTGAAGGCATTATAGCCTACTATTCCTGCCAATCTTTCATGGTTGCAGTTAGTGTTACTACAGTAAATCCATGGTGAATGTTGCAGATCTGGACACTGGATAGTTCATTCGCGGCACAATGTTTCTTCCTGGTTTCCACGCGCTGTTTGATCCGTTAATAATGGAGAATGTGTGAATGTTTCTCTCTAGATCTCGCAGGGATGTTATTACTTCTGTGGCAAATTCAAATGCTTTTCTTTACTGGATCTCTTATTAGCGCTGTGTAGTAACAGCGTCGCATGATCACGATCGGCTCGCGCTGCACTGGTCCAAACTGATAAACGGTCCGTCAACCACACAATAACGAGCAGTTTCGTTCCGCTTGCATTATGTTTGCCTTTTAATGTTGGGCACTGTTGTGGTCGCGCCGGCGTCTCTTACATTATGAGCGCGCTTGCCACGCGCAACGCGCCTACATTTAAAATAAGAAATTGTAATTGAAATCGGCATTGTTAGCATATGATTTTTTAAAAACTTTGAAAAAATATTTTTATATAAAATTATTAGTAGAACATTTTATGCATCTTTATTCACCTCAAAACATATCCGCTCCCGCGCCCCCCCCTGTGAACTCTGGCGCCCCCCTGAGGGGGGCGCGGACCCCAGGTTGGGAACCAATGGTATAGTGTATATATATATATAAGGTATAGTGAACTACTCCTCTAAAAAGTTTTTTTTTCACCATGAAAAAGCCAAATTACATTTTTAGAGTCATTATAAATGTTTGTTGAAAAAGTTTTGAATACTAAGAGTACATTATAAAGAACTTGGCACAGAAAACTAGAACTATTTAAACATGAATTTTCTTCATCCTGTACTGCTGTATTTATTAATATGCTGACCAATTTGTATCAAGATGTTGCATTTCTTTGCAAGAAAAGGCACTGCGATATGTAAAAGGAAGCACTTAACAACTGTGTGTTCAAGGTCATTCAGTCTTTCGAGAAAAACATCTTCAGGCTAGAATAAACCTCTGATGGTACATTTTCCTCTGATTAAAGTTAGAAGATGCTTCATTTGCGCTGGGTTTTTTTTAGTAGATGGTTTAATTTGAATCAAACACATCACTTCCTCAGAGAGGGTCAGACTATTGTTCTTAACCTGTGATTTAAACACGTAATGTGTTTGATGAAGAAGAAGAAAAATAGCTTTTATAAATATAGCTATTTAAGAGAATTATGGGGTGGGGCATTCTCAGAGTAGAGAGCATTTGACTGGACAAACATTTGTACACACCCCTGAGTGCAAGATGAGTCATCAGTTTTTGTTGTTGCTTTTCCAGAAGAGAAAAACTTTTTAAAAGCAAACATAAAAAAATAAAAATTTAAAAGCAAAATTTGTCAGCATTTAGGAGTACAGTATCATAAATGGCCTTAAAGTTTAGGGTGTTTAATTTTGAAGCCTGAGTTGTTTTGTGTTGCAGTGACAGATGTGAGCACATGTGGGCAGTGTGGTGCAGAAGCAGGGCTCTTGATGCTCTACCACATTCAGGCTCATCCGGATCCCTGGTGCTGTGGATGAAGAAACTGACACATTGTCTGTTTGTTTATAATGTCTGTGTAAGCTGTTGCTGATATGATGAAACAGACAGCGGCATGTGTGTTGGGCATTGATGTGTGTTGTGTGTGAGTTTTTTTAAATATAGAAAAAAGTTTTTTGTGTATGTGTGCTGTATGTATTTAGTGTATGTGTGTTGTAGTAGTAGTGATGACAGAGATAGTAGTGGCAATGATAGTCCATAGTTAATGAAATGAATTTCATAAAGCCTGTCAAGAAACATACATATATACACATATCAGACATACATATACCAACATACATATCGGCTGCCTTAAGCATGTGTTTAGTTTCTTTGTGAGGAAAATAAAATGCCTGAAAATATATACAGAACCACAAATGTGAAGTTCCCACAAGGATGTGTAAGACAATGTGTGTGTGTGTGTGTGTGTGTTACAGTAACAGGAGAGAAGTGTGGGGTGAGTGTGTGGTTGGAGAGTTTGTGTGGGAGTATCATTGTGAGGACATTGAAGAAGAGAAACAAGACTGAACAGACACATGTTCTGTACACCTAAAAGCCCTTTAGAGCTATCTGTATGTGTAACTCTGTAGAAAAACTGACATGGAGGAGACTGGGATGAGTTTCCTCAATAAATGTAAGGCTTAAATGCAGTGTTATGTTGGTTTCAACCATGTAGTGTTAGAGTAAAATTATGTAAATTATATTTCATTTAGATGCACTAAAATTTCAATAATATCAGATTTTCTGTTATAGCTGTTGGGTAAACAAACATGAAAAAAGTGCCACATTAAAGTAAGACTCAACAGTCAACTATATATCTAAGGCATATTATTACATTAAAATAACAATTCAACCCAAGCCCATTCGAAATACCTGAATTTGGCAACATTTCAGGAAATTGATATTATGTTGCTGCTTTGCACCGATGTTTGCAACACTTTCATAGTGAAATGTCCAGTGTGGTTCAGATTAACATGAATCTGGAAAAAAGTTTAAAAGTACATATGGCAGCAGTTTGAAAATGAAAAGTCCAGGGGGTCGGTTTGAGCTAAAAGGTTCATGCTCATTTGAAAATAACGTGAAATTAAACCCTATTCAAACCTGATCAATATTGATAACAAAAGCGATTGTGAGATTTAAAAAAAAAATGCATTTGCTAAAGCATTCCATGCCATTTTAGCTTGCTTTCTATACAAGTTTCATGGGACTCGTACCCACCTCATAGCATATAGCAGTGAGTTGAGCTACCAAGCAAGTTTTACTACATCAGAAAAGCCATATATAGAATGGGCAATACGATGCAAACATCAAAATATAATATTTTACACAAACCAGTTGCACTATGGTAAATGTGTATAACAGGCTATTGTGCACAAAAATAAATCTTTATTAATTGATCAATTTGTCACTGAAATCATAATATGCGTGAATGGGAAATAGCTTTACAGCCACAAGTGTTTATTTCAGCTGCAAACTGCAGTGAATTGAATGTAAAGAAGTTTGCAAAAATATATAGGTAGAGGCATTTACCAATAAGCCTAAGATTTTTTTTTTCTCGTGTTTATGTGAGTAATTTTCATGATTTATTATTGGGCCAAAACAATGTTTTGACACCTTTTCTATTTCTGCCTGTTAATGAATGTTCTTTGACATAATTGTTTTTACAATTGGTAAAACCATTGCTCAAAGCCACTAATTAACCTATATCCAGTATTTTAAACATTTTTCCAACTGATGTACCCCACCAGCACTAATCAACACCCAAACTTAAAAAACAAAAAAAAAAAAAATCAACAAAATTATACTGAATTATTCAAGTTGCTTCTTTATAGTAATTGTAGTATATGTATATTATCACAAATTTAACCATTTTAAACATTAAATTTTTATGGGGTTCCACCAAAGTGCTTTCTGCTATTTTGGACCATTTTTTGTTCTTTTTTTTTTTTCTCAGAGCAGGCCTGCTCAAATCACATTTTGGAGGTAATGTTCAGTTGGGGTGTCTGCCTCAGCATTCACGTCAGGTTAAAGGGTGGGTGTTTTTAAATGCTTGAAACCATTTGGCCAGTATATTTGCCACTGTGTTTGAGGGTGATGATTATATCTGAATGACTTCCCATTCGAATATAGGTCTACCCAGTAATCCTGACATTTTCTCCTGTGAAACTCAAGTATAATCCGGGATTTCGCTGTTCCTCACTGATTGCGAGGCGTCTGTGTGCTGATGATCTTAACATTAAAACAGTAGAATGGTCCTGGACGCTTGTGTTCAGTGTCTCCTTGTGTGAGGGGCAGTGACTTTTCTCCTGTGTATCTTATTACCCTGTTCCTTCTTGCAGGTTTTTCGTAATAGTGGATTTGTTGAACCGTGAGGTTGTCTGTGCCTTGCAAAACCCCTAAGCTGTGATTACCCTTTGGCGATTTTGATAGTGACTTCTAGATACTGTTGCAGAGGAATAGTAATAATATATATATGATATATATCTATAATAAATGTAAATCCTTGTTTGGGCAAGCATTACTCTGACCAAACTGTAGTCTGTCAATTTTATTAGCTATATTATTTAAAATACTAAAAGCTATTATCAAACTACCCTTCAGAAAAAAAAGAAGAAGAAAAAAAAAAACCTAACTAATATTTTAAAAAGGTGATATCTTTATCACCTACAGTATAGGTGACGTATGAATTATAACATGCTTAACACAGGGACTTCTGGGAAACAATGTGATGAATCGCATAACCAGTGTTTTTTTTTTTTTTTTTTAATGAATTGCACACATATAGCAGCTATGATCTGCTACACTGAATAACAAATGTGCAAAAGATACATTGTGGACAAAAAACATGGTCTGTAACATTTTGTTAAAGTAATCTAGTTTCATATTTTATAAAGATATACAACTATCTATAAAGTTAATACAAGCACTGAAATAAACTTACAAGTGTGTGCAGTTGTACTGAGAACCCTTGTTGGAAAATGATATTAATAAAATTAAGTGTACTTTCATTCATTTTCGATGGCATTGACTAACATTAGTAAATACACTATTATAAAGTGTTTAACTTATATTTTACCTGCATAGTTATTACATGGCCTCTATATGTCTGTAGTAAATGACATTAAAAAGATTTGTAGGTTAACCATAAAATATATAATCACAGTTTCAGGGTAATTGCCAATTAACATGCAATTAAGTGTCTAAAAACATTAACTTAAGGATGCCATTTCTGTAATAAGTTCTCTTTTAAAATGTTTCTACAGTATAGGCCCCATTTCTTTTCAAATAGGAATATGGCAAATACGTTGAAAGGATAAACATATTTAAATATGTTTTTTTTAAAGGAAGGTTTTGTGTGTGATAGAATGTTGTCCTGTGCTGTTAACTGAAAGCTGCTCCTCTTAAATACCAGGATTTTCAACGATGAGGATTTTATATATAATGTATGTAAATTACTTGTAAATGCGTAAAGCCACTGCACTATGCACCTACTGTACCTACTGAAAATAATTACAAAATCACTGCTTTGGTTTCAAAACTCAATACTGCACAAAGGAAAATTTCATTTCTTATCACACGAATGGTGTGTCGTCAGCTGGTGGAGCAGAACTGGATATGTCCTATGCTTTCTATTATCTGCTCTCCAAATCTCTATTTTGCCTAAAAATAGCAGTGAGGACGCACCACGAAATCAGATGAATACCCTGCCATTCAGATACCGCATAATTAATTTGACACACAGCAGTTTACCCAAACCGCTTCTGAAATTATCTTTCTAAACACGCGACTGCGAAATCACTTGTGGGCACATATTTACATCTATTTGCATTTTACACGCCCTGTATTTTTGCCACGTGTATAGAGGTACGGTTCAAATTACATATTCATTAACTTTTCAAAAAATGACAATACGCACTATGTTTGCACAACTGACTAGTTTAATAGATACAAATCTATAGTAAATCAGGGCTTAACTTGTAAGGCCTCTTTCTGCTCAGTGTAACGGAGAACATACCCATGACCAGGACTCAGTGACAGAACCATGAAAAAATAATGCCACTAATCCCAAAATACTCTAAAAACACATCTCAGATTAAACCCCTGAACATACGCGCTAAAAACACGTAACGTGAAAAAAACTCTAAAAATCACTTTATTTCATTGACATGCGGTCTTTCATAGGCCTCTTAAATGGACGTCCCTGTGTGCTGCTTTTTATCTGCAAATCGAGCCTCTCAGACAAAACAGACAGCACTGCCAAAAGTGAAACCCATTAGTTTCATTAATTACTAATGCTCTCTACTCACCTCGTGCCTCTTCATATTGTGCTACATAACCGGATCTGCAATTGCACAGTGAGAGGAACGTTTTTTTTCATTCTCTGATTTTAAATAGATCTCTTATTTATTCTCCATCCGGCCACAAAATATGTCCAAGCTTTCTTTCGCGAGAGTCACCTTTAACACCACACAAATATGGGATCCTTTTCGGGCACAGACAAGCCGTATCCTAGCACATGCAATGGACGTATTTGGTGCAGCTCCCCCAAGTTAGGTGGTGGTGGGTGTGGTAGCCAGCTCGTATGTACCCTGAGTGGGCGCTGGATGCATACAAAAGCACTTTCCTTTTATGGTGTGGGCCTCTTTTTGCATGATTTTTAGGGCAGAAAAGGGCTGGTTTTCAGGAAAAGCACAAAAGAATTGCGATTTGCCTCATCTCCACAGTTCAGAGGAGCATGTAAGAGTGAATAGAGGCTGCTTGGGCTGGTTTCATTCTCGTAGTTTCTTGTAGGTATGCCGAGGAGGTTAAAGTGTAGCGATTCTGTGAAATAGGACGACCCGCTGGCCACTCGTATGAACAAATCAACTACAGGCTTTAGCGCTCCAAGAGTTATACTCATTTCCAGTGTTACAATTGAGGAATATATTTGTATGCAAAAGTAAACACCTTCCCCACTGTGTGTCAGACAATTTAAAGTTAGTTTAATATGGTACACATATCTTAAAGAGGGAAAAAGTTAAAGAAATGGATGTGTGCAATAACACAAACCCTTTCTATGGGGTGTTTGGTCTTAGTTATGAGAGTAGTCTTATCTGTGGAGAGAATGTCCTTCTCGGGTCACAACTATATGAATTCCTCATATATATTATATATATATATAATCATCTAATATATATATATATATGTGTGTATATACTTATCTATATATATATATATATTATATATATATATATATAACATAATATATTATAATATCATAATCATAATTATAAATAATGACTTGTGTATGGTGAAAAAGGATGCACAAGATAAGTGGGGAAAATGGCCTGGCAACTGTTATTGAAACAGAAAGAGCTGCCTCAAACACCAAATACACTATATAAAATTTATTATATTGGGTTTGCATTAACTAAATATTTTAATTATATTATGCAGTGAAATAAAAAGTCGGTGATGTTATTTTTGAAAATTCACAAATAATTAAAAAGAATCACATCAAATGACACAATGTGAATTAAACATGGAATACATTAATAAATGGTGTGAATGATGTTTTGCCCAGGGAGCTTTGAAGGGCTTCTAAAACTGTATAAACACAGTCTGACATACAGAGGGTTATATTCCCTGTCTGCTATTTTGACGTCAAAAGTTCAGGATAATAGCTACTGAAAGGTTTAGCACTGTGTATTGGTTTTTGTGTTGCCCATCAGGACCAATAAAACATTGGCAAAATGTAATATGATATGGCGCTTTGAGTAATTCATCAATTACAGTACATTTAAAGTTCAGCTGTCTCAAACACAACCTGGCTGCTTATATCATCCATTGATTTCCCTTACTCTAAATTTGACCATAAATCCTTAAAAGGAGATGATTTAGTCTTAATATTAATGATGTATGATGTTATGGGTTTGAGGTAAATTCAAATTCTGGATCTGGTTTTTTAGTCAACATCTATTCCAGGATGTCCAGTGAATGTGCTGTTCCTGGTAATGTCATCATCAACTTTCCAAAGGACCAACCTTTCAGGAATAATTCACCCAAAAATCTCCAGTGCAAAAAGTTGTCTTGTTTGTATCAGGAGAGAAATATGCACAGATCAAGTACCATTTACAAACGGGGAGAAGAAGAAAGAAAAAAAGAAAGAAGAAAGAAAGAAAAGATAAGAAAGAAAAAAAGAAAGAAAGAAAGAAAGAAAGAAAGAAAGAAAGAAAGAAAAATAAAAATAAAGAAAGAACCTTCAAAACTGTTCTAAACAAATGATGTGAGAGGGACTTTTTTTCAACTGGAAGAAACGTTATTATGGATTATGGCTTAAGACATTAGTTTATGGACTGGAGTTCTGTAAATTATCGTGATTTTTTTTTTTTTAACAGCTGTTTTGATTATCATTATGATGGCACCCATTCACTGTGATGTGATGCTAAATTTCTCCAAAACTGGTCTGAAACAAACTCATCTACATCGTGTATGTTCTGAGGGTGCATACATTTTCAGCCGATTTTCAGCAGAAAGAAAAAAAAAAAGCAAGAAATGTATGTTGTATCTTAAAATAAGCCTAATTGTAAATGGTTTAATATTGCATTATATCTTAATGTAAAATACTGAAAAATATTTTTTTGGGGGGCAAGTAAAAACTGTGAACTACCACAGTAATTTACAATGAACAGTAAAAGCACATTCCCAGACAAGTTCCTGCGTGACAAAAGGGACCCGCTATCATAAACTGCCTGTGCAATTCTAAAGGTCACACAGGTTGGAAGATTGTCCCGCAAAACTCAAATAACCTATGTTTTTTTGTGTAAGAAGCTTTGACTGACATTATAAGTGGATATCAGGGCAGAGGGGGAAGAAAAAAGAAATGTAAATCGCTGTAGAATATAGTCACTTTAGTTAAAGTAGCCTAATTTTCATTACTATTAATGCAAAAAATTGTTGAGTATAACACACCTGAATATTAATTTTGTACAGTGAGTGTGAGATTTCTGACCCACATAGGACACAAAAAGACCATTGTTTGGTTTTAGTAATTTTTTTTATTAATATGTGCTGATACAGGGTCGTACTGACCTGCAATGACGCAAACGCTTACATAAAAAACCATCCCCTTTGGCCCCGACAGCTGTCAAAGCAATGACGGTGGTGAGAAATAAAACACCTATCATTCTTCAATAAAAACAGTAAAATCACATTAACCCTCCTGTTCCACGGGTCTCAAGCATCATAATTTAATCAAATAAAAACAATGAGTTCAGAACGAAAAAAAAAAAAAAAAGTTACAAGATACATACCAACCTCAAGGGGACATAATCATCACCCTGGCCTTTGATGACGACTATGTACTTGTTTTCTCCCATGTTTGATTTTTCATCTTATACAATGTCTAATACTGCGCGATCACACAATGATGTACTTTATGATAGTCCAACTCAAGAAGGCCTAATACATTCTAGGGTGATTCTGACCATGCCCCCTCTCTCAAAACCCAACAAACCCTGCCAGGAAATGAACATAATGTTAAACTAAATCACTGGGTGTTTCTTAAAGAAACTTGCTTATATGAAAAGGTGGTGATTCTTCTAGAAGACTGATTTACACCCACCCATCTGCTGAATTCTGGCCCACACGGCCCCTCTGGGTCAAACATATTAATATGCAAACATCCAGTCAAAGGCATTGCCTAGAAAAAGAAAGCTATAAAGCAAGCCACAGCTTGCTTCAGATTGGTCCAACTTAAAGATGTAAAAATGCCCTTCTGTACAGAGTACAAAAAACTACACAGCTCAGGCATGACTCACATGTTAGTGTTTTGTGATCAGTGTAGGAACACTGTTTTGGGAGTCATGTATTACCCAGAGCTCTGTGTTCTGGTGTGTACCCGCCTGACCGAGCCGTTTGTTAAAGACTGACAGACAGCAGGTTGACAGTTAACAACATGAACCACCCCCACTGGGCTCATGTCACAGTCTAACATATTCTCAAAACTATGGTACATGAGCTGTTTTAACACAGACACACTCAAAGAGACCAAATTATACTACATTATTAGTGTGTAGATGTCGGTTTAACAGCTCTTTGCCAGTTCCCTCTCTGTTTATGACAGTTACCCCTTTTCCACCGACACGGTGTTGGGCTGGTGGCACAATCTGGCCCAATCCACACATTTTCCTTCTGAGAAAAAAAGCTGGTTCAGGGCTCCACAACCACTGCTTAAATCTCAAACCCAAAAACACTGACATGTCACACTTAACAGCTTACTAATAATTGTAATTTTGCTGTCAGTAAGAATTAAATGAACAAATTTTAATAAAACCGATATAGTTCCAACTTTGTTGCAAATGCTTGATACTCTTGCACTCAGATTATTGCATTGTATTTAACTATATTATTTAGCATAAGAAATATTTAGACTGAACTAATTATTATACATTTGTATCATTAATCATATTGCTGTTGCTTTCATTTTCCACAATAAGCACTCAACCCTGTCCTTTACGGTAATTTTACCATGGTTAAATGTCTTCATGTAGTGCATGGTCTCTTGTGGCTTATTGCTTTAATTTACAAATGTTGTGTGTATGAAATAATTCAACTTTTTTTTAATATAAATGTAATATTATGAAATAAATACTTCATAGATTTCAAATATTTAAAATGTCTTCCTTTACATCATAGCCAGCTCATGATAAAGATGAATTTATGGATGGTAAAATTTGCTCTCAAAACAACTAAATGTGTGGTCCCATTAAAAAAAAAAAAGAAATTAAACCAATTTCCTACATATCTATGATTAACCCATGATAAAACCATCCACCATCAAAAAATATCCATTGTCCGAAGTCAATAGTGTAGTGATGCACAAAGTATCCTTCACACAGAAGTCACTTTCAAAGCATGCACTATTGTGTTGTTCAACACTGTAAATGCGTGTGCAAAATTCCTATTGAAACGACTGAATTTTGCCTGTGAAATTTTGCAAAGGTAAATGTGACCGCACCTTAAAAGATGTAGAAGCACTGTTTGTTCATAGACAGGTTATGTAGTAAAATACTCATCATCGTTCAACTCTCGAGTCAGTGGAAATGTGGGCCAGTTGTAAAAGACATTTACACATCCTTTTAACATAAGCACCATTTCGATGGAAAAGGGTGTAAATAAGCTCTGTCAGGATGGTCCCTTGTTCGGTGGCTGTGGTGGTGTTAAAATGCTTCTGTGTTACAGGAAGGTGTTGATCGCTCAGTGACTGAGGGATTCCAATAAAACATGTCATTTAACTCCAGGGGCTCTCTTTGCCTGTCAGACGTGGTGGGCCGAGCAGGTGGGGTGCTTTGCCCAGGGCTGATACCTCATGTTGTTTTGACAGCAGTGAATGACTTGTTCATATCTCTCTCTCCCTTATGTTAGTTATCTATCCTACTATCTGGACATCAAGTCAACATGTGGCTCTAAAGCGAAGCTCCTGTGCTACAGTGGGGGATGGCTCCGATCAGAGGTCACGACTCTGGCTCTCTGGTGCCAAGCCCCTGCTGAGGATTGGGTTGATAGCAAGGGGACAGACTGTCAGATCACAGGAGTGCAGGCCGGTGCGATAGAAACCTATGTGGAGAGGGACAAGAGACGAGTGTCTGGAAAAAGGGACCTTTCATAAATCCTCTCAGTCTCATAGGCCCATACAGAATCTGCCCTTACGGAAAACTCAAGATTTCTGCAGAATTGGAACAACGCATCAATCAACAAAGTTGAAGACATCTCCAGTCCCTCGATTTCCATTATTACAGACCCCATGACATATAAATGACAGTTTTGAGACGATGTTGTCCACGTCAAGTCAGTTTTGTCTTCCTAAACATTTAACTTTTAGAAGATACACATTTAAAATGTACTTTCTGTATTGAGAAAACCAAGCAAATATACTGATGACTCATCTTGCCCATTTTTGTCCAATCAAAGAACAGGGGTGCCCAAACCTGTTCATAGAGATCTACCTTCAGCTCCAACCCTGATCCAACACACCTGAACCAGCTAATTCAGATCTTCAGGAGCACTTGATAATTACAGACAGGTGTGTTGGAGCAGCTTTGGAACTTATGCTGCCTTAACGTGCAATCGGAAGTATCGTAAATATAGTTTTCCTAATTGGAAATTGGACGTGAGCGCCTCTCAAGTCGTATTTACAGACTGGAAACTCAGAACTTTGTTTTTTATTTACCAGAGTTTCAAATTGGATCAGGCCATAAACTTTAAACAGTTGTTGGAGGGGACAAACCATTGCTGCCGTCAATTCTCAAACACTTTTGTCTAGTCAATCATGATCTAGAATTTGAACCTTTCGTTCCCGTTTAATTAATTTCTGCGAGCACAAGGCATAAAAATGGGGATATATCCAGGAAATCAAAAGGAAAATCAAATAGGAAATAAATCTTTATCCGCAAAGATTTCCGTTCTTTTCATATTCTTTTGGAAAATTTCATTCAGCTACCAATAAAAGCCTCGAGTCAACCAAACACCATCATATTTTTGAACCATTTTGTCTTTCTGCATAAAAATGGGGTCTGGCAGATTCCGTCTCATGCATCCGGTGTCTACTCATGCACCCCTTGCCTCTCCATTTGAATGTGAAGACATGAAAACGAGGCCGATATGGAGAGCGGGATCAGGGTGACTCCTTTCATATCTAAAGCACAGCGAACACAAGTGCTCTCAAAGAGCGAGAGGGGGGAAAGACAAAGGGAGAAACCCAGAGAGCGGGAGCATGGTGGGTTGACTCCGCTAGATTATAGCTCTTAGTATTATTATGATAATCAGGGGTTGTATGGGGATTTTGGAGGTGGTAGCAGTCCCTATGAGCAGGCTTTAGTCTAGCAGTTTACTACGGCGCATAATCACTGTCATTATCACCATATTCAACACTGTACTATATTATCCCTTCAGTCCCATGTAAACAAAGCCTTTGACTAACATAAATCTTCCCACATTAATGCTCAGCTAGGAAAGCCATGTAAAAACATTTCTAAGAACAGTATAGGAGGGGGAATGTGGAAGAAGGGTAGATGGGAAATAAAAATGAGCAAGGGCACAAAAAGGAGAGATGCACAAAACGTGACGCACATTGGACGTCTCCAGGGATGGAGGGAGAGAGGTAAACAGCCTCTCCCGCGGGCCGGTGCAGAAGGGTATAAGGGGGTAAAACAGCAGCGATGTGGTGCCAGGTGGGCAGAGGGCCATGAGTCAGGAGCAAATCTCCTTAGAGGGCATCCTAAGCTCTAAGAGCCAGTTCACAATGGTGTATGACAATACATTCAAACGGTCAAACCTGCTGACCAGTTGAAGCTGGTCCTACTCATCAACATGGAACATTTTTGCAAGAAAAGCAAGTAAAAAAAATGTTCAGGTCATTGCTTTAAAGAAAAGCTGATCATAAATGCCTCGGGCTAAATATAGGACCGGGTGTACTAACCACAGCACACCGGTGAACATACTGACCCTGTGTCAATCAGTACAAGTTACCATGCAATGGATTGCACACACGTCCCCTTAGAAGACTTACAGGAGTGAGAGACAGAGAAAGAGAGAGGGCACATGGTGCTTGGATTGAATGATAGGTTGTTGATTCGGGATGCACAATGTTCTCCACATTTGACAGTGGGTGCAGCAGACCTTCTCTAAACCAGCTGCAGACTTGTGTAGTTTTGACATCACCTCTTCCTCTGACATTAAACATGGATACTCACCCCTGCTCTCTCTCTCTCTCTATATGGCTATGTTTGGAATGGCATACTAGCTTATTACTTACTGCACAGTATATATTTAAAAAAAATAGTGAACAGACGTTCCACAATAAACATTTCAAACATTCTTTACTGACCTCATCATGATGGATCAATTAGTGAATAATATTTAACAAACGCTGGAAACAAAAGCGTTTTAGCCAAATAAAGCATCTTTGCTTTTGGCAGTCCAATCCAATTAAAAAATGAAAAATTACAGACAATATTTTCGGTTCATCCATCACATTGGAAATGAAAGGTCAAGTAAAACACTCTGAATTGTGGGATAACAATTTATACTGGCTGCATTCTGTTTATTAGCATTCTACACTTAATATTTCTTATTATGGCAGAAATATTAAGAGGGCTATGCCATTCCGAATTCCGCTTATGTTGTGTACCACTCATTCTGGCAAAATTTACTAGGTAATTTGGAAGAAAATGTGCATACTGTGCAAAGAATACATCGTATATACTGCAGCCAGAGTATTATGCTAGTATGCTTTTCGAATATAGCACACTCTCGTCATCCTTACATATTCTTTGTACACAGAATGAAAACCACACTGAATAAATGAATATGTGCATAAATAATCAAAACATAGAAATAAATATTAATAAATAAAACATCAGACATTAAAGACTTGAAGACTGAGCAGACTTCAGAGGGGCGGAGCACTCATGAATACCTCTCTTTTGTTCAATAGGCTATGCAGCTCATTTGCATATGGTGATTCTAAACCACAGAGGCTGTGTCTCATTGGTCAGGTGTCCCTGTCGCTCAATGAATGCTAAACTTGTTTTTTTTTTTTTTTGTTCTAAACCTCAGTTTCCATTGTACCCGACTGGCAAAAAACAACAACATTTAAAATACCTTTAACAAAGTCTTTTAGATGGAAGCTTATACTGAGCTCTTATATAGATATAGATTTACTCTGCTTCCTGTTCTTCTAATGTGGGTCCATCTAACCCAGTAAAAATAGCCTCTGAGATACACACTCGCACACATACGTACTCTGGTTCGCAAGCATCCAAATGTTCACGTTCAGACATACACATACAAATTGTAAATCAACTGTCACACCAGGTTCAGAAACAACAGCTGATATTGGTATGTAAAAACAGTCAAATACAATCTAGGGTTTGCGACTGAAACTTTTCCGAATGATCCCCCCAATTTTTTTTTTTCACCTAAATATCTTATATTCTATTCATCTAGTCGTCTGATATCTATTACATCTTCCAGATACAATATAACCAACACTACATTATGGCTGCTGTCAATCAACCCACAATGCACCAGTGCGCCCCTGAGGCACAGTGTATTCCCCTACCCACGGCAAGCGCTTCCTGTCTGGGAATGTTGAAGGTCAAACATTACCAACAATGTAATGGGTTATATTACATAAAAATTGTGCCAGGATTTATCTAGTTTGTATGTAAAATCCCTCTCTTTCTGTCTCTGTCTCTCTCTCTCGCTGTCTCTTGGCAGACAATTAGATTTCCTGGCACCGTGGTGCTCCAGGGCAGGACCGAACGAACGAGGGCCGGAGAGAGCGAAAGAAAGAGAGAGGGAGAGACTGGCGTGGTGTTTAGGTCACAAACTTCAAAAACATCTTTATTTTTGATTTCTGTTGCAGTACAAGAACTGTTTTTCATAGTATTTGATACTTTTTTTTGTTGCTTTTGTTCTTCTATGTACAGGAGACGAGTAGAGTAAGACTTGCTTTTGCTTTCGTGTGGTTCGTATGTACAGAGGTTGGACTCGAAGAATGGCTGGAGCGGTAGCAAAAAAATTCTTCTAGCCACAATAACACAGGTGATACAGCACGTCCACCTACAACATCCATCAGTGATTCGGAGAGCAGGTTCAGTCCTTAATCCACCCCCCATCTGTGGATCAGAGACGAAACCCTACAGAGTTTCAATTCATGAGAGGTCCCATGGCCGAAAGGTTTCAAACGACCCATCTGACGATGGGTTGTGTCCTAACGTTCACCCCCTCATTCCCAGTCTCTGTGGTTATTCTATAACGAAGAGTCAGTTCAGAGAGAGAAATAAAGGCAACTACACTGAGGCAGCTTTCCACTACCTGTGTCTGAACAATAGTCCTTGTTTTCCTTTTTCAGGAGCATATGTTCACACTCTTGATGTTCAGTAACAAGCACTTCTGTGAGTGTGTGTGTGTGAGCGTGCGTGTAGATTCCAGTTTGTGTCCTGGCTCAAAAACAGTTATTTTTGGCAACACTGAAGAGCTTTCAGAGAGATTTTTGTAACTTGCAGTATAATGGCATAACCCCATTTCCTCGCGTAACAGCTCTCATCAAATAATGATGGAGAAAGAGAAAGGAGTTACGCAAAAGTAACATTTTAAAGATAAGACTTCAAATGAAACACAGAAATAGAAGCCTGGTGAGAAGTTTGTCGATATTTTTGGAGCAGAGTGAGCTGAAGGCAGAGACGTCCATTGAGAGAAGGCAGATAGTTGGACTCGCTCTTTTTCTATGTGTGTGCGCGAGGAGGGAGGAGAAAATGATGCTGATGAGAGAGCAGAGTGGTTACACAGCACTTCAGAGAGCCTGCTGCCATGGAGACAAACCTCTCTGTCGCTCTCCCTGTTTAGGCTTTCCTTACCTCTTACTTCAAAACAAATGAAAGAGCAAAAAGGCAACCAGACATAAGGAGGGTGTCAGAGACAGGAGAGGAGTCCATCATCGCCATCGGCACTTTGCATCAGACCCTGTGGTGCTCTTCCTCCTCCACCTCTTTCTCGTGGTCACAGGCTTGTGACCAGCTGCATCTGTCCATCTCCCTCAGTGTGAGGGGGCTCAGGGGCGGCGTGGGCTTCAGTGCTTGGTCTCCTAGGCGGAGCCTGGTAGAAGGTCTGCATGGGGGCTCCGCGGGAGCCTATGGCAGGCCGACCCGAGCTGTAGTACAGCTCCTCCGGAGGCTGGGCCGTGCGTGGAACCACTTCTAGTGGCTCTGGGCTGCTGTCGGGGTAGGGCGAATCTCGCAGGTTGGTGATGCTGGTGTAGAGGGAGTCCCTCGCAGGCGAATCGGGGGCTCCATTGCGACCCTGGCCTGCTGCGCTTTGGCCGCTGTGACCGCTGTGGCCCAAACTCTCAGTCAGGTCGGCCGTGTAGCTTTCGGACTCATCGGGGTCGCTCTGGTAGAGCACGGACTGGGCACGCTGCAGGAGCAGGGGCTCCTCCAGAGCCTTGTAAAGCAGTTCCACATCTTGTGGCGTGCGCTGACGCGCTTCTCTAGAACGAAAGTCTTCGTCGTCCTCGATGCCTATCGCTGGCTCTGCCCCGCCTCCGCCCCGCCCCATTCCCATGTGCCCGTGTCCTCTGACCAGGCTGCCACATGTTCTGTCAGTGCCCCCAGCCCCTCCACCGCCTCGTAGATTATTGTGCACAAGTTCCGATATGATCATCTTCTCGAACGCTGCTGCATCTGAGAGGTTTCTCCGTATCCCGCCGAGAGTTTCTGAACCGCGGGGGTTGAGCAGGGGAGGGGGGCTATCTCCACCTCCACCTCCCAGGAAGTCACAGCTGCCCCCGGGAGCTCCCGAACCCCCGACACTACGCAGAGAATAGCTGTTGTTGAAGTTCCCATTCAGAGGTAGCGTCTCCATGCCTCCGTGATCTCGGTTCTTAGACAGTGTGCTCTCTGTTGAGAGAGCAAATGAGAGGTGGTAAGCAAATGAAAATGGAAGAGGGAGAAGTGAGCACTTCATTACCTATTTTAATCAAGACGGGGATTCACAGCAACAGAATCCGGGATTAAATCAATAATGGGGAACGCAACTTCCATCATAAGATTAATAGGCTTACGGACAGAGGCAAGTTATTACCAGGGAAGTAAATTGTGTACATAGAAGCACAGGCTTCACTGCACGTGTGAAGAGGTTATTATTCTGCAAAATTAGCCTATAAAACACTGAAAATAGCCATAAGCCTGAAAGTGGAAAGAGTCTTACTTGGGTCACGGAAAGTTCCTGTGGATCCATGGTGAGGCCATGTGAGGGCAAAGTGAGACAAAAGAAAGACAACAGTGATCAATAATATGTTTCTACCTTGGGCTTTACTTGAAACCACACTTTTTTTTTTCCTCAAACATTGGCATAAACAAATGTCACACTAAGGAACTCTATTGTTGAAATAATGTAATAGCCATGAAAAGACAACACTGGACATCAATGGACAGAGGGAGAGAGAGAATTCCACATAGCAGTGCCTCACTTTTTAGTTTAGGAGCAGAACCACCTTCACAATAATGTTCTGATTTCAAAATGTTGTTAGCTATTCTATCAGCTATAATCAAATTTAGTTAACTTCAATGAATCACTTAAAGTGACAGTTCACCCAAAATAACTATTCTATGATGATTTACTCTAACTCATGTTGTTCCAAACCTGTCTCCCATTTAAAACAAAAAGTGACTTGAAATAGTCATAAAGGTTTGGAATAACATGAGTTTCCTTTTCTTGAGTGGATATTTCTATAATATTTCTATAAACAAAATAAAACTATCAAATTAAATAATTTTTCATTTAATCAGTATTATTTTGTGGGGGAATTCTCAATTTGGGTAAATTTATACTAAATACAACTTTTTTTTAATAATATATTTTCTTAGAATTTACTTTTTTTAGACTTCACTAGAACACATGCAAGAGAGACAGAGAGAGAGAAGCCAATTTTATGTGAGTGAGATTTTACTATTCCCTCAGCTTTCCCCCTGAGGTTTACATTAAAAACTGTGACGTCTACTCACTAGATAAAGTATGAAAACAGCAGAACTACTATTGTATAGTTTTGGGTAAGCGTCTGATTCTGTGGACTAAGGATTTTCAGATCAGTATCTCACTCTTTTAATCTTGGGAGTTGGGATCTTAGGAACAGCCCTTCATTATTTGGTTTGGGAAGATTAGAAACAGAGCTTTACTGTTTTGCTTTGGCACGATCATTATTCGGCGAGACGTTATTCACACTTCAGTCTCATAAAGTCAAGACGATGTTTATTTCACGCGCCCCTTCACACGGCAGAGATGTTGTGATATTCTTTTAACTCGTCGGCGTCTATTGAACACAGGAGATGCATGCGGCGGCGCAGACCAAGGCGTGCGGGGGTTTAAATATTAATGCCCGGTATGATTTTAATCAACGCTCCTCTGTGCAGAGAGAGAGTAATTAGACATTCTAATGAGGCCCTCCTCCTACTTCCTCTCCATAAGCATTCTAAAAATGTCCTCTCAGCCGAGCAGAGCCGAGCGGCGCACCGTCAGCCTGACACATTACACAGAGAGGGAACGTTTAAAATATTCAACAGAGACGCTGTCTTAAATTTCACCCCACTGACATGGGAACCGCAGCTATCTTTCTCTCTCGCTGACTCTCAATTGGCACACGAAGGCGAATGGTAAAGCAAGAGAGCGAAGCCTGGGCCATATGTGTGTGCGACACAGACAGAGCCATGCCGATACTCTGTGTCGAATCTTCAGGGAACGCTCTTCTGTCAGTCACTCAACTTCAGCCCTAGCTTTAATCGATGCTCTGGTCTGTCTTTCCAGCAGGAGGGATTAAAACGCTGGCCAGATGGTCAGCCCGTGTCCACCCCTCTGATTCACACTGACAGACCGACAGAGTGTAAACTCACACGCACAGACCTACACACAAACAGCATATGCACTAAAGTGCACAGATCCCAGCACATGAATACCATCGGTGATACTCACACACACTGTGGCAGAAACTGCATGTACAATAATGATAATAATAATAATAAAAAAAAATTCCAGAGGAATCTTTTATCACTCAGAGGACGCTGATTCATAGCTGAGAAGTTAAGAAGTAAAGTTTCTTTTGCATATCATCTTTGTCTCAGACTTTTAAGCTACTAAAGTCTTTTACGAAGCCTATGAAATAGTTACCTTTGATCAATAAAATACGAATTAAGGCATTTTGGCGAATTTGAGCACAGTTTGAGATTCAAACCATTCTGAAACTCTACGTGGTAAACTGCGTTAATAAAGCAATCTTATTCGGGATTTTTCTTTCCAATACAAGACAAGGTCCCCCTACACTTACCAGTAGAGTTGAAGACCCCAGGTGAGGGAGGGGTAAACGTCTCAGCCAGCAGTGTGTTGTAGGGTGAACTTCCTGTACGGGTTTGCAGCACGGGGTTGGTCAGAAGATGGTTCCCCATTGTACCTAAAAAAGAAAAGGAAAATTCTTCACATAAACGCAACCTGTCCTCCAACTAATACGCTCGTATAGGTCGTTTGTCCAAATCCCTGGAATACGACCCATCAGAGCGTATACTACAATTGCGCCCCTATCGGCAAAAGGTCGTTTTCATATTAATGTTTTGTACTCTTTTATTTGCACTGTGATTTGCGTTTCGTGTAGCTCAGTTGGTAGATTATTGCGTTATACCTTGATATGCAATCATGCTATCATGGGTTCGATCCCAAAGAACGGATGTGCACGTAAAATGTATACGCTCAATAAATCATAATTTAGCATGATTTCTGTGAGGGTTAGGTTTAGGGGGTGGGGTTTAGGTGTGGTCATTCGAACGAATAAGCCACCTAGTAAAATATGTACGAATTACTGTGAGATCGGTGTAAAAAGTCCACACATTGCATTTTGATTGGTAATGACGTTATACGTCATTTCATGACGACAGACGCAATGCGATACTGTCATTATTTTTACGCCCGCTAGAGGCCGCTTAACTTTAAAACGTAAATATAGGTCGTAATAAGGTGCTTGCACAAACGACCTATATGGTCATTTTTTGTTGGAGGACAGGCTCCATAAACGTCATAACATTTTGTGACTCTGGCTTTCAAAATCCTAGTCTATAAATGTTATTTAAACAGCAAGGAAATAGAGGCCATGTTACAGGTATGTTGTGAATATACATACATCCCTAATCATACCCAATACCACTATTAACTAACTATTAACTATGACTATTACCTCAATAAAATCCTAATTTGTTGCTTATTAATAGTTAGCAAGGTAGTTGTTAAGTTTAGGTATGGGATAGAATTAAGGGATCTAAAATATGGTCATGCAGAATCAGGCATTAATATGTGCTTTATAAGCTCTAATAAACAGCCAATATGCCAGTAATATACATGCCAATAAGAAACTAGTTAATAGTAAGAATTGGTCTTTAAAATAAAGCGTTACCATATTCTTACAATCTAAATTGTACAGTTTCATATGATCTGCCTATGCCCCAGTGGACCCTATGCTTACTTGTTTTTTAAAAATTGGAACTTTAGTTTTTAACAAAATTTTCGTTCAGAAAGTGACATACATCTGCTAGTAACTTGTAAAGTAAGATTAATTGTTAGGTTTACAGTGACTCAAATCAAGCCTGTAACTCTTGTGCATTTGGTAACACTTTAAGAAAGGGACCAATTCTCACTATTAACTAGTTGCTTATTAGCATGCCTATTATTAACATATTGGCTGTTTATTAGTTCCTATAAAGCATTTATTCTGCATATTCTACATCCCCGATCATACCCAAAACCTAAACCTAAACTGCCTTACTATCTATTAATAAGCAGCAAATTAAGAGTTTATTAGGGCAAAAGTCATAGTTACTGGTTTGTTAATAGTGAGAATTGAACCTTAAAATAAAGTGTGACCGTGTATTTTACCGTGACTGAAACGTTATTGACCATTAACATCCAGGAACTATCAGTTTCAAGAGGAATAATACATCATATGAACATGGATTGGCTATTTGCACTTCACAATAAGGTTAAGCAGAATCTACTCTACAGTGTGTTTGAGTTTGACATTTCACAGAAAAAAAAGAAGAAATCCCTAATGTCGCTGTGTGATATCGAAATGGCTGATTTGATGAAGTGTTTATTTGAAGCAAAGCCGAAATGTATTTGAAGAGTAGTCGTGGAGCGTAATTCTATGCCTCACTGTCAGATGGAGTCATTGGGAGGGAAATGGTAATATTTGCTATTATGTAGTTCCACAGAGCAGCCACTGAAATGTGGGTTCATTTCCCAGTGAAATGTGAACGCTTGCAGTAGACAAATGTGACTCAGAGAAATGGAACATTCAGTATGGCCCATAATGCAGGCACAGAGCTGCAGCCTGGGGCTTTCAGACAGAAATGCCATGAAATTAAAAAGAGGCCAGTATGACATCGAGTGGACTGAGGCAAAGTGCAACCTTGCGCTCTCGTGCTATCATCTATCAGAGAGGACCGCCTCAAGAATTAATTTTAGACGTGCGCTCGCTCACGCTCGCCACACATACTACACACATTTCTTACCTCTTGCAGGAATGTTCCAAGTTTAATAAAAGTAAAGCTGTGCCAGCAGCATTTGTGGCATAAAATTGATTATCAAAATCCAGCTCATTCCTCATTACAGTCAGACACAATGTAGTAAACACACTGTTAAGCACACCAACAAGAATTAAACATGAGACTTATTCAATCTGTCAACTTTGTTGTCATGACCATGTAATGACACTAAAGCCCCACAGTGCCGTTTAAGCTAAATAAAAGATGAACTAAACATCATTTGCTCACCAATGAATCCTCTGCAGTAAATGGGTGCCGTCAAAATGAGAGTCCAAACAGCCAATAAAAACATCACAGTAATCTTGAAGTAATCCACTCATCTCCAGGCCATAAATTCTTATCATGTGAAGTGAAAAGCTGCGTGTTTCTACTCTGTCAAAATGTTGTAAATAAAACTAATAAAATTAGTAGAGTACAATTTCAGAATTTTTCTACTTCAAAATGTTACTTTCAATTCATTGTTTTACCTGCCATTTCTTGGTAATTGTAAATAATTTACAAGCAATTTCAAAGCAAAAAAAAAAAAAACTTTTATATAGCAACTTCTTCCAGTAAAAAAGTTACTGTGCATATTTCTCTCCTGATTCAGATGACAACTTTTTCACTGGAGAAATCAATATTTTGGATAGAGTAGTAGTATTTTTAGCCAGAAGCAACTGTTTAAAATTAAAAATGTTTTAATGGTGAATTCATTTATTACAAACATGCAGTTGATGGACTGGAGTCATGTGGATTACTTGTGGATTATTGTGATGTTTTTTTCAGCCATTTGGACTCTGACTGCACCCATTCACTGCAGAGGATCCACTGGTGAGCAAGAGTAATGCTAAATTTATCCAAATCTGTTACGATGACCAAAACAAAACAAAACAAAACAAAACAAAACAAAACAAAACAAAACAAAACAAAACAAAACAAAACAAAACACAAAACAACAACAACAACAAACAAACAACCCCCCCCCGGCCCCCCCAAAAAATGTATCTATATCTCGGGTGGCCTGAGATTAAGTATTTTTTCATTATTGGGGAACATTTCACAGGTCTTCAGTTTTCTTTTGTTAAACCCTTCAGATGGCTGGTACCAATAGTAAAAAAACAAAACAAAAAAAAAAAAAACGAGGACAGAGTCAAAATTATGTTCATTAAACCACAAATAATGTTAATAGAGCTACACTTGTATTGTACCTTGTGATATTCCTTTAATTCCTGTAAATATCTCACTGGAGTGTCGTGTGTAAAATGTGAAGGGGAATCTAGGCCAGCGGGAGGGAGGTGGAGGTACGACGGCAGCTCTTGGAAGCACAGAAAAGACTTCACACGGCGGTGAAGTGGGAAATGAGAGCGATAGGAGATGAATCTGATAAAGACAGCGGTGTGCACATACACGCGCCCTTTCATTACCCTCCATCTCTACTTCTGACTGCCATTCACTCTTGTAACATCCAAAAACTTTTCTCCCGCGGCACAAAACCCTGCCGTTTCCTTTCCCCGGAATCTATTCTTTTCTTTTTTTGCCGCTATATGGTTTAGATCTGCCTTTCTATCTCGTATTCTCTCTCTCTCGCCTTGATTAAAGTCCCCGGAAAGCAACAATCGGCACACTGCAGTGAGGACGCTACTGTCATTCCCCTCAATTAGAGTAATTACCCCCCGTTCATTCGGTGGCTAATCACTTCATTAAAAACAAAATGGATAGAATTAGCATAAAGAGTGGCGGTTGATTTAGCTGCGGCTTCTCTGTCGTCGCCCCCCTCTCCTCCCACAAACATTGATCCCTGGGATGATCAGAACGGTGGTGACGCCACACTCCGGATCCGGTGATGGAAACAGCCTGCCTCTCGCATTCTCTCTCTATTAACTTTCACTTAGTCTCCCCTTACAGTCCAAGTGGTGAACATATTAAAAAAGGTCAGATAATGAAGAAGCAAATATCTGTTTGAAAGTTGAAAGTGTATTATGAACACATGCGTTTTTTCTGAAGTCAAAAATGCATTTTAAAAAAGCAAATCTGCAAAAACCAGCATAGTTGTTTTTAGTGACAAACCAAATGAATTTTTTTTTTAACTGAAAAATGTAATATAATAAGTATAAGTTGAAGTACTAAAATGACCAATGAAATAAAAAATAAATTCTAATAATCTAAAAAAAAAAAAAAAAAAAAAAATATATATATATATATATATATATATATATATATATATATATATATATATATATATATATATATATATATATATATATATATAACAAATCTGCCACACAGAAAAACATTACTAATTTTATAAGAGAACCCAAAGAGTGTATATACTGTATACCAAGATGGTTCACTCATATTAATATGATTGGGAGAAAGTGCAACTTAGTGCACTTTGCAAACAAAGTGAAATTAGTCCCGCCTTATAAATATAAATGCCAATTGCCGATCGGTAAAGTCACAGAAGCTTTGTTTCCCACAGAGACAGTTATTGTCCTTGACATTTCACATGTGCATTGGCTGAACCGAACTGTGCTTTTTAAAGCTGTTTGAATGCAAGAAACTACATGGGACAATTCATATCAGCTTTTACTGCTAATGCTAAAATGTTTAAATGTGAATTGAGCCAGCAGTTTTAGAGAATTCGGCATTTCAAGTAGATAGGACTTGTTAGTATTGGGGACACTTCATTTACAGCGATATCGTTGACTTGATTGCAAATTATTGCACAGATACCATTTAAACTTAACTGAGCTGCATGATGACATCACTGAATTCAATGATGAACTGCCTTTAACTGTCATTTTGCATTATTGACACTGTTTTCCTAATTATTGTTGTTCAGTTGCTTTGACGCAATCTTTTTTGTATAAAGCGCTATATAAATAAAGATGACTTGACTTGACTATTGCATGCCTGAAATAGCTGATATTATGGCCACTGAGGGGAAATGATTTCTTGAATGGGAAAAATGACCATTTTATACACAGATACATAGGTGAAGATGGACTCTGGTGCATGCTGGGAAATTTTAAGCCAGGAGGAGGGTCTCACCACGGTTGAGAGTGGGAGTGCTGTTGATGTCTCCAGCCATGAAGGACGACTCTGTCTGCTTTCGCACCGTGTCGTTCCACATACGACGAATTCGACTCTGAAACAGGTGAGTGGGGTGAATTGGTATATGGAATATAAAAGCAGTCTATAAATAGCGATGCTGTCAGTGTGCATGTGTGTCACCTGTCTGTGTACTGCTGCATGGCGTGCCTGGCTGCCAGTGTAGTAGCGGTTGTTGGCACGAAGGGCAGAATTCTTCAGCGATCCATGAGAGCTTGTAGTGGAGGTGCGACTGCAGCAGTAAGAATGACGCAGGCACTTGCTGTACTCCTTATGCACCTAAAACACATAGCACTTACACTTAAGCACACTACACATGTTCAGTTACTGTAGGTAATGAGGCTGATGAAACTATAAATGAAACCATCGAAATTAAACCATAATATGTAATGTTTTTTAGCCACCTAATTGCATTCTAATTGCAACAAAATAAAAATGTATTACAGTTTAAATTAATATTAAACACAATTAGCTGAACTTTAAAGAACTTCTTGACCCATTTAAGTAGGACTTAAATACATCTTTATATGTAATTTCAAAATGACTAATATTGTGTTTGAAATATGGTTGAAGTGTACTGCTGTATGTACTGACTTTATTTTTTATTTTTAAATGTATTTTATTGTGTTTTATATTTTGTTTAGTTTTTCATGTATTTGTAATTACACATTTATAATGATGAAGTTGCAATTTTAAATATTTAATGGAATTTTAAGTACATTTAAAATATATAAATACTCAAGCACTTCATACATGCTTGGTATGTTAGTCAACACATCAAAATAAGTGTACATGCAAAACATTTTAATTTGAAATTATTAAAAAAGTTGTTCTATGCTTAGAAACATAGTCATGAAACTTAAGTGGCCTTGTACTTCATTATATTATCTGCAAGTACAGCATTAACTATAATATACATTTCATAATGCATTACATTCTTTTGAAATCTTAATGCATTTAACTACTTTTTGTTAATAGCTCAGATAGCTTGACTACTGTTTAACTACTTTATACAGGAGTTTCAAAACTGCTTCCTCAACACAGGGCTCAACCAATGGTGTGTGTTTGGGGGCAGGGCTTTGTTTAACCGAACAATGACAGATAGAGTGCTTGAAAACCTGTTTGAAAACAGTTAGTATTTTTCTTTTTTTGCCAATAGTCGTGCAGAAATTACATCCTTTATCTTTAAATGAAGCTAATTATAAAAAATAATAATATCACAGATAAATCCTAACCCAAAGGTGTTCCTAAAAGAGCATTTTAACTTATTTTAACCTGTGATGACACCACCACATTTGTCTTTTTCCATATTTAGATAACTTCTGAGGAAATTGCACAGCAAATGTGTCCCCAAAGTATTATGTGGGTATGAAACATTAATGGCACTGACCTTTTTCTGCAGAGCACAGTGGAAGATGAAGATGAACATGCCCTGGAAGGCATTAAAGGTGGTAAAAAGATACGCCATGATGACGGTGTTCTCATTGATGAAGAGGAGGCCGAAGGCCCAGGTCAGACCCAAGAGGAAGAGCAGTGCGATAGCCCCCAGAGCCCAGGACCTGAGGGAGAACATGCATACATTCACAATACATACACATACAACAACAACATAGATAATGTGAATATAATGTGCATTTTTGCAGTGGAAGACTCTCACTTGATGTTGTCCAGGCGGCTGGAGTCGGGTTTGAGGGCGGATGAGTTACGGACCATCTTGTGAAGTGTTATCATGAGGAACACCAGGTTCAACTAAAGGTCAAAGGTAAGACAAAAGAAAATTGTAACTTAAAGACCAAAAGTCATTGTGACACAAATTAAAACCTATTGGCTATATAAAAAGGACAAGCCTTTTAGAAAATGTCTACACTGGAAAGACAATTTAAACCACCGCTTTCTTCCTAACATAGAGCCTCATTTATAAAACACAAGCAGAATTTCAGTGTAAATTGTTCGTGAAATCTTAAATTGCTGCAATTAAATGTAACAATTTACATGAGAATGATGATACGAACATTTACACAGAAATTCACTCAGTTTGTGTTTGAAGAGAGATCCAATGCAAGTTACAAAAGAACTTTGGAAAGATTAAAAAAAAAAACTTTTTCTCACAAACTAATAAAAACAAAAACAGAGCTAACACATTAGTAAAATATATTGTAATTACAAAAATGTCAGCAAATTCCCATATCTAAACCTAATCTAAGCTCCACACTCATATAAAGCATATTACAGCCAAAACATAGTCGTCAGCAGCAACAGATCCATAGGTGAACAAAAGTGCTTTGTTTGATATGACTAGCGCAGCACTTTTCAGAGAGAGAAAAAAAAAGGAACAAACTCTGAGTAAAGCAGAGAGAGAGCGCTGAATGTTTGGAGAGAACAATACCATGATAATGAAGGACACAGGGCCGATAAAACTCCAGATGAAGTAGTTATCCACCCTCAACCAGCACCTACACACAAAACACACACACAATAACTTCATCAGTAACATTTCACTGTTCAAAGAGTGATCACTTTATTACAGGCAAAATAGCATATGCATTTTATGAAATAGCACATTATTGATCATCGAATGCTTTGAAATAATTGCAAGACATCTTAAAATATTATTGCTAGCAAGATGCCGATACATTTTTTTTCTTTTGGCATAAAAACAAGCTAATAAAAAAGCAATAAAAGTCTAGTTGAAGGTTAAGCTCAGTTTTTAATCATTAGTGCACTGAGTCAGCGTCTCATTTTCTGCACTGTAGTCAACATTCAAAAGTCTGCAGCTGTGCTATTTTTCCACAGTAGCACACACATTAACACAGACCAACACACACTTGCGTGCACACTAACACGCAGAGTGACACACACTCACACACGCAGTAATCAGCTCAGTTAAAGGTGCTGCAAGCAATTTTTTTAACTTCTGCCAGACAATAAATTAGACCACGCCTTCTAAACAAAACCCCGCCCCCTCAAAGTAATGACAGCCAACCCAATGTTAGCAAACACAAAGAGGTAAAATTAGGGCTCCCACACTTTTGAATAATGGACTTATATAACTTTTTAACCATACATTTTTCAGGTTGTTTGCGAATAGACAAGATTTAACAATAAAAATTGTCATTAGTATTACTTTTTAAGATTTTATTTAGTAGCTTATATACTCCCTAATATTTCCAAGGTTTCCATGGCCGTCAAAACCCTACGTAAGAAAAGTTTTCTGATGTAATGTAAAAAATAATGTGAGATGCAGCTTTGACATGTTCTTGTAAAGTGAATTATCAGGGCAGGATCTGTCAGATTTATGCATGCTATTCCAAAAAAAAAAAAAAAAAGGTGCTTGCAACATTTTTAACTGGCGTCATTTATAATTCACATGATGACCTTGGTTAGGCTAGGATCACATGTCAGCGGCCAATCATCCAACTGAACTCCAAACTACATAATACCAGTGTATGTTTCCTAGTGAAAGATGATACTGCACTCTATGGAATTTCAACTCCCAGAGAGCCATTTTGCTGGAATCCATTTAAATGAAACAAATGGTTTAAAGAGGGGGTTGCGTCCCCTGCTCAAAAACCAATGGCCCTTGTATGGCCAAGTGCGAATAGACTGTTTCACACGTACGCTTTCTTAGTCCCGTAGCTGCGGTAGTCAATGGCTGCCGAGATGCCCACCACCAGGGCGGGAAAACAGTAGCCGCACAGGTAGTAGTATTTCTTTCGGGAGTATTCACTCTCAAAGACCTCCACCAGCATCAGATACAGCTGGATTCCCTCCAGACACATCCAGGAGAATGCAGCCAGGAAGAAGAAATGCAGCAGGCCTGCAAAAATGGGGCATGCAATCTGTATTTGGACAAAAAAGAGGGATAAGGTGGTTAGTGAGAAAAAAATATCAGACAAAGTATAGTGCATAGTAACTATGAACATAAAAGGAACAGTCCATCCTAAAATGATCATTTACTCCCCTGCGTGTTTTTTTTTTCAAACCTGTATGACTTTCTTTCTTTTGTGGAACATAAAAGAAGATATTTGGAAGAATGTGAGTAGCTAAACAGGTTTGATGACCACTGACTTCTACGTTTTGCTCAGAGAATAAAATGGAAGTCAATGGGAACCAAAACGGTTTTGGTTACCAACATTCTTAAATATATCTTCTTCCGTGTTCAGTCATTTTTGGGGGGACTATCCCATTAAGTCTGATCCACATTCCATTTTATTTTGGTCAAGAAGCACCTACTTCTGAGACCCTCTGATGTGAATGACATGTTGTTTTTAAGTTACTTTTAGTATAAAACTCTGTCCTCCAACACTTTAAAAAACATAATAAATGCATCCCCCCTCTGTTTTCAGATGGTGATCACATTTAAAAGTGATTTATTTTGCTGGGCTGCAGTGTGGAGAAAAAGAAAATGTAGCCGGCACATAAAAGGACTCCCAGCAGAAGCATCTGCCAATCGACTGGTTGAACGAATGCGCAGGCGGCAAACAGTGATCCCACTATTGCAAGTGCACTCACCTAAAAACATCCACCTTTCAGCAAATCACTTAGTGCGAACGTCACATAACATTATTAATATGCATGACTCAAGTCGTGCTTGGCACAGTTTGTGGGCTGAGTCTGACAGGAAGTAAAATTCTTAAGAGAGAAGAAGTGAACAACAGAAGGGATGAAGTCTTCGAAAAAAAATATATATATATTTTTAATATTCGTAGTTTTCACAACTAAGTTTTCAGCTTAATAATGAAATTTTTATGACTTGTGTATATTTTAGAGTGACTGACGTTTCTGGAAAGTTTGGTTTTTCAGCTTTCAAATCGTATCTTGTATAAATGTATCCACAGCAACTTGGCAACCATACTTGCAAAGACAGGCTGATGAGATTCATAATGCAGCCCCCACACTTTATGTATTGTCTCTACGCCCCTGCAAAGCGGAAGATACAGATCTGCTCATGGATTTATCATTTACTTGTTAAGTGCCTCATAAAAAACAAATATATATATATATATCTTCTGAAAAAGAAAAAAGAAAACCCTGCAAACATTATCCAGCTACAAGTTCTTCTTCTGAAGAGCTCATTGTAGCAACCTTGGCACCTTGTAAAATGATTTTGATTGCCAGCATATTAATGCAGTCTGATCTCTGAAAGAGATGCATTTAATCAGCCAATCAGATGACACCACTGCTTTCAAAAGGGAACTTTTGATGTCAATAGACTGATGTGAAAGGCATCACAATTTGTATGATCATGAAACTAATAAGTCACAATATCCTAATCATTTTAAAATGTGTCCATGCTAATTTTCATTTCCGAAGATTGCTGTATGATATATTGATTCTGCATTCAATCAGCTACTCTTGAATCGGAAAACATAACAGAGCTGATAATTTAGGGTATGATTTTTGATGTGAACACAGCGATTCTAAATCGTTCACAGTGTTTAATGTTTTAATTGGTTGATCTTCTCCTTAGAAGTGTTGTTTCAGTAGGGCTTTCGTTTTTGGTTGGCTGACAAACACAAACCTCATCAACATCAACTGTAAACAGATATGCTTTCAGCGGTCAATGTAAAACTCTGTTCAACACACTGGGTACTGTTGGCCAACCAAAAAAAAAAAAAAAAAAAAAAAAAGATGACTGCATCCCTGACAAGACATGGCACTTCAGTTAAAGCAGGAGTACAGAATAAACCAACTTAAGCCTGGTATTGTACTATTTTGGCTACAATTTGGCCGCCTGAGACAAATTTTTGACATCATAAGATTCCTCTGATCCTAGGCAAAAATTTGTAGTCCTAGATCGCTAGTTTGCCATATTCGCAGACAACCAATTAATGACCATTACTATCAAAATTTTCCTTCAATGAGGTTCTGTCAATGTCAGAAGTTTTGAGGCACAGTCCTGCAGTGTTGCTTCCCCTATAACCGTCAAATGAAAAACCAACAGGAGCACTGAAGATGAATCTTCTTGTTTTTGCTGTCATACAGTCTGATAATAATGACAACAGAGATCTCACAGTGTGACACGGCTTATTGCTGGTATGTTCGAAAAGTCTGACAATCAACAATTGCAGCTTTTTAAACAATAACCTTAAAACTCATCTAATTAATGTTGCTTGCTTCAACGTGAAAATTACACCCCAAAGAATCAACAGATAGAGGAGCAGCTGGTTAAATGCGCAGTAAATGCATAATCAACATATAATACGGCAGAGTTGCATAATGCTGCCTGAAGGCAATTTTTTTGAAAGTCAGAGTGAAAGTGATTTCACTAGCTCCAAAAATGTTCCATCATGTGAATAACACGCTACAAGGGTAATGTTTGTTCAGCAATGTATTGTTTTATATACATTACCATTCACTTAGTTTGGAGTCATTAACTCTTTCCCCACCAGCATTTTTGAAAAACGATGCCAGCCACCGCTAGCAATTTCTATGATTTTCACTAAAATTTGATGGCCTCCAGTATATTTTGCAGTATGAATATTTGAATGTGCAATACACCAAAATAATGTTCAGATCCTCTACTTTTAAACTAAAAATCTGTTTTAATCTAGCTTAAAGCATTCTTTTTTTTAATCAAAACTTGAATATAAGTAGGTTTCATAAAAATTTATAATTTTGAGTAAAAAGGTGAGAAAATCACTCCATCAAAAACTACATCTGGATAATATTCAGTACGGCTATCAAAGCATAAATCCAGTAAATCGCTTCCATCAACACCTCCAAAGCTTGCACAGACATATACCACTTCCTGGATCAACATTTTACTCTGTAACATTATGCAGTTTTCATTTATATGCTTTCTATTGCTGATGATCACATTATTTTTAATATGCATCTGTTTACATAGTAGATCGCTCTTTTGTTCGGGAGGTTTTGTACTAGTTCAGAAGATGTGTAATAGCGCCTCCGAGTGTATAGCAGTGAAAACACGAAAAGCCTTAAAAACTCGTCTTTGACGGGGAAGCGTTGTCTTCTAAAAGATGAGATAATTTGTCAATGGCGGGGAAAGAGTTAAGATTTTTTAATGTTTATTATTATTAGCAATGTAAAAAAAAACAGCTGTGATGCTTTTTCAGGATATTCAGTCTTTAACTGACAGTCTATAATGTCACATTTGATCCTTGCTGAACGAAAGTATTCATTTAAATCAAAAAGCAAGAACATGGGGAATGAAACCCAAGAAAAGTACGTCAGATTGTGAAAGTCTGCTGCATCCTCCACAACCGAGCACTCAGAACAAGCACTCATCTGAACTGTGGCATGCAAATGAATGCAAATGAACTCTACTTAATGCATTTTGCATTTAATTCCTTCAGTTAATCGGATGCTAAAACAATGCAGACAGCATGTTCTATCAGTGGGTGCACATAAACACTACAATCAGCGGGTGAAATTCATACCCAGTGCATTCTCCCCTTAATATAGATCATGAATTCACTCACATGGTACTGCGTCTTGTCGATGCCAATGAGGAAGAGGAGCTCGGCGATGAAGAGGTTGATGCACAGGTTCTTGTGGATGGTGTTGCGGTCGGTCTGCAGGCCTCGCAGGAAGCAGAAGGTGGAGATACAGATGGCGAGACACACCAGCGAAATGACGATACCCACCCATGTGATCACAAAGAGGATCAACTCGTGCATCCTGCCTGGATACTGAGAGAGACCGAGAGATGGATAAGGGAAATGGTTTAAACTGATAGGCTGCCTGAGGGAGAGTGACTTAATGAAAATCCAGTAAATGTCAAGCTGAAATTGCTGTGTGTTTGTTTGTGTATTTTGCTCTTATGTGTACAGATATGTGTGTTTGTCTTACAGACAGGGTGCAAACGAAAAAGTTGTTTATGTGCATGAGAGCTATATTCAGATTTGTTTGCAAGCAGGTGATGAATGTAAAGAAGGAATCTGTCTCACGTCAGGTTCGTGGTGTACCATGAGCACGGCGAAGTTTGTTAGATGGCTACAAGAACAAGTTGTGTGTGTGCTGTTGGTTTCCATCAGCCTGCAGCCCTGAGATGACCACTGGCCCGTCATCGAACGCTCGGAGTAGTTCCAGAATGAACAGTTTGGGCTGAAATGATTCTCCAGCTGCAAAGAGGAACCAACAGAGAGACCAGAAAAGATTGGATTTCACTCTTAATGTTTTCTGTTTAGGAGTCATGTGCGACGCCTTCATGGTCAGGGACCATCTAGCACTTACAAACTGATTTTCACTGTATTGTCTGATATAGCAGTTTCTGCACTGCAAAGGCAGCACAATTAGAGTGAATTATAAACAATAAATATAGCACAAGCAATTTCCTGCTGCTTCCATTTGCTCACAAACGTGTGCATTTCTGTCACAGCAAATTTTCATTATAAATATGTAGACACGTGTACTGTAGCAGTAATGCTGATGAATGTATTGACACTACAGGATGAGGGTCTCAAACTGATTTTCTGCTTGCAGTGTTGACAAAATAACGGTAATTTGCAAAACACATGTATTAAACAAAGAGCCTTTTTGTGGTGTTGCTAGCCACTTCAATCTTTCCTCGTCAGTGTTTTTTTAAATTTATTTTTTTAGTTGTATGTTTTTAAGCAGCCACTGCCTGGATTTTTTAAATCATTTTTACAGACGTTTAATGGCCCCCAGAATATTTTGTTGTATGAATATCTGAACAAATAGAGCCTCTGCAACAACAACAACAAAACGTTTTATTCAAGCTTTGTGCAATCTTTTTTATTAACACTCAAATATGGGTAAGTTTTGTGAAAAAAGCTAAATTTTAAACAAAAAATTGTGCTTTTATAAAAGACTATGTCTAGATCCGATTCAGAACAATAATAATAATAATAAAAAAAACGGAATAGATAGCGTCCATACTGGATCGACATTCCATTCGGTAACATTTTGTAATTTACATTTATATGCTGTTTAATGCTTGATGATCGCGTTTATATATATATGAAAAGTTTGAATCTGGCAAGATTTTTTTAAGGTTTGTGGAAGAAATGCTGCATTTATTTGAGATATAAAATATATATAAAATAAAATAAAGTAACATTGTGAAATGTTATTACAATTTAAATAACTTTAATTATTGAATATACATTTAAATGTAATTTATTCCTTTGATGCAAAGCTGAATTTTCAGCGTCATTACTCCAGTCTTCATTCTCACATGATCCTTCAGAAATCATTCTAGATTCATCTGATTTGCTGCTTTTCTGCTCCAGAAACATGTTGTATTGAAAACGGTTGTTTCAATTATTGGATGAATATAAAATTCAAAATAACAACATTTATTTGAATTGTAACACAATGTAAATGTTTTAACAATATTGAACAGTAGTGTACATGAATTACTGAGGTCTGACAAAAGGTGTTTTAAGGGGAAGTGAGAGATAATGAAATAATCATAAATGCATTAAAAAAAATGATCATTTACACAGAAATGTGTTTTTGTTTCACAAATGTAACCCCATGATTGCTTGTCTGTGTGCCTGTGTGATTTTTTTGTACCTGTAAATGTCTAAGTGTGAACACCACAGGCTCGGTCAGAAACACTCGACTGGACTCTTTATTGATCGATGCTGCAATGACATGTGAATTCACTGCCAGGCCACGCCCACCAGGCCCCGCTTCCATTTCCATCTTCACGGTGGCGTTTTCAGTGGACAGGAATGAACCCAGGTTCTTATAGAGCACAAAGACCACTTTTACCTGGCCTGTACAGAGAAACACAGCACAAGAAAGAAGGAGAGAGTTACTGAGTGGCGGAAGGATATGAATAACAACTAAGAGGAGAAAGGGACCGGTAGAGTGACTTGAGTGAAGGTTAAAATGATTTGGGCTGGGAGGGGGTGAGTGAGTGATCGGGGGATTTTTAAGGAATTTTAATATGGAGGGCAATGGAACATTCATCCCTTCAGCACTCACTCACTCCGTTTCTTCCGTATGAATATTTCATGTGCGTTTGTTTCAATCATACTAATCTCACTTCCCCCACCCAACCTGTCCCCGATGAAAAGCAGCGAACGACGACGCGGCTTCAAAAAGAGGCTAAACGTGGGAATGATGGAAAAAGAGTGGAGTAGGAGAGCTGATGGCGGGGTAAGATGGCTAAGAGATGGAGGGGACCAGAAGAAGGAGAGGGGTGCGGGGGTTGGTATGTGAGTGTGGAGATTGTTGTGATCTAGTTCCCTCTCGGGCTGTTCGATTAAGAGTGCCGTTAAGAAACCATCAGGGAAGAAATGGTCTCAGCGCTTTTGTTAATCTGATTAGGTTTATTATTATCAACCAATAACCGGGTAAACCGAAGTGGAAATTTCGCTAAGCTTCAGTGAAACTGCACAGGGGCGAGTCACATCGAGATGGAAGGGGCAGGAAGAGAGAGAATGAGCTGTGACTGACCGTTGCGGCTGTACTGCTTGAAGGTGGAGGCCGAGAGCTGGATGCTGCTGTCACTGGGACCGTTCTGAGGGAACGACAAATCCTGAGACTCTGTCTCTGTGTTCAACACGCGCACCTCTAGATCTGAACACACACAAAAACACACACTTTGAGAGTTTGAACTGTAATGACACAGCAAAAAAAAAAAAGCCCTGAAAGGTTACCATAGAAGTTACTCATTTTGAAGTAGTAGTCAAAAGCTACAAACACTTAACTGGGCACTATAAACTTCATACATTTTGTATTCTGTACACTATAAACTACTATTAAAAAGTCAGTAAGTTTTTTTTTTTTTTTTGATAGAAATTAATACTTTTATTCAGCAAGGACACAGATTCATCGGATTGATCAAAAGTGACAGTTAAGATGTTTATAATGTTACAAAATAGTTCTATTTCAAATAAATGCTGTTCTTTTGAACTTTGAATTCATCAAAGATTCCCTCCAAAAATCCAAAATTATTTCCAAAAAATATCAAGCAGCACAGTTTTAAACAAATTTGTCATCACAGGAATAGATTACTTTTTAAAATATATTCAAATATGAAATAACTATTATAAATTGTAATATTTCACAATATTTACTGTATTTTTAAACATTACAAGACTTTACAAGGTTTTATTATTAAGGTTATTTAGTTCAAAAACATTCAAGTTTTGAACAAAGTTACACTGAATGATAAATAAATAAAAATAACAATTAAACAAAGTTTATATTTGGACAAACCCAATGATTGGGTTGTTTGTACCGGCTGGGTAGTTGCATTTGTATAAAAATTACTATATTTCTTGCTTAAAATTAACCCCAAATAGGTTGGATATTAACATGTTTTAATATATTTAATACACAAACATTTATTGATACATTTAATAAATAATGAAATACTAAACATTTATTAAACACTTAATAAATGTTCACCTTTTGATTATTACTGATTCCTCTAGTAATAAAGTGTCTGACTTTTAATTTCCAACCTATTTTGGATTCATTTTAAACCAGGCATAGAGTCATTTTTAAGCAATAGTTGAGTTAAATAAAACTGCCCAGCAGGTTGGTCAAACATTTAACCCAACCGCTTGGTCCAAAACCCAGTCGCATGGGTTTGTCCATATTTAACCCAGCATTCCTATGAACCATCTTTAACATCCATGAAACCTTTTCATTGGACAAAAGATGGTTCTCTTAAGAACATTTCCCTCAAAGGTTCTGTGGAGAACCCAAAATAGATCTTCTATGGGATCAGTGTGAAAACCTTCTTTTGAAACCTTAATTTTTACTAGGAACACAAAGCAAGTTAGATTTTCGACAACACAAACTCACCGACATTGGCAGCGTGGTCTGAGAAGTGATTATTGTACATGTTATTGGCCAACAGGAAGGCTCCTTTCTCCATGACGTCCAGCAGCATGGTGGCGGTGTGCGCCTGCTCCGTACTGTTCATGTCCTGCCATGACTCTAAAACTTCGGCACGCAAAAGATTATCCACAGTCTGCACAACCGCCTGCGCACACATGCACAAACAAACACACACACTTACACTTCATCATAATAGACTCGACATCAAAAGATGAGAAAATATGGACTCTCGGGAATGGCAACATCTGTGAATCTTACGCGGTGAGTACACTTGAAAGTATTTCTAATAAGGTAGGCAACATCGTTATAGGCCATTAGAGAAAAATAGGACAAGAGCGCCACTCTAAAAAGCGAAAAGCCCCGTGTTTCTCTCGGAGCAGGAAGACTTGCTACAGAATCGGTTCTGATACGCCCTCTGACTAAAGCTGGACCAGCTCGAAGTGCTCTCTCTCTCTATCTCTCTGAGCTACACACACACACACACACAACCGACACTACTAACTCAAACCGAAGCTGCAGTTAAAATTCATCTGATAGAAGGCATATGAAAGAATAAGAAAAAATATTGGGTGTACAACAGCCTTGTGTATATGTAGTATGCATTATGAAGGGCAGATACCGTATATGACCACTCGCTAAATAGCTGTAATTGCTAATTATATATGTTCATTAAAAGTAACCACCAAAATAATAGAATATGATTGAAGAATAATATAGATAATATAATCTGAATAGAATATAATATAAATCAAATAATTAATATACTATAAGATATATAACTATAATAATAATACTTCCTGATAACTATGTTAAAAGACCCTCAACAAAATTAAAAAAAGGATGGTATTTTTTATTTGATTTAATATATATTAAAATGTCATTTATTCCTTTGATGGTCAAAGGTTTATTAACATCGGTCTTCAGTGCCACATGATATTTCAGAAAATCCTTTTAAAATTGCTGATTTAGCAGTTATGAAACGGTTTATTATTATTAATTAGGTTACTCCTTTAGTTTAGGGACAAAATTTTAAAAACACTAATATAAAAACTAAGTGTGTTGCTTATTAACATGCATATATACTAGGCATATTGGCTATTTATGAGTACTTATAAAACACATATTAATGCCTTATTCTAGATCCCTTAATTACTGTATTTTTAGATCCCTTAATCCTACCCCTTAGCAAGCAGCGAATTGGGAGTGTTTTTTGGTGGGCAAAATAGTAAGTTTAACAGCTAGAATTGGTTTGAAATTGGCTAGAAACTTTTTTTTCAGTGTTCTTTTGATAAATAGAAAGTTTGATAAGAAAGCATTTATTTGAAATAGAAATAAATTTGCTACATTTTGTCACATTTGATCAAATGTCCATGCATCCTTGCTGAATTAAAGTTTTAATGTTTTCTTTAAAAAAATATACTGAGCCCAAACAGTGGTCTAATATGAATTAAAAATGTACAGCCTCTTAAAAGGAAACTGGGTCCAAAAATACATAGATGAACTCATGTTGCACCACAGATTTTTGTCCATTTATCAAATGTTCCCAAGAATGAGACCACCTACAACAAGCTAGGAGGTATCAATTGTGTGTTCATTGATCATTGATGTTGATTGCACAGGTACTTTCGTATCTATTTTTCCTTTGTTTCTTTGCAGGATTTAAGTCTGAAACAGCGCAGGTGGCATTATAAGGAAATTCTGACTGTATTTGAATACCTTTATAATGCATTTTAGATACAGGCTTCCTAGAATGTTTTTGTATAAAATGCTCCCAGTCGAATGTGGGCCGGAAGGGAACAGAAATCAACACAACAGGCGTAGTATGTGAGATTTGGCGCAGTGACACGGAGGATGAGAAGAGATAACGAGAGGTGAAGTGTGTCTGTGAATCCCAAACAGATAACGAGAAAAAGGAAATGCACAATACCTGAACATAAGCGGCCGGCAGGTCACTCTCTCTCTTCTTCTGCCACTGCAAGACACAATGAGACTACTTTCAGATACACACATACATGAAGAAGAGTCTTGCCCATTCAAAATGATTTTTTAATCAATCCCAATCAAATGCAACTTACAAAAATATACTACTACTACTATGCATTTAGTATGGAGGGAATTAACTTACATACTTAAAGAATGGCGTTAAATGTTCTCACAGAATCCTCCAGGCAAAGAAAGAGACATCAGGACAGCTCTTTTCCATCCATCAAAAATTAACGTGTGCTGTCAATTTCAGATTCATTTTTGGTTCATTTGAAAGAACATATTATTGTGAAATAACATTATTATTTATCCCTCTATTTGTAACATTTGTCAAAAAAATTAAAATAAAAAAGTAAGAGCTACTAACACATTAACATGGGACAAAAAAGTAAGCCACAACTGCACAACCACCCAGAAGAAAATAGGTATATGCAGATTCTGCATTCATGTGATTCATGTCAAGGCTGTGATGTTTTAGATGGTTTCCTGTGCACACTGATGTAGGGACAGCAAAACAAAACATGAAGGGGTTTGTTTAAAGGGCGAATGTGTGTGAGTGTGTGTGTGCATGCAGTGTGTCACCTTATTGTAGTTCCTGGCTGCCGATTCCTTATTCCCGGGTCTGAGTTCTTGCGCTGTGCATCTAATATATCCAATAGCTGCTCGATGAGTCTGACAGAGGAAAACTGACATCACCGGGCGTGAATGCGGCCCTGCGTGTGGTTCACCAGCTCAGCCAGCGATGTGTTTGCAGCGTTTTCTCATCTCCCGCTTTTTATCTACCACAGTGAATACACACACACACACACACACACACACACACACACACACAACAACACACACACACAACACACACACACGACACCACACACACACAACAACACACACACACACACCACATTCTGGTCTCTAAAGCTCCAATCCCCTGCTGTGCGCTCTGTGGGGTGTGAGCTGGGGGGGTTTCTGGGTTTATGCTGCTAGACGCCTCAGGGACAAAAGACAGCAAATCTTTAAATGACCTCCGCTCTAAATCAAGCTACATTACAAAAAACAAAAAGGGGAAAAAAAAACCCTGAAAGCGTGAAAGTGATATCGAAAATTACTCACCTGATTTGGAAAGCAGACACCATAACTTTGTAATTGCCCTGAAGCAAATGTGTCACTTAAACGTTTAGAAAAATAGAAAAACGAAAAAAGAACAAGAAAAAAAACAAAACAAAAAAAACAACAGTCCTTTGTGTTTTAAGGTACTCAAAGGTACAGTCAAAGTGTAATCGGGGGGACGTGTAAGGGTGGATGCCTAAAAAAAGTGTAACCACTGATTTGTGGTGTTCAGGAAACAATGCTGTTAAAAAAAAATTAACCTTTGAAGAATGCCATTTATTTACTAAGGCCTTTTACAGTTTGACATTTCTTTCTTCTTTTTCGTGTCCTTAAATTATGTTCTATAAAGAAAAGAGGTCAGTAATTTACAATAGTGACAACCACATTTATAATAAATCTGCAAGTGTAATGGAACTTATAAACAAACATGGTTTGCTAAAACGTTCAGGATTGATAATACTGTACATCTGTGATTTGCCAACATTACTTTTGTCAACAACAGCCCCATACCAATGGGGTTAACTGTTTTCAACCATGTTTGTAGTCTGAGAGATCAAAATGTTGCTGTGTTGATCACAACTTAAATGTAGGTAGGTGATTTTGGAGAGGCGCTAGCGATAGCACCTAGCTTTGAAAGCATAAGACTCACCCCCTCCTGCATAATCACTCTCTAAAGCACATGAAACACACAGAGGCAGACAGCAGAAGCTAACCACGCGACATGACAACAGACGGTTTATTTTTTATAAGCACATGATATTGACAATAATATTACTTCTATTCTCTCTCGGTCTGCAACAGCGTAACGGAGTGCGCTGATGACGTATCATGTCTGCGATAAGAGAGTGCGCAGAGGTATGCAAATACATGCGTTTTACTAGGGGCAGGTTGGAGGAGCCTATCGCTAGCCCTCGGACCAAGGGATATGATTGGATGAACATTTTAATGTCCTACGCCTAACGCCTTCCACAGACTATATAAATACTATAAATTAATTTAGGACCACTTAACTTAGTGATTGCTATCGGGAATGAGAAGAGGACGTTTTAACCAGCATAGCAAAAAAATTTAAAAATAACTACACAGCATTTTATTAGATTTTTTAATTAGCTTTTATTGTTATATTACTTTTTTATTATACATTTCATTTTAGATTTTACTTTTTTGCTTTTCAAACATTACTATTTAGATTTTTCCAGTTTTAGAGTTTTATTTACAATTAACAGTTTTAACAAATATATACATTTTATTTCAGTTTATTTCTATATCTCATCTATCTATCTATCTATCTATCTATATTATTAAATTATTTTTTTTCAAAGATAAGATAATAATAAACCTACTGTTACTCTGCAATATTCCCTGCATTTTCTTTCCATGGTTGTCAGGAAAGAGGGGCTTGGAATTTATTTTTAACAAGTCTCCTGATCATTCAGTCTGAGTTGGCACTGTGTTGTGAATCTGTCACTGTTACTGAGTTTGTTACTAGAATAGAACGGCAAGCGCAAACTATATTAGGGCCATCAGACAGAACATGGAGCTAATTTAATTAGCAAAGAACAAAGTTTATATAAAGTCTTAAAGTCCACTTAGTTTTGAAGGATCAAAGAGAGGGAGACTAAAATTATAATTTGAATCCTCTTTTTCCGTCAAAAGTTCAACGACAGTGGGGAAAACTGCTATGTTATGATATGATGTGATATGATGCCTCAAAAAAATTGCTTTGGTTAAACGAAAAAGTTTTTGTCAAATACATGTGAAAATCAGAACAAAACAGTCCTTGATGTGTAAGTTCAGTGTTGACTTCAACCTGAGATGGCTTTGTTAAACGATCTCTTAGAAAATAGAGCGAATTAGAGAGATTTTGTTCCACATCATGTCAAACCGAATCGACCTGCGTGCGGTAATGTGAGCTTAGGCCGGGAATGATAATAGCTGAGGTAGCAGCAGAGCAGGACGGGAACGGGGTCAGAGCAAGCAAAAAGCAACTTACTTTAGTGGTCTCACCTTCTGGGCCACCTGGTTGACCCACCGGCGAGGTGCAGTTACTTAGATCAGGGCCGCCCGAGGATTCCACAGCACAGGAGAGGACAGACACTTGAAAGGATGCGATGCCTGAAAACAGAAGAGAAGATATTAGGAGAGACAGACAGAAGGTGACCTTGGGTTTTAAAGTCTTTTGTGTGTGTGTGTGTGTGTGTGGTGTGTGCGCGCGAGTATATAATATATATATATATGATACCCTATATTATATATATAGTATATATATAATATATATATGTATATATAACACTAACAATGATCACACACAGGCACGCACGCTCACACAACACACACACACACACACACACACACACACACAAAGAACCATTCACCACACAGTTTATCATTGGGGTTTACATGCTACATATATTTCTTTTCCTTTTTCTTTTGACTTTTTTGTGGAAAAAAATTTAGTTACAGTGGCAAGTGGAGGAAATACAGCCAACAAATGTCCAAACTACTTGTGAAACTTACAATACTCTTTAATTTACCATCCCAGGATGCATCTCATTAAGGTTGTTCAGAATAAACTAATGCTGTAATCAAGGTGAAGTGAGGCGACACTGAAAAGTAGGCGAAAAATTAAGACAGTTTCTGATTTATTTCTCCTTTTTTGGGGCACTACATAATTCCCTTGCCTCCATTTTCTGTTTTCATAGTTTTCAGTATTTCAGTAATTTTTACATGAAAAAAAAACAAACAAAAAACAAAAAAAAACAAAGAAAGAGTTGACAAAACTTTTGACTGATAGAATATAAAAAGTAATTTATCTTATTTATTATAATACAACAAAATACAACAAATAAAATGTCAAAACTTTTTTATCATGTAAAGAAAAAAACAAATATGTACTGATCACACACAGCCACACACACACACACACACACACACACACACACACACACACACACACACACACACACACACATACATATATATTAAGAGTTTATTTGCAAAAACAGATAACTCCGTTTTTTAACAATTCTCAGAAATCATGTTTTTTTTCATTTTTCATTGTGCATGGGATTCCAATTAATCTCGACACAAACTGCTGCAGTTGGGTTATTTTGACTAGGTTAATAAAGAAATAACAAAAAAAACAGTTATCTGTTTTAGAAAGAACTAAACATAAATAATAACATAAATAACATAAACAAAAAATATATTGCATCCAAATTTAAAATATCAGATTATATAATGATTTTATCTATAATATCAATAATCAAATTGTATCGTATAACATATATGTAAAATATTACTATTAGGTACTGTGTCCCTTACACTCCTTAGAGAAAACAAAATCCTGATATATAAGTACCAACACAAGTACACAAAAATAAATTCATAGCACAATATACCAAAAACCAACTAGCTGAACTTTTATTCTCAACTCTAGAGTGCTAGAGATAAGAAACAAAGAACCGGCAGAGCTCTTAGGCTTCACTGTGAAACCTTCCACGAAAAACACACTTTTTTTCTGTGGAAATGAGTTTGCTGACACATGAACGCCATCGCAAACACTCTTGCACACGACTTGTGATAAGATCACACACCAGGCACGGCCATCCCATCAAGCGCCTCTGAATGCTGAGAAACACCTCGAGGGAGACACCCCTTCTGCCCACTCCTCATTTTCAGTTATGTTTGGGCTGTTTTAGTTAGCCGAGTTCACAGAGAAGGACAGGCTTGCTGGGATCAAACAAACGGCAGGCCTTTTTCAGCAACCACAACACAAACAGCTGGGTTGAATGGTAGGACCGGAGGGAAAAAGAAAAAGGGGCAGAAGGGGGGTTAAAAGAGTGACAGAGAGAGGTAAACGCTATGACAGAAAGATGGAGTGAAGCAGCACTGGTGGGAAGGATCCAGCTCCAGCGATGATCACAGCGTGACCCGGAGACACTCTCTCTCTCCCAGCCGATGTCTGCTTTTCTCTCCACTCCATTCCTTCATCCACAATAGAATTGGCTTTGAAGGATCTGCCAGGATTCACCGAAATTAAGCTGCTGCTAATTTAACTTGTCTGTCATTTTCAGTGACGGAAAAATGGGGACAGAAAGAAAGCCAACGGTTTTGTCAGTGGCTGGGAGAGAGAGATGCTAACAGAGGGATGAATCGTTTTTCCTCCCACGACAAGAAAGAGGCATTTGATGATGGCGGTTTTGTATGGAGAAATGGGGGGGGTAGGGGGGGGGTGTTTGTCGTTTGTAGAACTGTCCTAGTGGCTCATTTTTAATTCAGTCAGTTTTGCAGGGCTAACCCATGCTGAGGCTTGAAGATCACTCCTTCATTTGCAAAAGGACTGCCTTTTTATCTATGACGTCCCAAGAGGACCTGCCAGCTGGAGTAGAATACAGAGATGAAGGAGGAAAAGGAAGCAAGCTCTCCACACAAAGAAATGGGTGTATACACATAAATGTGTACATGAACCCAGTGACATACACAACACGGGAGGTAAGAGCCAACACAACAAACATTTCTATGAAAAGCTGTCTCAACAAACAGTGTGGTGACCTTTATGTCATAAACATCACGCAGGCCTTCCTTCCGGTAAAATTGTGATTCCCTCTTGCCACTACATTCATGTTGTGATCAAGTGCGGTCAACACACTAAAATGTCAAGCAGCACTGACCACAGTTTTGCTATAAATGTTTTACAACCCTGTAGATATCTGTTGCAGGCATCCAGTAGACAGGGATTTTTTTTTATTTGAATTCTCAAGTCCAAATCAAATTATTTTTAAGTGTCTATATATTTTCATACGTCACACCATCATCGTCACCTCACCTAGTGATCCTTTTAGGGCACGCGGCCGTGGTCTGACTGTCTCCCGTGGCCCCCTCTGGGTGGCAGGCCACTTGCACCCCTCGGGCTACTCTGGCTTCGCCACGACTTGGGAGCTCAGGGACCCCTGTGGTGGTAACGCGCTAGGGGTCTCCGCGAGTCCTGTGCACAGTGGCCGTTAATAGGTCTCAGGTCTGTGGTGCCTTGTTGATGGCCCCTATTGGGGTGGAGAGGTAGGGGGCAGAGGTCGTATGGTTGAGGGGATGGGAGCTAGAAGTGACAGGTCCCGGGCTGCGGTGGTGTTTGCTGCTGCTACATCTGTGTGGGGACCAAAGTGGACCTGAGAGCAAGAGAGAAGGGCATGACAGGAATGCAAAGAAAATTGAAACCGAGGCAACCAAGAGCATAAGAGGCAGAGACGCAGATTTCAGAACCACCTACAGAGTCAGCGAGAATGTCGTCGGATGGTTGGACCAAGATGATGAAAAAAGAAGACAAACAGAAGAAAGGAAAACCTAACCGTCTGATGTTGTCCCTTGCAAAAGAATATACGAGAAACGTGGTAAGAAGATAACTAAAGCAGCAGGAGCATTCACTAGTCTTTAATGCATGATTATACGTTCCCACAGTCCCCTCTGAGAACTGGATAGAGCGAAATACAGGAGGAGAAAGAGAGAGAGAGACAGACAGACAGAGCATGTTCATGGGGCAAGAAGATGAGAATGAATAATTGATTAGAAATCTTTTTTCTGATGTGACAAAAACGCTAATGACCACTGCTAAATTAAACCATAAAGAACATGTATTGAAGACACAGAAAGGGAACGAACTAACAGAACGTTGACACTGTAACAGATCAACACTGGTCCTGTTAGCCTTCCGTCTCCCGCTGAATCGCCTTGGGAGCTCTTTCTTCTTTCCACTTTACCATCACTGGGATCCCGGTGGGACTAAACGCCTAGGGGGTAGCCGCAGCTACCTTGTAGTTTCTTGCCAGACATCAATTTGATTGTCTCGTGGGTGTGTTATCTACAGATTACACATACTGGCCGGGTTTGGGAATGGTAGTGTGGACAGGCTCTCCCCGTTCTCTGTTAGGTGTTGTAGTGCGCGCATACAGCACCAGATCCTCCAACTGCTCTCGCTGTCATCATCCTGATTACACATAGCGGGACAGCATATAGAAACCCAAAGGCCATAAAAGCGTTGGACGCCAGTCTCTTATCAAAGCTCGTCTCCCAGGTTCCCATTCGAAGCGCAGAGTGTAGTGGTTAACCTAGAAAGACCGCGAGAGTAAAGGTTTTTTGGATTTTCGGGGTTGTGTTCATATTATACACCAACATAACTTGATTACTCCACAGTTCTGGTAAATGGAGATCCTTAAATGTAACCCAAATTCAATCATCCGATCTCAGCTGAAATACAATAGCTTTAAATTGGCACTTTTCAGTGACATCTGACCTGGCTGACCACAAGTCGTCCATTTGTTGTGCCTCGGTAGCGTAGATGACCCATAACCATTTCTCATATCAACTGCGAGGGTCAATATCAGATTTGCCCCTTCCAGCGGTTACGGTGTAAGTGTCATGGGTAATTTTGGCATTATTATGACTATGGCTTCTCCACTCTTGATACGTGTGGCTGCAAGTCGTATTTCATCAAGTGCTTCGTGTGCGTTCCTTGTTGTAAAAAACCGGCACCATCATACACGACAAAAGCCGGTTTTCCATTCCACACGATTTGGCAGCCTGTTTGGAGAAGAGTGTGGTTGCTTGGATGACATTGGCTAAATAGAATGTAATTTCCTGTCTACATTTTAGAAACATTATGAATCGAAACTAAAATCAGGATTCTACACTCTTATATACCTGCCAAGGAGTTGTCCTAGAATCAGTATTCTTATCTACAGAATCTTTAATTTTAAAATTAATAAAGAAACTCAAGAAACCTTTCCTGAGAACCTCAAGAAGCATATACAAAAAACTGCTAAATCTAAGTTTTGAAAAAAAATATTATTTTGTAGATTGTACCACAGGGATAGTTTACTGGTTCCTACGACCCAAGCTGTGGTCCTCACCTCACTTGTAAGTGGTTGTAGCTCGATTCTTTCTGCTTGGAAAGTCTTCCCATGAAGCATACCTCTTACAGCGAGTGTCTGGTGCGGTACGGAGTCCAGGGCATGACGTAAAGACGGTCCCACCATACTGGAGGGGATCCGTTAGCGCGGACAAACACCAGTCCGGGCCCGACTGATGCTCGGCTTCCGCAGCAAACTTGCTGCCTGCACCTGCACCCTTTAATAGAGTCCCAGGACATACAAAGACTGGATATGCGGGATAAAGAGAGAGAAAGAAAGAGAAAGAGAGAGAAAGAGAGGGAGAGATGAAATAACAAGGAGGGATAAAGACAGACAGAATCAACAGAATGATGGTGTGATAGGATTTAAAAAGAAGAGAAATTGTTTGGGAAGGACCACTTGAGATATGGAGGATAAAGAAAGAAGAGGAATTGGTGTGAGGCCAATGAGGGATGATACATGAAATAGAATGTGGCAGCAAGAAAGTGGAAGAGAGAGGGAGAGAGTACAATGGGAGATTAGACATGAGATAACCTGACCATTCTTCTAATTAAAGAGTGTTTAATGTTCATTAGTCAAGTATCTGCAACACTGAAGCTACGAGGCTTGTGATAGGAGAATGAACACAATCCCTGGCTGCTGGTGCTCTATATATTGCTGGGTAATAATTTTTGTAAGCCCTGCCCCACTTCAACTTCCCTGCTGGAAAATCACCAGATTCTGTATGCTAGCTGATTTTACATTGTTTCTAGCTTGACCGACTGAGGTCCATTTATTGGCCATTAACGGCACTGAGCTGGCATAGGACCTGTTTGGTCAGCTGGAACCGTCCAACGAGATGTACCTGTTCAAGGCATCGGGGGTCAGTTTGGTTCAGAGCTGGTGTAGACCACTTTTGGAATGTGCAGAAAGAGGTTTACCATGTTGCCTCAAACCAGCAGGGAAACCAGGTTTTAATGTTAACAGATTTCAAGTTGTTCAAGCCGGACCAAGTTGGTCGCAACTTGTCTAGATATTCAAGCACAACATGTTCCCAACCCATTGTCCTGGCGTATCCCCCAAACGAATGGCATTTTTGTCCGTCCCCCTATATCTAACAACACCCATTTTAGGTCCTTGGATTCTCCTGCTAACAAGCCGATGCGTTAAATAAGATTATTGGAATGTAGAGCAGTAGTTCCCATTGTCGGTGCCGTGGCAACTGGCCCGTGGGTGCTGCAGAATTATATCTTTTTTTCCCGACTTTATTCAACCTAAAATACTAGCATCATAACCATATAATAACTTTTAACAGCATATATTTTTAAAAATAAGCTATATACTAAAACCCAACATATGAGCATGTCCAAAACGAAAATAAGTGAAAAATGTAACACTGATATATTTCATGCTCATTATAATTTATCCGCCAATTGGACTGTTCTCAGGAGAATTGCCCTGTCCTGCGCTGCCCTCGCCCTTGTACTGGTTCACCGCTCATTTTAATTCACGGCAGTGATTTTCAGGAAACAAAATGCTATAGAAGGGTTGACGTTTTTAACCATGTGAACCAACACTGTTATGTACCACTACCCACGCAACCCACTGCAACCCAACTCGTTTGATTTATTATAAATCAACAATAGTGTTTTTTAATAAAAATCTTTAGTTCACAAAAACGGGCTACTCAATGCAGCATGCCGACTGAACAGGTTGCATCACAGAATCAAATTTCATGTTATCACGTGAGCAGGAATCTGACAAAGAAGCGTGCATTGAGACAGACCAGACGATGGAGAAGAGTTTCAAAATGACATGACAAAGCGCTGTTTTAAAAATATTTTGGGTATTTTAAAAGCCTTGACTTCTGTAATATATGAAAGGTAATATTGGAAGTTTTTTAAAACATTTGTGTTCTTATTTATTTTGGTGTTCCACAGTGCTTGCTGATTAAATGTATTAAAAACATGTATTTTTTAATTTGGTTACTTATTAACATCAAGAAGCCATGTCTCCCAAGCTTGCTTATTCGTGTTTTCCCTAATAAATGTAGACATTTCCTTAGTATTTATTTGGTTTCCACAGTGTTTTACTGATCTTCGAAGTTTTGGTAGGCTTATAAGCTACCTTACTTTGGGTAAGGTTATTTGTTAGTTTTATATTAGCATATAGCATGGTGTATTTGTTATTTGTTTTGTTAATAAAAGTTCTAAGGTTGACCTTTTAATTTAATTTAAAAGCAACTGACGCTGAATTGGTGCTAATTGGAAAAAGAGAAAGTAAAATGTGCATGCAGCAAATTTACGCTATTTTAAAAGCGAAGGAAAGTAAGTCAAAAAGGAGGGGTAAAACTCAACAAACTAAAAACAAAACAACTGCCGTTGATGTGGAATTGGCACTAATTTGGAAATCAAAAGTAAAAAGTGCAAGGTGCTTTTACAAGCTATTTTAAAATGAAAGGAAAGCGAGGGAAAACTACCACCCGCTTTTCGCACATCGTCACAACCCTAAAGTTATACCCACGCTATCTCAGAATGCGCCGTCAATGTTTCTGCAGGTGGTTTTTTTTTTTTTTTTTTTTTTTAAGTTATAAGGTCCATGTTTGAAACAAATCAAATGAAAACTAAAGAAAAAAAAATTTTTTAGTTGTTTATTATTAATTAAAAATCAATCTTTAAATGTGTTTTGTTCCAAAATTCCCACATAAACAGTGAATGGTCAAAAATAAAGTCCTGTGACATGTCAGCCAGTTTTTTAAAAAAGCAGATGGTTTCATTTGGAATTGGTTGTTTCACCCTCAACAAAAATACTATGTTCTGTCTGTTGAAACGCATTCCTAATAGAAAAATCAGTTGCTGCTGTCCTAGTTGCGTCATTTTGTTGTTTGACGGCCTCTGGATTAAATTGCAATATGTAATGGAGACCCTGTATGTTTTAGTTTAATTGGGTTGGGTGCAAATAAAAAAACACTACAAAGGTGGCCATGTCTTTAAAAAGTATTGGGAACCACTGCTGTAGAAACATAACATTTTATTTTGCAGTATTAGGGGTAAACGAAAGACCAGATTTGGGGAACTGGTTTCAAGTTGGCAAGACTATCTCAAACCAAAAAAGTTACACAAAGTAGACCATGGGTGCATAACTCAATCCCTGGATGGCCACAAGGCCTGCAGTGTTTAACTTTAACACTTAATTTAAAACATCAAAAAATCCAGCAAATCAAGTCCTTCAGGGCTTATTTAAGAACGTTACATGTGTTGGAGCAGGGTTGGACACTAAACTCTGCAGGAGTTTTGCATCCCCTGTGTGTAGACCATTTTATTTCAGCAACAAACCAGCTTGACCACCTTATAGCTGGCATGGAACTGAATTTCCAGCAGGTTTTCTTACATCAAATGACCCTGTCCCAAATGGTACCCACTGTCCTCCGTCTAGTATACCCAATGAACATATGTGCTGTTGGGTAATAGTCCACTGGGAAAGCTCCACATCAGCACATGCATGCTGCTGCAAATGTATGCTCTGAGGGCACCTATCTACCACGAGAGGACCTACTCCGATGATCCCTTTTGAAATTTAAATTGACCAAGTAGATACCCTATCAATCTCAGGAAATGCATTAGACCCACAAATAACCACCGAGTCCACCTCATTGGTGCCATTTGAGACATAGTCTCTATATAATTTGGTATTTGTTCCACCACAAAGCACTGCGTAATGTCATGTGTATTTTTTGTGTTTTATGGTTTTGAATATAGCAAAATGTTAGGATGCCAGTCATGTACGAAAACAAATGCAATTGCTCAACGTTTCATCTGCTAGGAGTACTATGATCAAGACACACATACTCATACACAACAAACCATCTCTATATCTGTACGCTAGAGGAGGTCGTTCACCTGGGAATTGGTGTGAAATTAGCTGGCTGACGCAGTTTCTCACTCCCAGACTGAGAGGGCATAGGGACCTGAGAGAATCTATCTACTGCTGAGGGTATGGGGAAAGGGAGCTGGAGGTGTCTATGAAAAGAGAAAGCGGACGTCATCAGTCACTATGCTGTCAGAGGGGACAGCTGTGAGCAAGTGCGGATGGTGAGGACAATCTCAGGAGGTGGGGGATAAGCTAGTGGGGTTTTCCTGCCACAGGTTATGTGTGTCCCAGACAGCCAATACTTACTGTTGCTACATACACACACATATACGCTAAAAATAAGTGAAGCCAAACTGAAAGGCGTTTTGTAATTAGTAAATGATACACAAGCACACAGAGACACACATCTATGAACACCATATTAGAGATAATTGTTATAATTTGGTCGATAGCTAAGAAATCCCTTCAGGTTAAGATAAATGAGTTATGACCTATCAAGTGCAGTCTTCATCCTGAAGGAGCTGTAAAAATTCCTTCATAATAAAGTAGGGAGAAATAAGCTTAACTCTTCCTAGAAATGCCCTACAGAGAAAACCAGTATTACTTCACCAGCATATCTCTTGGATGCTAATCTCAGTAAAAGATGCTTGTGTGCTCTTAATCCCACAATGCTTTCAAACTAACTGGACCAGTCTCACCAACTGGTATAATGCATGGCTATGCTCCACGCTAGTCAGGTAGTTTAGATCAGTGTTTCCCAAGCCTTCACTTAGAGCTGAACCAAAACAGCACACATTTTGGATGTTTCTTTAACCTGACTCCCCCCCCCCCCCCCCTCATCCATTTCAGATCTTGGAGTCTCTAAAGAGCTGATTAGTTAAACTGGGAATGTTTGATTAGAACACTTTGAAAATGTATGCTGCTGGTGTGCCTCTAGGAACAGGGTTGTGAATCACTGGTTTAGATAGCTAGTCAATTTGGTTAATTAGCTTGACCACCAGTTGGAAGACCGGCTGTAGCCCAAGTTAGGGTTTCAAAAAGGTGGACAATTTCCAGTAAATTTCTGAAATATTTCAGAAATTTTGGAAATTTTCCGGGATTTTTTAGAATGTTCTAGGGATTTTTGCAAAGTTTCTGGGAAATTTTCCACCCATTTGCAACCCTAGCCCTGCTAGATCATATTGGTCAAGACTATAAACATCCTTCGATCTTTGGTGGTCAAGCAGGTTTTCATATCATGACAATTAGTTTTAAGTTACACAAAACAAACTGACCACCTTACTCAACCATTTTACCAATCAAGATCATAATGGTCAAGCTCCACCAGCAAAGTTCTGCTGTTAAACAGTATGACTATGCTTATCTTAACACTAGCACTAACCAAAATAAACCAGCTTGCTTTGGGCAACAAAGTAGTCTAAATTCCACTGTTTCTCTACAAGTTTGGTTATGAGAGACTAAGACAGACAATTTCTCAACAAGTACAGAGACAATACTCTACATACACATTTAGACTACTTATACCATATTTTAAAAAAAAAAAATTGACAAGGAGGAATAAATAAATCTCCCATGATGCAATGACAAACACCATCTCTGAACTAAAGAATATTAATAGACTCATCTGAGAACAGGGAGGCAGTGCCTTCCTGAGGGGAACAGCAACACACTGTATTGACCCGTTCTATATGGGTTGGTGTTTTGAGTTTGGTGTGTTGCGTTTGGTTTATAAAGAAATTGGGGAGAACGCAACACACCACCAGACACACACGAGCACACGCTTTCCCCCAAACAGTCACACAAACGCACCCATCCAAGTATCTGATCAACTGCATGGAGGGCGATATAAGCAGCTCACCCACAAACAAAGGCAGCACTGACACCAGCTGCTTTGATGTCAACGCTCAAGCAATTGCTGGCCACAAACAGCTCAGCGTGCCCTAATTTAAGATTAAGACTATGGCTCTGTCTCTCTCATAGTCCTTGTAGACTAGAGCTCTCTATTTCCTGATGCTATTTAGGGATGTAAAGAAGGGCTTATTATAGTGAATATGATAATTACAGAGGCTCGAGATAGGAATAAGTATATGTGTGGGGACTTTTGATTCCACAGAAACACACTCCCACACACACAGTGTGACCTGGGAGAATTCATTAAACCTGACCTGTGCTCTCTTGCAGCTCAGTTCCCTACTGTGTACTGGGCTCTAACTCGTTCTCTTTCTAAAACAAGAATTTTTATAACACAGTTCTACCAACTATTGGAAAAATGGCCAACATACAGTGTGCAATTATCCTTGTCAATCTACACCAGACTGAGGTCACTAAACCTCTCACCTCGACATCTTGTGGTGTTCACTGCAAAAACAATGTCCTGGTAAGTCACACTACCAGGACTGAAACCCAACTCCCTACTGTTTTTAAACCCAGAGTAAGAAGTGTATTAGCACCTCCACCTCCATGAGACACTAAATAAACCCAACCAGACCGGGCTTCCATGTGCTTCCATTCATAGTGCTAATGAGCCTTTTATCACTCAAATATTTACCTACACACAGAACTTTAATTCAAATTACACTTGTTTCATAATTGCTATTACTGTTTCCTAATAGCTACCCTCAGGAAATAAACATCTCTCGTGTCTTGTGTCTCACTTGCATCTCATAGAAAGCAGTTAGATAAATGGGAAACATCTGTTCAGGGGTTAAATTTTCACTTAAACAAAAGACCTCAGAAATCTCACAAAGTCAAAAACAGTTCAAACATTTTTCATCTAATACCTCAAAGTTATCCACATTAATTTTTTAAAAGCTTTTTACTGATACCGTTTATGAATAATTGTCTCATTTACATCTGTTTGTTTCTCCTAGGGAATTCTAGGAGAAATATCTAAAAGAAAATGGATCCATAACTGCAACTTAAACGGACAGTTAAAATCCAAAAAAACAGAAAAACTTCTGTCATCATTTTTTAAACCCTCATGTCATTCCAAACCTGTATGCCATTCTTTCTTCCATGGAACAAAAATAAGATATCCAGAATGATGTTGGACACCAAACACATTTTGGTGACCATTAACTTCTACTGCATCTAACAAAGAAATACATACAACATACTTACAAATCTCTATTATCTGTTAAAGAACACTCCGAATTTTTGGACTTTAGCTTATTCACCATATCCCCGAGTTTAATAAGGTCCCATACATACCGTGTCATTTCGTGCGTTCTGTAAGTGTTATTTGACGCCACAACCGACGCATAGCCTACGTTTAGGCACCAAAGACTGGATATTTAGGGATTAATGCTAGCATAGTAATTCCCAATAAGTGACAAAAGAATGCAAACATTTTCCTATTTAAATGTTGTGATCTTTATAGGTTCATCCGGGCGTGGACAAATAAGCAAGGGTCTAATTATTAGACAGCGACCATTTTTAATCATATAAATACTGGGAACTATATTCTCCAATCGGCATTTGGGGCACAGCTTCCCGTTACTTGGGGCCGGAGTTAGTGGCTACTTGTTGGGCGGAACGTTATTAAGCGCCGCACCACGGGGGACGCGCCAGTGGTGGGGAGCAGAGAGTTTCGCTCAGAGTTGCGGAGGTAATAGAGTCATCACTTATCTTAGCACGAGTACATTTGAAAGTAGTGTACAGTCTATGGTCGTTCGCTGTTGATGTAATGGTCAAGAGCCTGCGACACTCCAAAGGGGAGAGGCCTAGGTAAGACTATGGTGTTTCATGAGAAGTTCCAACCAGACTAAACGCTGATGATGAGTGTTAGGTCGACGCGAATGGCTACTGGTTCTGGGTTTCCGTTACCAAGAGGACACCACTTATCTCGACGCTCCAGTCAACCCCATCACGAAGTATTTCGTCAGGTTTGCTCTTAACTAGTTGCTGCGCACTGACAGTTTTACTGTATAGGGACGACTATTTGGAACAGCCAAAATGCCAAGTGGCACCCGGCAAGGACCATGAAACGGTGTGCTAAAGGAGACAGCTCATCCCATCGATAATAAAGAAAGAAAGAGTAGATCACCTGGTGCCTGTCGGTAAGATGAAGTTCCGTTTATGTTTTTGAGATGACTAACATGTATCAATGACTGGTAACAGAGCCATGCGTAATGTAATATAAGCGTCGTTAGTGACACTATTACGTGAAAATAGGCGCTCCGTTTATCCCCTTTATTGTTTTTTATTGTGGTTGTCTTGTGAACACACTGTATCGTCCAATAACAAATGAGCGGCGCTAAATGTAACTCTCGGTACTAATACATTCAACTTGCCTAATGAAATTGGAAGGGGGAATGTGCAGTTTATCTTTTTTGAGAAGAATGTTTGTGAAATAGTAGGCTAACAGTTATCTGGTCCTGTGGGTTCCTTTTTCAAAAACTATTTGCACTTGTGCTTTACTTCTCGCATCATCGTTGGCTAATTGTGTAAATGCAATTATATAACATTACTGGTATTATATGTCTGTTGAATATAGTTGAGTACCAGCCTGTAATAAGCAAGTGAGGTACAACATATATCAATCGTTAAATAATTCTTTATAACATTGTTCTGTAGATAATTAATTAATTCAGGATGAGATGATTGTTTCTACAGCAACTTTGTAACCTCCTCGTCGGTGTATCCGGGCTCACAACCTATATTGTTCTGGTTGTCAGCTTGGTTTGATAACCAGTAAATTACCGGAGTTGTGGTCCACAGGAGAAGTCGGGCGGTGAGGGTTTCGTGGGCCTTGCTTGTGCCCTTATCTGCCTTCGGTCGGGGGCAGGTTTTTTCTCCCTCTTTTTCGATCTTCTGTACCCCCTCGTTATGGGATGTCAAGAGCCGGGACAAGTCTCACAAAAAAAGTCAGCCCTGATCACGGTAACGTCTAGCTAGTCGTCCCGGTTGTTTTGTTTAACCGGAACCATCAACAGGGCTCTCGTGTGACCTCAGTTTGCGCTAATCACTCCGCCCAAGTAGCCACTCCGCCCAAGTACGCTAAGCTTGTTCTCGCACCCCCCCTAAGATGAATTATAGTTCCCAGTATTTATACGATTTAAAAATGTCTCGTCTTTTTTCATATAAAAACAAGGGGGGGGGCCTTTTTTCGTTTTTTCTTTGTACAACGCTGGTGCCTACACAGAATCACCAACATGTAACATAGGAACATGTTTGCAGTATTTGGTCCGTAAATTGGATTACACATGCTAGCATTAGCCATTCCATCCAGTCTTTTGTGCTAAGCTAGGCTAGCGGGTGGGTGCGTCCAAATAAACCCTGACAGAACGCACCGAAATGAAAAAAAAGGTATACATGGACTTATCTAACGCTGGGGATCCTGTGAATAGCTAACAGTCCCAAAAAATGTCGGAGTGTTCCTTATAATGTTTTGAGGGTAAACTAAGACCTAATCCATCTCCTGAGCATAAAACGTGACCTCACTCCGAAAAAAGCTTTTCTCTGTCTGCAATATCAGATATAGCAATCAGGTACAAACTCAATATCAACTCCAATATTTCTCAATACATCCGCTTCCAATTTTAGAAGAAACATTAAAGACAAATTGATATAAATCAAAGAACTCAATTAAGTCTCCTGAGGCATGGGAAAAAAAAAACAACCCTCTGAGCAGTAAATGTTCCTCTGGGAAGACAGCAAAGTCTGATCAGAAATATGACCTTGACGTGGAGAAGAAAAAAATAAAATAAATTTTTTGCTAAGCATTGTACATTTATGTCATATATCTAAAAAGTAATTGTCTTAAATGTTCTTTCTGAAACTAAGAAGAAACATCTGAGGCAATGCTACTGTCACATTACTCACATTCTCTGCACTCTGAGCAGGATAGCCAGCCTCTGATATATGAATTATTAAACTCATAAGTAATTATTCACAATCTTTATAGACAATATTTAAAACTAAAGAAAATTAGAGTGCAAAGCAGCATTGGCCAAAGCAAATCTAGAAATGAAGATGCAAATTAAGAGACTAACTCCTCCAAGCCACTACTAAAACTTGGTTGTACTTACTACTAGTGTGCGTGTAGGTCCATTAGACGAGCAGAAGGGAAGAGTGTGTCGTTTGTGTGGAGAGTCCAGGCGTCCCTCCCAGGCCGGTCCCGCCATGCGGTCTAATTACTTTCTGAGCCTAGAAACAACACTGCGTGAGAACCATGCTGCTGTTATTGAATACCTACACCTGTTACTACTGGCAGGTACACAGTGCTGCCAAGACAAGGGGGTGCAGAGCCTCTTGTGTGGCACTGGGTCCTAGTGGTCCTTCTTCAGAAGCGAGAATGGTCGTTGTGTGCTTATTTACGGTCAGGATCAGTAGTGTTAGCAATCGGGATGATCGTCATTGTAATTTTTAAGCGCGAGAGACGAGAAGCCAGATGTAACAAAAGGTAGGTGTAAAATACTCCGTGTTGTGCATCTACTGCCAGCAAGCAAAGAGCGAACACATTAAAGATTGTTGGAAGTGTTGCTTGTGCTTGAAGCAGAGAGTGGGGATAAAAAAGGCGAAGGGTGGTCACCTTGTTTCTGTCCTGTTAAAATGAGAATTAGGATTGAGTTAATCTGATAAAGACTAGAAGGGCTCCCAGATTGTGTCCTGGACAGCAAGGGGTTAGCAGCAAGACAGAAACATGTGCTATGTTTATTCCACGTACACATACACGCAAACACACAGATCGACTCACCTCAATAACATCCACATCCTTCAAAAACACATACTGTTTCCAAAGTCACACACAAATACATAAGCTTGCTATACAAAAAGCCTTCCTATATTTCAACACTCATTATTTCAAGGACACACAAATGTCGCTACTCCTATCATTACAAGGACTTTCTATAGGTGTAGAGCTAATTATATTTTCTACCCCTTAACCCTCACAGAAAATATTTTGCATTTATTTCTATATTTGTTTATATAAAATATTGTTTATTATCGTAATGCAGGGTTACTGACCTGAAATCTGAATACATCTACATTATTGATCCCATAAATACGTCAAACCATTGCTAAACAGTTGCTAGGGTGTTCAGAGAGGCTTTTAGCACTTTACTACATGGTTTCTAAGTTATTCTGGGTGGTTTCCTACTGGCTTAGTTCAACTAAAATAAATATTCTGTCATCATTCACTCCCCCTCATGGCTTTCTTCTGTGGAACATAAATTAGGATATTTTGAAAAATGTCACCATGTTCCATATACAATGGAAGTCAATGATGTCCCTTTCTCAAGTATATTCCTTTGTGTTCTGCAGTAGAAAGAAAATTGTAAGGGTTTGGAAAAACATATGAGTGGGAGTAAACGGTTAGGTTTTTATGGTCCCTAAAAATAACTTGTCTATGTGACATTTTCACCTGATTTAAAGGAATAATTCACCCAAAAAATGGAAAAAAAAAGTCATTATTTTTCTCCCCCTCATGTCGTTCCAAAAGTTTTCTTTCTTGTGTTGAACACAAAAAAATATATATTTTAAAGAGCAAAACAGTTGTTTGTCCCCATTGACTTTCATAGTAGGGGTAAAATATCTTCTTTTATGTTCACCATTAGAAAGAAACTCATACAAGTTTTCGTTTTTGGGTAAACTATCCCATTAACCACTAAGTATGTGCAATAAAACTGGGGATGTTTGCTTTAGCATAAAAACAGCCATGGACGCCACTAGCATGTGTGCAATTTATTATGTGTGAATCTGAGTTTAAAAAATACCTTGAGCTGCATTAGGACTCGCTATGCTGTGTTAGTGTGGCTGTCATAGCGACTGTACACCTAAGGGATGTGTACTGAAAAGGACAACGGCGACGTACAGATACATTTTTCTTTTCTGTGCTCTCTCTCTCTCTCTCTCAATCACGTTCTGTCCCTGGGCCTGCTCTCCCAGCCGCGCTGTCTGTCCAGAACAGTCTATCTATGTCTGAATTACATCACATTACACCCTCATTTGAAATTCGTGACCACCTGCACACGCTTCGGCTCTTTAGCTTTAACAATACACACACACAAGCACAGTCTCCAATCTCTCTTACTGCCCAGCCGAGGGACTGCCCAGGTCATTTGACAATATGTGCATGTGTGGATTATACTTGATATGTTGCCATGTTTCAGAAGGATAGTTCATCCAAAAACGAAAACTCTGTCAACATTTATTCACATACACATCGAAACCAGTGTTGTTGTCTTTAACTAAAACTGAAATGACTGAAAAAACATTTCCGGTAACTGAAATAAAGCAAAATAAAATGTGCATTGCATGAAAAGTTTGTTACATTAAAAAAAAAAAAAAAAAAAAAACAAAACAAAAAAAAAAAAACACAAAGACTACAATTAAAATATAAATTAAAGCAATTTGAAATATTAATTAGTTTATAGATAACTGCCTTGACAATTAAACAAATAAGGTTACAATTAAACAGACTACAATTAAAATGAAAACAATAAAATAAAGCTAATTCAAAATGAATTAATACTATAACAGTATATAAATGATTGACAATTAAATGTTTAAGTTAAATAGAAATGAAAAAAGTAATAAAACTGACAAAAGCTAGGGGTGCAAAATTAAATAAAATACCATAAAATAAACACTAAAACACTGGTAAATATCAACAAAAAACTAAAACTAATTTCACATAACGTTAATTTGCTTACAGCTAGTAAATAACATAAATCTAACACATAAGAAACAACCAAAACTCAAGTGTTGTGTGGTGCACAAAAAACAAAAGCAAATGTGTCGGGGAACATGTCCCAAGGGGCTGTATTTTTTTTTTTGTTTTTTTTCCATACCATCAATTGAAAGGAAAACCAGTGAAAGCTGTGTTTACTATCAGTATCATTTGGGGCAGAGAACTTGGACATATCTGCTGTAGATAACTCCCATTTTTTATTTTTAGCTGAACTATCCTTTTAATCTGGCCCAGAGGTGAAAAAAAAAACAGTTGTGGGGTGATATGGTGTTGTGTGGTGCAGATTTTCCAAAAAACGTCAACCAAAACAACACCCTGAAGCACAAACAGCTTCGAGGCACGTCCCAGGAGTCCGCTAATCAGGACAATTAATCGATCCTTTAAGCCAACGAGTGGTAAAGGAAAACAGGGGATGGTGCGGCGGTGGGTGGTTACGACACTGTTGTTAATGAAAAATAATTGTAAACTGTTATAAAAGGAGAATAGATAGAGAAATAGGAGGTAAATACTTAGCAGGCAGAAGCGACAAGTAGAGGGGAAGATAAGAATGGAGACAGCAAGAAGGAGGAGGAGGTGGGGGGGCCCGTCATGTTCCCTCTGGGATGGCCATTATTGTGCGTAAGAACACTCGTTGAAAATGTGAAGGCAGAGAACTGACTCTCACAAAACTTGTGCCAGGCAGCACAATGGTAGGAGCAACCACAAGGGTGGAAGGACCGGCATCCGAGGGTGTTGTAAACTGATTGAGCATTATCAAGCGGAGGGGTGGAAGAGTCACACTGAGGTGCAGTCTCCCAACAGGTTTAGTAACTCATCTCCCACAAGACATTTCCACAAAAACAGAGAACAGAACATGCTTGACACAAAACAACACCACACACACACGTGCATGATCTGAAATGGTCGCGAGTCAGCGGAAATACCTCAATGCGAGAAGAGCATGGGCAGGACGTGACAGGATTTGCGTCTGTTCCACATCTCTCAGGCACGAGCTACCTATCTAGACAACCTTTCACGGAAAAGCACTGTTCTGTCAAAATACATATCAATGGCTCTATGAGAGAAAAATGTCAATTGTGTAAGAAGTCATGATTCATCGCGTCAGGGTTTATTTTGTTTATTTTATTAATGAGCAAGCTGACTGTACATTATTCACTTGTAACAAACCTACTTGCTATTTACCCAAAGACATCTATAAAATGGATGTAAGTATTGAATACTAAGTGCTATGAAAGTCAAATCAGTTGCCTTGGGAAAGCAGTCAATTATTCCATTTAGCATCATTATACCAAAAATATTTGACTGCAGAAATATCACTACTGACCAATCAGAGTAGAGTAACTAACTTAGCAAAAATGCTAACGGTAAATTTTGTCTGAATTTTTCAAGCAATATTTGGATGGTTTGTCGTGAGTGAGTGTTAATGTACGACCACATTGGACATTGTGTTAGTATTTCCATTCATTATTAGCCATGACGTACGTGGGTGAGCAGAATGCTAATCACATGCAACGCAGGTTCTTGCTGGGGCGAACCAAAAGTTCAAATTTAATTCTAACCTTTGATTGGTCAATGGTAGTACACCGACGCTTAAAAATGGTAGTTTAAAACCAGTACAGGATCTTACGTATCACAAACTGACTCTCTTGGCGGTCAATACACAGGAATACACAAAGGTGTTCGAAAGATTTAATGGTAGTTGTGAAAGTGTGGGTCGCCAAGATTTTAACATTTTAAAATGTAGGATAGGTATTTGTGATTTATAATTTTATTTAACACCAAAACAGAAAGCTGCCGGGGAGAGCATGACAGGGGACCTACACTCTCCCTGTTATGGCAGGACTAGCATTGGTGGGGGTTCATGAAAGAATTTAGCATATTTAAAGTCTTTCTGTAGCTTTTTAGTGGGATATTGTTGGTTAGCTTCAAGCTTCAAAAAAAGTGTTTGCGGGGTTGCACGCGAACTAAAATATTCACCACAACTACCGACTTCCAATGGCTCATCATGGCCACAGATGCTTTAAGCTTGACTAGCGAACGATAGTTTGCTGGTTCCTATAGGAGGGCAGCAACAGGACTAGAAAATCTTGGGTGGAAGGACTTCCGACACTGTTATGGGGGCTCAGGAGAGTTTCCAAACATTTAAAATAACAATAAATGCATATCTCTGAAAGCGGCTCCACTAGACGTCTGAATATATTACTGATCGCTGCGAAAATTGAGAATGCAGGGGCGGGGAGAATGCAGAGTTTTTATCGGGTAATCCTGATTTAGAATGAGCAGAAATCATGTGAGAAGTATAACGAAGACCAAGAGCCACAAAGGACTGATAAAAAGAGGACTGTTATATGGCGCAATAGCCATGGCGGCAGCGTTGAGTGTCCATGATGGTATAGTCTCGAAAGGGGATTGTGCACAGCGCATTCCGCAGGACTTATACAATAAGTAAACGGCAGCAGGGCCCCTGGCTGTCATGTAGATGGCAAAGCTGATGGCTGATGGAAGAGAGTCAATTGACCGGCATTCCATAGGCACGAGACACCCCGCTGACATTCTTCTGGTGAACCGGAAATGTGGCAAAGCTGGAAAGAATGTTGCACTTTAAACAGCCATTTCATGGCATTCTTTTTAAAGGGCCTAGTGTGAACCACATATAATCAAGCGGGAGAGTACGCAGTGCCTAAGCAGTACTAGAACAATTCAAGATCTGTCACGTAGAGGCCTCGAGCACGATATCGTTGCCTATTTTAGGACAGTTTTAACGAGCGAAGCAGGTCACTAGGGGGAATTGGAACAGATCATTCAAATTTCAATCGAGCCAAACCGTAGATTATGTTGAGGGTGAATTATGCCTGGTTCAAGAGCAGTTTCAAAGGTCTATGCAAAAGTATGTGAAAACTAGGAGAAATACTCAAGAGACTGTGCAAAGAGGGAATCAAGTACGAGGCAGCCCCTGAAATCTCTCGTGTGATTGGCAATCACAAAGTGTGGCACTAGAGGAGGTACACCCGAAATCAGGAACTGACGAGCTGGATTGGCACCTACGGAGGAGCAAAGCAAGGTATGAGCCAGAGAAGTGAAGGGAGAGAGGGAGATCGGGGAGAACCAGCTTCGGAACTGGTAGCAAAGACAGCCACCTCTCACACACAGATTACCGCCAACGGAGCCCACAGTATACCCCTCCCCTCCGTGTTGGACGCTAGGCCATCTCGCCGGAGGCCACCCTTCCGGTGAGCAAAACGGCGGAAGTGGAAGCTGTGCATGGGCTTACCGGGTGGCCTGCGCCACGCGTGGGGACAGTGGCCTACCCAGACAGGACATACACGAAAAGGACAGAGAACTTATACACAGGAAGATAAGGGGGTGCGCCGGGGGGTGCCGGAGCGTGCTCTGTGTACAACTTAGAGGAGGTGGGTAAGAGCGTGACGGAAGAGGTGAAGGGTGGGGAGGATCTGAGGGATACCTGTCGCGGCTTTTTTGATGAAAACACATGAGAATTTTGGGAGACGGATTGCAACGCGAGAGGGTAGAGGAGATTGAGGTGAAAGAAAAAGAGGAGATTAGAATGTGGGAAGTGGCGAGAGGGAAAAGAAACAGAAAAGCGGGGAAAGCGATGGACACATGAAGCAACCTGGTAATGAGAATGCAGAAGCAATTTGGCATGGTGATGCGAGCAGATACCAACTCTACCAATCGTTACGTTAAATCCAAAATAACGGTATAGGTATGGAAAACACCAGGGCTTGATCCTGATAAGAAGGAGAGGTAAGGAGAGGAAGGAGGGTAGGAAGGGACAAGACGCGGTAACAAAAAGGTGTCTACAAGAAAAAAAAAAGGTCCTTCAACAGTATGGAGGATTCGCTTTGGCTCTGGGCAAGGAACAGATTACAAAAATTAATACGCAAACAAGTAGGGAGAATGAATAAATGATGGCTCATGACAGAGGGGTGGAATTGGCACAGGTCTGGGGTTGCGCCGTGTCGGCGGGAGAGTCTGGGTGTTAGTGGGAAAAGCAAATGGAACTTCCTGTCCAACAGAAGAAAAGTAGAGCGGATCGATTGGTGCTCGGTGTAAAGTAGGCTCGTGCGCGTGTGAGGTGAGAAAGAAAAAAGGACGATAGAGAGCAGTGCACGCTGTGACATGTGACGCAGTTAGTCGGCTATGCGTGGTTTTTTCCCCTTGGTGTTAGAAGTGATCAGATTTAAAGGATGGTTATTAATTTCCCTCAAATAGACTTAATTGGAACTTTTAGCAGGACAGCTGTTGGAGCATTCTGCTTTTTTCGCAAGTGAGAGTTGCGTGTGTGTGTGGGCGGCACGTTCGTTATGCATGCATGAGGTCTTTCTGTGCACAAGGGATGAGTGCGTGGATTGGCAGGACACGTTATGTATGGTTGGACGTGTGTCGGTGTTATCTGAAACAAGAACCCAAATTTGGAAGGAGTTTCGGTTATAAGCCAGAGAAAGGAAGAGAGAAAACAAGTGAGAGAGAGAAAGAAAGAGAGAAGGAGGGATATAAACATCAAACATGAGCACTACACAAGGTGCTGGGTTAGGAGAGGGGGATGAGGGAAGGAAACGGAAGAGGAAGGGGAGGAGGAGGAGGAGGGCGGGGTGGGGCGAGCTGTGGTTTTATGGTCATTGTGGTCTTTCCCTTTTTGGTCCACTTCTATTCAAGCATCGGAAAAAAAAAAGAGAGAGAAGATCAGAGCCCACGGAGCGAGAGGCGCGGCGGTTGGTCCCCAAGCAACAGTGAAGAGCCGAAAGAGAGAGAGAGAGTGAAAGATAATGAAAGCAAAAAAACAGGGTTGCAGGGGAAAAAAGAGGGAAATTGAGATTAAATAAAAAGGCTATCCTTTCTCAAATCATGTCATTCACGTCAGTTGTGAATTGTAGGCGCTTTACAGAGAGATGATGACTCCGATTTTTTTTCTTTTTTTTGGTGAGTAATGAGAGGGGAGAATGGCCTCAACTGCTTTCAGCAAAGTTTAGCGAAACCCCTTCCATTCTTCATGTCCAACATGACACGCAGATTACACTTCCTCAAAATCACAAACACACTCTGCCCCCTCCGCTTCCCCTCCTTCACCCCGTTCTCCCATGCATCTGTCTGTTATTTCCGCTATCCACGCTTCTGCATCTTTGGGGCTGCTGTGATCGAGAGAGAGAACATGATGCATGTTTCGAAATGGCAATAGCACGCATCCTAGTTTTGCAGTGTGCAGTATGTATACAGTGCGCAGTATGTAAATTTCCACCTGAAATACCTGCATGGTCTCGCTAATTTTACCCGAAGATGTGGGCAACAGAGCACACTGGTGTGGAATAATGTATTCCATAATACTGGACTTTGAGTTTCTATAATTTAGGCCCCAAATGGTTAAAGTATGTGGATGTAAAATGCTTGTATGCAAGTTCTGTTTCATTTGCTGTCATATGTGTGAGAAATGTTGCCTGGTTGCAATTTCATAATACAACGCAAAGTTCTTAGCATTGCCGCAAGCGTTGTATTATAGCAATCATTCTTTAGCCCCCAAATGTACAATGAAGAGGAATGTTGAAGGCAAATGCTTTCTAATATGCAAGTTCTATGTTATTTTGTCACTGCATTGCGAAATGTGTCAGGCTGCAATTCATAACGAAATGCAATGCAACTTTTTTAGCATTGCTACAAGGCTGCTTATAGTTGAACAATTTCCAGGCCCACAAAAATGTGTCAGATGCTTAGGTATGTGGATGCAAATGCTTTTAGCATGCTAGTTCTATTTAATTTGTGATGCACTGGCCACAATTAGCAAACACACAACAAGTTCGTAGTAATGCCAAAAGGTTGTGTTATACGCGAGCGAACAATTCAAGGCCCAAATTGTACAAAACACAAGTATGTGAATGCAAAATGTTTCAAGTATGCGCAAGTTCTATGTAAATTGTCGTGCACTGCGAAATATGCCAGGTTGCAATTCATTAATAGAATCACAAGATCTTAGAATTGCCACAAAGTTGCTATTGTGATCAAATCTAGGCCAGAAATTGTACAATGCATAAGTATGTGAACACAAAATGTTTCAAGTATGCAAGATCTACTTAAACTGGTGTTGTAAATTGCGAAATGTGCCAGGTGGCAATTAATAATACAATGCAAGTTTCTTAATATCTCCACAAGGTTAGCACATATTTTTTTAGGCCTAATGTACAATGCACAAGTATGCAAAATGTAAAATCTTTTAATACGCACAAATATATTTCATGTCTAATGCTTTGCGAAAAAGTGGTCAATTTTAGTGCAACGCAAAGTTCTTAGCATTGCCACAAGGTTTTGGTATGGCCTTTTTAGGCCCCCAAAATGAAGAGGAATGTGAAGGTAAATGCTTCTAATATGCATGTTCTATCTTATTTGTCATGGCATTGTGAAATGTGTCAGGCTGCAATTCAAAACAAAAACAATGCAAAACTTTTTAGCATTGCTACAAGGCTGTTATACTGAACATTTTCAGGCCCAAAATGTGTCAGATGCTTAGGTATGTGGATGCAGATGCTTTTTAGTTCGCAACTTCTATTTAATTTGTGATGCACTGGCCACAATTCGCAAAACACACCAGTTCTTAGCACTGCCACAAAGTTGTGTTTATAGTGAACAATTTGAGGCCCAAATTGTACAAAGCACAAGTATGTGGAATGCAAATATTTTTTATGTATGCAAGTTCTATCTAAATCTACAATGCGCTAGCATTGCAAAATATGTCCGGGTTGCAATTCATAATACAACGCAAGTTCTTCTAGAATTGCCACAAAGTTGCTATTGTGAACAGTTTTAGGCCCAAATTGTGCAATGCATAAGTATGTGAACACAAAATGTTGCAAGTATGCAAGTTCTATTTAATTTGTTGCAAATTGCCAAAATGTGCCAGGTGCCAATTAATAATACAATGCAAGTTCTTAATATTAGGTTAGCACATAATTTTTAGGCCTAATGTACAATGTCTTATGTTTTGCGAAACATGTCAGGCCACAAAGTTCTTAACATTACCACAAGGTTATGTTATGGGAATCTTTTAGGCCCAAAATGTACAATGCGCAAGTATGTGAATGTAAACCTTTTAGTATGCAAATGCAAATAAATAAATAAATAGGCTTATACAGTATATGCTTTGTAGTAAGATGTATGCTAGTATTGCCATTTCGAATATATTTTCCAAGAGTGTTGGAGTCTTTCTGCAGCTGTGAGGAGGAAAAAAAAAAGGGTTAACAAAGAGACAGAGTGATGCAGTGATGTAGAGGAGAGAGCGAGAGATAGAAGAGAGGTGATGGAAAGACTGATTTCTCTCTGAACCTGAAGGGGCTGGTTCGGGCTCGGCTGGGATCGGAAGAGTGAGCTGTTCTTTCTCTCTTACAGAGCTTGACCACTTATCGCTTCTACTTACTGAATCCATCAAGATCCAGCTGCCAATCACTGATTGTGGTCTGTGGGACCGTGCGGTGTGGCTAAGGTACATTTTTGAAAACCATGAAACAGGCTGAGAGAAGGAGAGAGGCCATTATAGTAAGGAAAAAGTTGGAGAGAAAAAAAAAGTAGAGAGAGAGAGAAAGGGTCAGCAGAACAGAGGAACAATTTAGTTTCCACTGCCTGCTGGAAAAACCAAGTTTGAAGTACAAGTTTTGAGGTGGCCATTCTGGTTTTGGGAACATGGTAGATGGTTTGTGCTGGTAAGATGTCAGTTAAGATAAGACAGTTTACCCCACTCTAACCAGCTTGACCAGGTGACCTTGTGCTAGTCCCATATAGCAGCACTTTGACTATCAGATAAAAGCCTGCACTGCATCATATCTATAACCAGGAACTGCCTACTTAAGATGCGATAACCCTTTGCAAATTTTCACGAAAAGGTCCCACTGTTTATTGGTTATGGTCACTGCTCACAAGTCACTTTCATACCAAGCGGCTTTTTGTTGGTCACTACAATAAAGCAATCCGCGGCATGACCAACTTGGACCTGTTGCGGAATTCTGCTTGGGAAAAATTTTCGCCCTCATAAGAAATTCAAGATTGCATGGATTCTTATTGAAACGATCCTGAATATCCCTCAAGAAAATTTGTAAATGTGACCACATTTCTGTCTGGGTTTAGTTTTACTCTGTGTGTTTGTATTTAAGAGCACAGCTTTGAAATGTATGACAGAGAGACAGGCTAGCGTGTGACAGTGAGTGGACAGCTTGTCTGTCTCGCCGATCGGGATGTGCTAGCAGTGTTAGCCTTACCCATGGCTGACCACACAAAAGCGCTCAGTTAACCACTAACATGTTAGCAACATGTTTCTGCCTGTAGCCGGCGACACGCAAGCGTGTGTCTTCCCCCCCAGACCCACTGTGTCTCTTAAAAGGCGAACCGGATTGTCTGAAAAAGGGGATCTCGAGGGAGAGAGGGATGGAACGATCAGTGGAGGAAAGAGAGGGGAAGAGACACTCGTTTCTGAGCCTGTGCGGGTTTAAGGTTCTGAAGTTGAGGTCTTTGAAGTGATCTCACACATACGACACACACTTACACTGTCTGTATAAAGGCAGCGGGCAGCCGTCACTGTTCTAACTCACTCACAACCATTTGAGAACTGAAGAGCAGGGGGACTAAGGATGAGAATCAGAAGGAATTTAGGTTACTTAAAGATTCCACTTAAACGATTCCGGTTCCATATTGATTCTATTAGCAGTTCTTTTTAGTACTTTTGTGGAAACAAAATGACAACTCTGCCGAGAAAAGAAAAGAAGAAAAAGAGCTTGAGCTGGTTTTAAAGGTGTTCTTAAAGACCAGCAAAACAACAAACACTGCAATTAAATTTTTATTTATTTATGTATTTATTTATTTATTTATTTTTTACCTTTTTTTTATTGATTATAACTAATAGTAAAACATTTACACTAAAGATTTCTACTTCAAATAAATGTTGTTCTATTGAACTTTCTATTACAAAATGTATCATTAGTTTCTACAAAAATGAAGCATCGCTGTTTTTCCTCATTGGTATGTTGGTATTGGAAATGTTTATGGAGCACCAAGGATCATGTGCCATTGAAGACTGGAGTAATGGAGTTAAATCTATTAAAAAAGAAAACAGTTCAATTAAATTGTAAAAGTAGGTTTCATTAGTATTACTGTTCTTAGTGTATTTTTTGCAGCTTTGTTGAGCATTAGAGATATCTTTAAAAAAATAAGCATCTTACCAAACCTAAGCATTTGAATGTTAGTGTAGGCTTGCTTAAGTAGGTATTTCAAAAGGGAAAATCCGGTTGTAAATGTATCTTTTATCTACATGTTGTCATATGAGCAACCTTTCAATAAGTACCCAGAGAACTACACAGTACACATAATACAGCGACAGTTCTCATTTCAGCGCGAGTTTTTTTTGACTGATTCATTAAAATGACAAATTAATGATCTGATTTGTATGTGAATGACTATGTTTGCGGCATAACCAGCAAGGACAGGAAAACTGGAAAGAATGATTGTCTATGTATTTTCTTTGCTGCATTTACTCTAACTGCATTAAATTTAAACTCCAAAATCAAAAGTGCAACATTTTTGTTGTGGCATTGTAGATTCAGTAACATAAAATATATTGACAATTTATTTTATCATAGTGTTTAGTCTGCATCAGCAGAACAAAACAGAGGAATGTAAATATCATGAAAATTATTTGATTCTAGTATTTTTTCCTGTAAAACTCCAACAGAAATGTATTCGCCCTAAGGGTGACATAACAGAACTAATGCAAAGCGTTTCATTTTATTAAAAAAATAGCCGACAGAGACATCCCTCTGTGTATGTGATTTCATCGCTTGTTAACAGGGTGATGCAAATCTGACGAGAACATTATGCGCTGGTCTTTGCATGAAGGAACAAGCTCTCTCTCTCTCTTTCTGTGCAGATGCCTCAACAATGGTGATTCATATGAGACTTCATTGAGGGACCATGGCATATGTGCCGTCTCTCTGTGTGACCTGGATTTGAGTCATACCAAAAGTGTTTTTCCCCTTGAGCCAGAGAGAAAGACAGTATGGAAGACAGAAACCACAAAGATAGCACGACAGAGGGGTAGACAGAAGGAGAGATACCTAGACCTATAGAGAGAATGGAAAGAAATAGCTAGAATGAAAGGAAAGAATGATAGAATGAACGATAGCTACATTGATAGAACGATTGATAGATAGAACCAAGATAGATAGATAGATAGATAGATAGATAGATAGATAGATAGATAGAGAGATAGATAGATAGAGATAGATTGTGTGAATGTGAATGACAAGAATGTGACTTGATACTTGCAGGAGCATTTCTTCATAAATCTGTGATGGAAATGTGGGGAGAAAGAGAACAAAGAAAGTGTTAGTTTGACTCATTCACATTTCCTCTTCCACCTGTAGAGAAAAAGATCCAGACATCCACACAAACATAAACACTCGCGCATTACAAACACGTCAAGCACTGGTGCATGCGGACTCGGTTTGGACGCTTTCAGTGGGCTTCCAGCTTTATTTGCCTGTCACTGGTGAACAAGTACGGTGGCCCTTGAGCCTCCTCAGCCCAGCGGTCCTCAGCAATGCTATCAATTACTCATGTGATAATGAGGGGCGCTAAATGAACACACACCTGAGGAGCACAGCCAGCAGATGCCCGCGTGCTTCGCATCACCACTGGAGTGTGTCTCCACGCTAACATTTCTCATGCTTTTCTCTGGCATCAAGAGGTGGAGTTGGAGACGAATCCAGCGGGCAAACTGTTTGCGCAATGTCACTCCAGCACATTCATGAGATTCACGAATTATGTAGGCCTAATACATATTAATGACTCACAGCTGCGGCGGTTTCAAAGCTCTCCGTCTCTCTCTCACAAAGACCAAATTACACCAAAACACCTAGTGCTCATACATACTCCCACTGTTTAACACTTCCTGAAGAGTTTGGAATGGAATGCCACTAAAATATTTTCTCTCACATTTACATCTAAAGAAAAAAATATTCTAAGGATTTATGAGGCTAAAATAAAACAAGCAAATGCAGTCAGGATGTGCACTGAATATAAACAACTGCATCTACTTTTCTTAGCTTCGGGTGATGAAATGCAATCCTACAGCGGCATGGCAAGTTATATCATATTGTGTGCAGTATATTTGCAAAAAAACTATTTGGGCATTTCAGCTAAGCTTAAAATGTATGGATTTGATCATATTACATAACACAAAAAACAAGTGGAATTTATTTCCTAGTGAGAAAAATGTATGTATTTTTTTTGTTGTAAAATGTTAGTGGATCATGCTCATAGTGAAACATTTTGAAAAAAAAAGAAAAGTTTTCAAAAACCCTAAGGTTGTGGGTTCGAGTCTCGGGCCCAGCAATACCACGACTGAGGTGCCCTTGAGCAAGGCACCGAACCCCCAACTGCTCCCGGGTGACCACAGCAGAAAAAGGACTGCCCACTGCTCCGGGTGTGTGTTCACGTTGTGTGTGTGTGGTCACTGCTGTGTGTGTGCACTTTGGATGGGTTAAATGCAGAGCACGAATTCTGAGTATGGGTCACCATACTTGGCTGTATGTCATGTCACTTTTTTTTTTGTATATAATTTAACTGTAACAATAATAATAATGCTAAATTTGCAAAAATATATTAAATAAGCTTTACTTATCACAAAAAAGTAAAAAGTGTAGTTGTTTCTACATAATTATAGTTATAATTAATATAATTAAACTGTAATAATAATAATAATAATAATAATAATAATGCAAAGTTTGCTAAAGATAAATTAAATACAATTTAATATAATTAAATATAGTTTACTTACAGCATTATAAATAGTTGACTAAGGAGTTCTTTCTTTATAATTCTGCTTTTAAGTAATATAATTAATATAAATAATATTATATTGCAAAGTTTTAACAATAACAATAATAAATAAATTGCAAGATATGAAACGTTTTTTACGATTTGTGCATTTAAAGAGTTGACTATGTACTTCTTTCCTAAATAATTCTGTTTTTAATTAATATATTTAATTATAATTACTATATAATAATGCCAAAGTTTACAAAATAAATGAATGAATGAATAAATAATACATTGCAGGCATTAAATATCGTTCATTTAGCATAAAAGAGCTTACTGGCCACCCACTCCCACATTTTTTCACGAAGTGCATTGTCATAGAAATTAATAATGTCTGATTCTGAGGACGTGTACAGCACAGAGTAATTGTCATCTGGTAATTACTGTAATACTTGGCATGACGTGACCACGACATTACTCTTAAAGCACCAAGGCACTAGACAGTTTGATTGGCCGCTGCTCCATTTGAGCCCATAAGTCACCTTTTGTGAAGACTAACGTAAGACGACTATCCTTTAAAACACATCTTATTGCCTTTTCTTGACCTGGCTAAGGTTTTCAGATAAGCTAGCGCAAGTATCAAGTGCGTGCAGTCTTGTTATATAATTCAAAGCGACACCGGACAACCGAGGAGAGATGAACCAACCGACTGGACTAAACAGATTTGTGCCACAAGAGCAAATGAGGACATATTACAGAGGTCGTGGATGCATTAATGCTTCTTGGCCAACATGGCCTCAGGCTGTATGGAGTTTGAGCTAGTCTCCGCTGACTGAGTCAGGCACTGCTGTTTGTCTTTATGGGCTGCTGTTTGGAGCAGAGCTGCCTGTTTGTCATTTCCTCTGAGACACTGAGCTCTGTGGATATGAGGGCCAGAAAGGTTGACTCCTGCTGGCACTCAGCAAACCGACTTTGACATGTTGGCTGCGGTCGCAGTTGTGCGCGACATGAGCGTGTGTATGTGTGTGTTGGCGGGCATACAGACTCTGTCTTTTAAATGTATATGTGTGTGTGTGTGTGTGTAAGACAGTTTGGCTGAATCTGTCGCCGTTCTGTATCGTGTGGCTGTTATCATGGAGGCTTACGCACAAACAGGAGTCTGTCAGAAGCGCCGCAAGCCAAGCTACGTCGTTAAATGCAGTAGGCCTTATTCCTCCATCCTTACATGGTAAATAAACAAACAAATGGGACATATGTCAGTGGTAAACACGCCAATAACCGGCGTGGAACGTGTTCTCCAGCAGCCGTGAAAGATGGGGCATTATCAGAGCAATTAGGTGCGGTAAATTCAATTAATCTTGACAAATCTCCACAGAGGCCCGAGCGATGCCACCATCCCCCGGTAATTAAAAATGGCCGAATTGGTTCGGCATTCGAGGGGCTTGATGTCTGGATATAACTGAGGCACGTTTATATTTATTCCGGCACGCTAGCCAACAACATGTGGAGCCCAGAGAGGAGCGTGTACCTTCCGTGCCCACAGTCCCTCAGGGGAGACGCGACTGACGAAGGATTCTGATAATTGGCTCTTCCTTGTCACTTCAGACAGTGAGGACTTTTCATCATGAAGGAATCAGGTCCCATTTTTCCTCACCTCTCCATTCCTCAAACACCATAAACAAAGTTTTTAAAAATAGGAGATAAAAATGCAAGTCAGCAGCTAGTTAATCACGCATCCTCTCACCTCTGCGCACGGCGCTATTTCAAAGCAACAAGCTAGAGATAGCAACTGGGGAGGAAAAGAAAAAAAAGAAGAAGAGGAAAATAACTCTGACAGGCTAAATGAAGCGGTGAGCAGACTGGTGAAGCGTGCAAGCATTTCAGCTGTGACTCACCTACCGCTCGCCAACATATGTCATGCTAACGCACCGATTTAGCAGCCGCAAACTAGCCTGCCCTATATGCTTACTGTATTCCATTGACAATACAACCTGTTTGAGAGAATCTAATATACTGTATATGCATATGCTCAAGAAAAAGAGAAAACATGAGATAACCGAAGTCAAGCCAGTGTTGGTTATAAGTCATTTTGCTCCTGTCTGACAAAAACAACTACAACAAAATAATATTAAAAAAATACATACTGAAAATTAATACTGTCAGAATAATGAAGAAATGTTTTAATGAATACAAAATAGCTACATATTGCTAAAATAATAATGAAAAAAAAAAGTATTTCTGAAAAAAAGATGAGATAATAATAATAATAAAAAAAACATAGTCTACTATATCAAAAATTAAATGAAGTGAAGACAAAATAATAAAGTCCTGTGAAATTTAAGAAAGAAACAGAAAAATTTGATTACAAAATGTTAAAACAAAAGTTTGTTGATGAAACAAAACATTGAAGTGCAAATAATGAAATGCTGCCAAATAATGCAAAACAAATAAAAAAGCAGTCAAAAGAGAGACAAAATAATGTTTAAACCAGCTAACAAGACAAAATTATAGAAAAAAAATTCAAATGACAAAATTGTCAAAAACAAACAAAACTACCAATAAATATTGTCAAAACATGAAACAAAATAAACACAAGTTGACAACAACAAATATAGAAAACAAAAAGAGAAAATAATAAAACACAGATAAAATAACAAACTAAATATTGTCAAAATAATGTAGCAAAATAGTTGAAATTCTGTCAACAGACAAAAAAACAGAATACTATTAAAATACGAAATAACAACAACAACAACAACAACAAAAAAAATATACATTGAGTCTTTGAGAGAGAGGGAGAGACTAGCCGCTGCTTCTGAAGTAAATCTGAGTCTTGCTAAACATCCGAAAGTGGAAAGCAAGGAATAGTATTTGTACTGTGTGTTTTGATGTGTTTGTGTGGAAGAGGATTGAGGATTACAGCCGCTGAGCAAAGGTGGTCAAAGAGTGTGGGCTGAAGAGTCTCGTTCATTTTGTACAAGTGTGTGTGTGTGTGTGTGTGTGAGAGAGAGAGAGAAAGAATTGGAGACGCTTTAAAGATAAACGCTCAACTCTTCTGGACGCCTCCCAAAAACCTGCAAAAGAAGGAGAAAGAGACAGAAAAAGTGGAACTGAAAGTGGAGATCGAATAAAAGCATGTCAAAGGGAAAAGAAAAGAGATGAAGGCTAAAGACCATGTGCACGGTGTGAGACAAAGAAAAGGAAAATTCAGCAGGTGAATCAAAAGAGAACCAAAGAACAAAACAACACAGCTGAGTACAACCAAAAGTCTGGACAAGAAATCAAAATGTCAGAAGAGTGATCACGAATGAGAAGAGCACACGAAGAAAGCAGAACGCTGGAAAAAAAGAGAAAGGAGGATTAGCGGGCAGAGCAGACCGGCGGGGTTGTAGTCCATCCTCTTTATTTCCTGTGGGAAGAGCAGAGAAACTGACCCCAGGATTATAGATTAGAGTTAATAACCCCCTTCCTGCTCACAGTAAAACCCATTAACTTCCCCCCCCACACCAAACTACCCTCCTAAAGCCCCACAGACCCACCCTCCGCTGAGTCACGGCCCCGTCTGGACCACCTGCACACATAAAAGTCGGCGCTCATGAGGGGGGGAGGAGGGGGTAACCGTCTGAAGGGAGAATTTTCACATGAGCCCGGCTCCCAAACTTGCTGGAAATTCACACCCCTGCCTCTCATTCGCGAGCGATGCGGAAAGCCGAGCGTTGCCATGGGAATATTTAGCATGTGTGCGACTTTGGGTCTTGCAGTCTGAAATAAATTTGAGGTTTGTGTTAACATTCCCATTGTGCAACGCACGCACGCGGCTTGCCGCCTCGCCGCGGCCAAATTTTCATTTTGATTGTCTGTCAGAGGGGAGGTAAAGGTGTTTATAATGCCAGATAAAGCACCCTCGGGGTCATTTTGTTACTGTGTGAGGCTGTGAACGAGTGTGTTTGTGTGCTTACGATCGCCAATAAAGGCTGAGTCTGCACAGAGCTGGGGATACTGAATGCTTATCTACCCCGCATTCGTGTGTTTGTTTGTGTATAGAGCACCTCCCCAATGTGAAAATCTCCCTCAGCCTCTGGAACGTTGCACTGTCGATGGAAAAAAACGGTTTAAAGTGTGAAAGAGTGTGTGTGTGTGTGTGAATGTTAGAAAGAGAGAGAGCGTGTGTGTGTGTGTAGGAGAGAACACACTTGTGTGTGTGTGTGTGCATGACTGAGCATGAGTGAGTCTGTTTGTGTGTGTGAGGATGGCAGTAGCTGGCTGAGGGGGTGGGGTTTAGGTGGGGGCGGGGTGGGGAGGTGAAGGGGCGGGGCAGGAGAGGCGAGGGGATGGGGCTGTTGGGATGGAGTGTCTGTGTCGTTACTCACTGTATGGCACACATTCATACTGGATCTCCAGGTACTTGTAGGTTCCTGGACAGGGGTCAGGGAAAAACATCAGACCGCCACCACCACCACATTGAGTCCGATTATTACACCTGTGAGGACGAGAGAGAGAAAGAGAGAGAGAAAGAGAAAGAGAAAGAGAGGTGTTTAATAAAATCAAAGTCAACAATCATTACATCAGTCAACAGAAGGATCTAGTTTTTACATTTTCTCAAGTGAATGGCCTGTTATGTTAGTTATAAAGTCAGATATAAACTTGCAATTCTGAGAAATAAAGTCACAATACTGAGAAATTGTGAGAAAAAGTTAGAACTGGCAAGTTCATATCTTGCAATTCTGACTTTTATTTTTTGCAATTGTGAGTTTATATCCCATAATTCTGACTATGTAACAATTAATTGAGAAACAAAGCTCAAAGTCCACTTCAAAAGGAGATATTTTATTTAACAGAAATCACTTTTCAAAAACTACAACAAATGACTTGCTTGGACTACAACGCATATTTTCCCAAATACAGACGAATGGGACGAGACCTGGTTGAGCTGCACTAGAGAAGGCAGCGAGTGTTATCACTATGTCGGAGACACGCTAACTTTCCCAAGGGAGACAAGCTTAGAGTGGTTACAATCATCTGGGTTTAACTCGCGCTCAAATTGATTTGATTTGATGTAATATTTACACTGAAGCTCGCAGGCGGCTATGGTAAGGAGCATGACATTTCCCGACCAGGTGCCGAGTGCTGCCAATCACAACACACACTGGCTCAGCTAACCCAATCACACAGCACGTTTCGTATTTCAGAAGGCGGACCTTCATTTGATACAGGAACTATTCGAGCCGTTCATCATGCCAGACTGGGGAGAGAGGTGTCGTAATGTTAAATATGTGAAAAATAATGTTTTTTTTTTTCGAATAACCTAGTATGAGAGCCTGTTAGTACACCCCCAAAACAAAATCAAGACTTTGTAAAAGAGCATAATAGGACCCCTTTAAAAGATTTATATCACTCAATTCTGAGAAAAAAAAGTGACAATTGTGAGAGATGTAAATGTTCAGGTGTGTCTCGTTAATTATCCTTTGGTCTGTGTACTTAAGTTCCTGTCTGTTCAGTTAGTGTTTGTCAGGTCTTGACCGTCAATGTTATGTGTGTCTCCAGCCTTATTTTTGTGTGGAATTTACCTATGTGTGGTCCATTTTAACTGAGGTATTCTGAGTTCGCACACTATACCTGAAAAAGTCACTTTTCTCTAAACCACAATGAGGTTTTTTTTCTCATGTATTTCTGTTTGTGTTGCCTCCTACTGAGGTCTTTTGTATCGCAGTCATTCACTGCGTCTCATTTTGAAGGCTGCACCCTTCTGAGGTCACATTTGTGGGCTGCATATATCATTAAGGCTGTCTCATTTCAGAAAAGTAACCAATATATTCCAAAGTATAAACAAATTACAATAATTTACGCCTTACGAGGAATAACTATCAATTTTATAATGGTTACTTTTCTGAAATTAGACAGCCTCAGTGATGTAAGTGTCCGAAAAATGCAACCTCCCAAGTGCACAGCTTTCAAAGTGAGACACATTTAACAGCACAACTCTTTCCAACATTGGCTATGTTTACATGCACACTTTTTGGTTCAATCGGACTGAATTCATTACGATTGATGAATCTGATTGTAGTGTTTACATGAACGCTAAATAAAGTGATCGAGTTGATGTGCGCGTTTATACTGTATGTCACAATCTTCAAATCAGAATAGATTTTTTTTTGACATGCGCACACTGCTCAAATAGTGAAAGTGAAAGTGACATATAGATAATATGTCACTGTTTGCACATAATAATTCTCTCCTACACGGTTTCTTTATTTGTTTTTAACAGCAGAATTAATATTTACCCGTTTATGGATAAATATATACATATAAACCGCTGTGCTGTGCTGCTCATATTTATCACGCCAAAAAAAAATAAAAATAAACCCTCCCCACCCAAACCGGGTTGCCTGTGGATAAGTATCCAAAACAAGGTTGTCCTGCTCCACTTCACAGTTGCCGAGAGAAAGGAGAGTTTTATAATGACAGGACATGCATTTATATAATACTTTATTCAAAAGGAAGAGCCGCTCTTTCTGTGCATCATACGTCATTACGTTATCTCTGCGCCATTGCAGATGCGCAGTCCTTTCATTTTCGTGGTCAATCCAATCGAGTGTTTACATGCACGTTCAATCGTATTAGAAGAGGAATAAACCACCTCCTTCAATCCGATCGAAATTTCATTCAGATCGAGCTCAATCGGATCGATTAAGGTGTTTATATGAATGTTTTTCAATCCGACTGAGCTGTCAATCCGATTACAAACGGATTATTTGGGTGCATGTAAACGTAGCCATTGATAATAATCAGAAATGTTTCTTGAGTGCCAAATCAGTATATTAGAATGATTTCTGAAAGATCATGTGACACTGAAGACTGGAGTAATGATGCTGAAAATTCAGCTTTGCTAACACAGGAATATTGTCACAGGTCGGAGCGGACCACAGGTGTTGCGAGTCACGCCCCTTCCCAACTTCCACCTCGAGGAGGTCCCAAAATCACCCCAAGGACCAGACACACAAGATGAGTTAAGGGAATTTAAAACAACTTTATTTAAATTATTTAAAAAGGTAATCTAGGAAAGGAGAAAAGGGGAATCTAAAACTTTGGTTTTCGTCTCTTGACAGGAGGGGACTGGGCCTGAGAACTCTGGAGGTCTTTGGTAAGTAATCACCAGGGGAGGGGGGCAAGGGCTCTTCCGTCCTTTCCCAGAACTTCCACCAGTCTCCTGACTACTCCTAAGTCCTTCCTTAACTGCTTGATTTCCCGTGGCGCCCTTCTCTTCTCCTGAAGGCAACAAGAACACACAATGAGTATTGGGTAAAACGAAGAATGCCTGGTTCCTAGCTTCTTTGCTCTTTGGGTTGTACTTCACCAGCGTCTGGACAGCTCCTCCACTCCCATAGACATCCTAGGTAGATATAAGGTAACACCCAAATCCCTGAGGGGCACAGGTAAGGAACAACGATAAGGATGTAGCAAAGTAACTAGGCCATGCCCCTGGATGTCCACCGGTATATCCGAAGCGAGTAACTTTTTACTCGTATCACAGATAGATAGAGCAAGGTGACTGACTCTTCACACTAGGCTTACTGAGCGGGTTCCAGAGCAATGGCTTTTAACTCATGCAGGCGGATACGTATTCAACAAGTAGCTGTATCTTCACACTGGGCTTTACAGGGCGTATTCAAGGTCGGTAGCTTTTAGCTCGTACAAACAGGTAAGTATTCAACAAGTAACTGTATCTTCACGCTGGGCTTTACAGGGCGTATTCAAAGGCAATAGCTTTTTTAGCTCGTACAGAGAGGTAAGTATTCAACAAGTGGCTGTATCTTCACGCTGGGCTTACAGAGCGTATTCAAGGACAATAGCTTTTAGCTCGTACAGACAGGTAAGTATTCAACAAGTAACTGTATCTTCACGCTGGGCTTTACAGGGCGTATTCAAGGGCAATAGCTTTTAGCTCGTACAGACAGGTAAGTATTCAACAAGCAACTGTATCTTCACGCTGGGCTTTACAGGGCGTATTCAAGGACAATAGCTTTTCCCACAATATCCGCACAATACCTTGTTTTGCTTTCACACTTCACCTTCGAGCTGGGTCCGAAGAACGGAGTTATAGGCGGGCGTAGGTGGGATAGGTGGGCACCGCCACGGCAGCCTACGTTCTTTCCAACAGGAACTTTTCTCGGCCTGGAGGGCAAGTACAGACAACAGGGACACGGCACACGCACTGCAAAGCTTTAGTGCACACACGTCAAAGACAGACTCACCCACTGCACTACACACACTTCAGTGATTTTTAAGGTCGGTACTCCACACCCGGTCGGATTTCGTCCTGGAGGAATTTGCAGTCGCTGTCACGGTAAGTGCTCCAAACTTTACGGTGTGGCCACAGCCAAATAACATCCATTCACCCCACGCTCTACTTCGGCTCACCCACTCGTCTCGTCCTCCAACGATGGGGCCGCTCAACAAGCTGTTAATCACTCCAACAGGTATTGGTTATCCACATCCAAGTATGAGCAAGGAATATGTAAACGATCCAATGTACTCACAATCTTCGTGATACTAGTCCTCCTCTCTCCCGCTCTCTTTCTCATCCAGATATACACAACAATCTAAGCAATCCAATGTACTCACAGTCTTCGTAATACTGGTCTTCCTCCCGCTCTCTTTCTCTCCCCAGCTTCGTGCAGACGCCCAGAAATGTCTTCGTTGTTCCACAATGTCACTATTTCTCTACGACACCTTCATACAACAGACACGAGTGAGTACGACTTCTTTCCATAAACTTCACTTTAGCGAACCTGTTCCAGTGGCCGTTTTCAAATCCTCCAATTCGCTTAGCGACTCCACAATTACTCTCATCTGCTTCGCCCTACTCCAGCGCCCAAACACTCCGTCCCACTCGTGGCGTTCCTTGGGAGGCCAAAAACAACACCCCTTCCTGTATCCTCGATGCCCTCTTTATACTCATGAACTGCCCTGTCTGCAATCGCCACATCATTGGACACACCTGCTGCAAATTTCCCTTGATTTGGGGCGTTCGGGGTTTTCCCGGAAGTGACAAGGGCTTACACATTTCCGGTCCGGGCGGAACTTCTCCTCTCACTTTGGTTCCGCCCTCAAAGTCACTTCGTGACATCCTCCCCCGCCAATTCGTTCTAGTCCCTAGAACGTCCTTCTCCTGTCCAGTCCCCGTACCTCGCAGGGGGACGTCCCCGGGTCTCTCGTTGGGACCGACGGGGCGGGGGGGGGACACAGGATCGACCCGGGCAGGCACATTCGCCCCTTCTCTTGGGACTACAGCCCATCCACTCACCCATGGTGCCACAGGCACAGGCTGCCTCGGAATCTCCTCCCTGGGTCTGGGATAATTTGGGCAAGGTCGAATCATGTTCCGATGGACTGTACGCTCTGGTCCTGCCTTCCCCTCGGGCCGAATAGTATAGACTGGTTGGCCCGGCCGCTGCTGTACTACTACCACAAAGGGGGCGGCTTCCCATCGGTCGCTCAACTTGCCTTTGCCCTGTCGCCGGTTATCCCGCACCAAGACTCGTTCTCCAGGAAGTAGAGGGGCTTCCCTGGCAGTACGATCATAGATCCTCTTACTTTTATCTGCAGCCGCCTGTATCCGCTTTGTCACTTGCCCATATGCAAACTGCAGATGTTGGTGGTGACGGTCCACCCACTCCGTTAAGCTCACCTCTTCTCCCCTCGTCGGTGCCCCCCAGCATCAGATCCACCGGCAGCCTCACATGCCTGCCAAACATGAGGAAGGTCAGGGCGTACCCCGTAGTACTGTGCACACTGTTATTATATGCCTGGGTCAAAGATGGGAAAAGCACTCACCCAATCTCCTTGTCGCTCCTGGTCCAGAGTACCCAGTAGACCCAACAGAGTCTGATTGAACCTTTCACACCCTCCATTTCCTTGGGGGTGGTAGGATGTAGTATGGGTCTTGGTGCATCCGTACAAGTTGCACAGCTCCTTCACTACTCGCGACTCAAAGTTGGGCCCTTGGTCGGAGTGTAGAAATTCCGGACACCCAAAGGGCTGAAAAGACAGTCCTCCACAGTGCCATCGCTGTGGTGTTTGCAGTTTGATCCAGTGTGGGGATAGCCCAAGAGTACTTCGTAAACAGGTCCTGTGACTACCAGAATATTTTTGATACCGATCCGCAGGCCTGCCCAGGGTCAGAAAGTCCATAGCCACAATGTGCAAGGGGGCTCTAGCCTTTATCGGAACCAACGGGGCCTTAGGCTCTCTCCGTGCCTTATACAACATACAACGGGGACATGCTTGGATAAAGGCACCCACCGAAGCCTCCAGACCAGGCCAGTAGAAATGTCTGCGTAGCAAAGACACCGTCTTCTCCTGTCCTTGGTGCCCCAACTGAGTGTGATATGCCACGAGTAGTGCCTGTACCTGGTCTTCAGGTACTACGACCTGGCAGATCTCGTCGCCCATCCCCGATCATGGGTGACCCTGCACAGTACTCCCTCACGTAATCGCAAGTTTTTCCCATTGTCCCAACAACTTGCGGCCCGTTCCACCCTGGGCTTGCCTCTCTGCTGGCGTCGGCTCCTGGCCCTGCTCTAGCCAGCGGCTTACGGCCTTCACCCGTTCATCACCTTGTTGTCGCTCTCTCCAGCGGTCGGGGTCCCAGCCCCAGCTCAACGGCATCAACCTCCTGTTGGCTCCCTGGTGCCTCAACAACACCCACCATACAACCTCCGTCCTGTACAGGGCCCGTCTCCATTACCTCTTCCTCTCGATTCCGTTCCTCCGGGAGCCTAGACAAGACGTCCGCATTCACGTGCTCCCTTCCGGGTCGATACTGGAGCTGGTAATCATAATTTGCTAGTTGGGCCACCCATCGTTGCTCTACGGCTCCCAACTTCGCCGTCTGTAAGTGAACAAGGGGATTATTGTCAGTAATTACTTGTACCTTCGCTCCCCACAGGTAATCTTTAAACTTCTCACTCAAGGCCCACTTCAAGGCCAACAGCTCAAGTTTGAATGAGCTATAGTTTGCATCATTCCGCTCTGCGGGATGGAGGCTCCTGCTGGCGTAGGCGATCACTCGCTCCGCTCCGCTCCTGTCTTGTCGCTGGGCCAATACTGCTCCCAAACCCAAATTACTGGCATCTGTATACAGGATAAAGGGTAGGTTAAAATCTGCATAAGCCAGTATCGGTGCTTGCAATAACTCCTGTTTAAGTTGTTGGAAGGCTGCCTCACACTCGGGGTCCCACATGATGGATGGGGACCCCCGGCCTCGGGGCCGTCCTGTCCCTGCCAGCAGTTGGTTAAGGGGCTTCGCGATTTTGGAGAATCCTTTAATGAAGCGGCGATAGTATCCTACGAACCCATAAAAGGACCTGACCTGTCTCACCGTCTTCGGAGCATTCCACTCCCGTACCGCTGCTACCTTCTCGGGGTCCACTGCCACACCCGCAGCGCTCACACAATGGCCCAGGAACTTTACTTCTCTCCGCAGCAGGTGGCATTTGTCAGGCTGCAGCTTAAAGGCCGTACCGTTCCATGGCCTGGAATACCTCCTCGAGGTGTTGTAGAGGGGACTCGAAGTCCGGGGGAGTAAACTATAACGTCGTCAAGGTATACCAACGTTGACTCCATCAGCCGGCCTCCCAGGCACCTCTGCATGAGCCGCTGGAACGTGGCGGGAGCGTTGCAAAGCCCGAAGGGCATCCGGTCCCACTCAAATAGACCGAATGGGGTGGTGAAAGCAGTTTTCTCCCGGTCTGCCTCTTCTACTCGCACTTGCCAATAGCCACTTGCCAAATCCAAGGTTGAATACCAGGCAGATCGGGTTAGGCTGGCCAATGAGTCTTCAATTCGAGGCAGGGGAAAGGCATCCTTCTTCGTGACCTGGTTCAGCTTACGATAATCTACACAGAACCTCCAAGCTCCGTTCTTCTTCTGGACCAGCACAATGGGCGCAGCCCAAGGACTACTACTTTCCCGAACAATCCCTTGATCCAGCATGCCTTGTAGCAAGGTACGAACTTCCGAATACAGAGTAGGTGGAATAGGGCGATACCTTTCACGACTGGGTCCGGCCTTCCCAGTGGGGATCTGATGCCTCACTACGTCTGTACATCCGTAATCCTCGTCATGTATTGAAAACACATGCTGCCATCGGGTCAGAAGCTCCTCCAACTTCCGAGCCTGGGCTTCCTGTAACCCCTCCCCACTTAAGGACTCGTTCCTGAGATGGCCAGGCATTCCCTCCCCCGCCTTCTTCGGGGGTACATCCGACTGAGTCAAGGCAACCTCGACCACAGTGGGGCAGACCTGTCGAAAACTTCGTCCCTTTCTTCCCGCACTTGATGGGGGCCGACTGTCGTCCACACTCTGGCCAACCTTTGATGCCGGTGCAGCTGGATTGGGTAAGGACTCTCATTTCGCACCTTCACTGGGACTCTTCCTCGGCGGACCACCGCCAATCCCCCGGGCCACCTCCACATTCTGACAGTCTAGGTGGGGCTCAACCAACACCCAGCCTTCAGGCCCATAATCTTGCTGGGGGACCCTCACCCATACGAGGGGCTCACTCCTCGCAGGTATAGAGAGGGCATATCGGCAGGCCACTCGACCGATGTCCTCTCGGTCCATCCGTACCCTCGCCGTCTGAATTCGACGGCAGTCAGCAACAATTCGCCTCCATTCTTGTTTGTTCTGCCAGGGGGATCGTCTTCACAGGCCTTGCCTGAAACAATTCTTCCCAGCACTCGGCGATCACATTCATCCCCAGCAGGGCTCGATGAGTCCCCAAGCAGTGATCCTGGACTACCACAATCCCCTTCTGGGGTACAACGATTCCACGAATCTCTACATCAGTCACAACGTACCCGATGTACGGGATGTCCAGTCCATTTGCCCCCTTTAGGGTCAGCCATGAGGGGCTCGCTTCCTTTCATACTCCGTTGGCCAAATACTTCTCGTGACAGGCTTTCAGAAAACAAGGTGACCTGGGATCCAGTGTCCACCAAACAGGATATTTTAACACCGCATACCTTCGCTTTCCACCACTGGACTCCGTCCAATCAATCCACCCTTCGAATCCGTTGTTCGAGATGGGTCTTCTAAAGGGGGCCCGACCACATGACCCACTGTGGCCGGTCGTCCTAAAAACCCCCCATCGAGCCTCTTCGAGGTCCGCACTGTCGGCTATAATGTCCGACCTCCCCACAACGGTTGCAGATGGGCCGCCCCTGTTCGTCCCATTCAAAGCGTGGGCGAGCCGGCCGACTCAATCGTCTCCCCGGGTCCCGGCCACCATCGGAATACGCTCGCTCTCGAGGGGCGTGCCTTACCTCCTGGCTAGGGGCCCCCTGCCGCAATTCCTCCAACAGCGTTTTAGACAGATCTTTCATCTGTTCACGGGGACATCCTTCATGAGCTCGGTCCTTAATGTCTGTTTCCAATCCACTTCGGGAGGGGGCAGCTGCACTACTACTTACGGCCGCACACACAGGGGAATCTTTAACCTCAACCTGGTCGAGCTCTAAGGCAACTGCACTGCCTCCTTCTTCAGATCTTCAAAACGTCAGTTCAGGATCTCTTCGGAACTGTACCCGTAGGCTCTGCCGCACTGGGCCTTCCCGCAGTCCTAGTAGGAACTGATCCCTCAGAAGGATCTCTCCGTCCTCCAGGCCGTGATCTGGACATTTTTGCAATCTGGTGAGCTGCTCCCGAAGTCGTAGTGCATAGGCTCGTATAGGCTGCCGGGGCCCTTGTTTGCAACTAAAGAACTGGGCTCGGAGGACGGCAACGGGGGTGGTGTCTCCGTATTGCTCGGACAGGAAGTTAAAGACGGACTGGGCCGTAGCCCGCACAGCTTCCGGGGCGGCCTGGACTTCGCGACCGCGCGCTTCCCCTTCCAAGGAGTTCAGTACAAACTGTAGCTGTTGGGCTGCACTCAACCCTTGAAGCCCGGCCAAATACTCAATCTGGGCTCTCCATTCAGATAGTCTCACCTCTGATTCGGGTGCCGCCATATTTCTGGACCCATGGGTTTCCCATAAACACAGGCATGACTCGGGGCGGGACTCCTGGCAGCTCGTTGTCGGCCATTGGGGGACCTTGGTCGCTCCACTCGAGGTGGAATCCTGCCGACTACGCCAAAATCTGTCACAGGTCGGAGCGGACCACAGGTGTTGCGAGTCACGCCCCTTCCCAACTTCCACCTCGAGGAGGTCCCAAAATCACCCCAAGGACCAGACACACAAGATGAGTTAAGGGAATTTAAAACAACTTTATTTAAATTATTTAAAAAGGTAATCTAGGAAAGGGGAAAAGGGGAATCTAAAACTTTGGTTTTCGTCTCTTGACAGGAGGGGACTGGGCCTGAGAACTCTGGAGGTCTTTGGTAAGTAATCACCAGGGGGAGGGGGGGGCAAGGGCTCTTCCGTCCTTTCCCAGAACTTCCACCAGTCTCCTGACTACTCCTAAGTCCTTCCTTAACTGCTTGATTTCCCGTGGCGCCCTTCTCTTCTCCTGAAGGCAACAAGAACACACAATGAGTATTGGGTAAAAACGAAGAATGCCTGGTTCCTAGCTTCTTTGCTCTTTGGGTTGTACTTCACCAGCGTCTGGACAGCTCCTCCACTCCCATAGACCTCCTAGGTAGATATTGGTAACACCCAAATCCCTGAGGGCACAGGTAAGGAACAACGGTAAGGTAACTAGGCCATGCCCCTGGATGTCCACCGGTATATCAGAAGCGAGTAACTTTTTACTCGTATCACAGATAGATATTGAGCAAGGTGACTGACTCTTCACACTAGGCTTACTGAGCGGGTTCCAGAGCAATGGCTTTTAACTCATGCAGGCGGATACGTATTCAACAAGTAGCTGTATCTTCACACTGGGCTTTACAGGGCGTATTCAAGGTCGGTAGCTTTTAGCTCGTACAAAACAGGTAAGTATTCAACAAGTAGAGTGGATCTTCACGCTGGGCTTACAGGGCGTATTCAAGGGCAATAGCTTTTAGCTCGTACAGAGAGGTAAGTATTCAACAAGTGACTGTATCTTCACGCTGGGCTTACAGAGCGTATTCAAGGACAATAGCTTTTAGCTCGTACAGACAGGTAAGTATTCAACAAGTAACTGTATCTTCACGCTGGGCTTTACAGGGCGTATTCAAGGGCAATAGCTTTTAGCTCGTACAGAGAGGTAAGTATGCAACAAGTAACTGTATCTTCACGCTGGGCTTTACAGGGCGTATTCAAGGACAATAGCTTTTCCCACAATATCCGCACAATACCCTTGTTTTGCTTTCACACTTCACCTTCGAGCTGGGTCCGAAGAACGGAGTTATAGGCGGGGGGTAGGTGGGATAGGTGGGCACCGCCACGGCAGCCTACGTTCTTTCCAACAGGAAACTTTTTCTCGGCCTGGAGGGCAAGTACAGACAACAGGGACACGGCACAGCACTGCAAAGCTTTAGTGCACACACGTCAAAGACAGACTCACCCCACTGCACTACACACACTTCAGTGATTTTTAAGGTCGGTACTCCACACCCGGTCGGATTTCGTCCTGGAGGAATTTGCAGTCGCTGTCACGGTAAGTGCTCCAAACTTTACGGTGTGGCCACAGCCAAATAACATCCATTCACCCACGCTCTACTTCGGCTCACCCACTCGTCTCGTCCTCCAACGATGGGGCCGCTCAACAAGCTGTTAATCACTCCAACAGGTATTGGTTATCCACATCCAAGTATGAGCAGTGAATATGTAAACAATCCAATGTACTCACAGTCTTCGTGATACTAGATCTTCTCCCGCTCTCTTTCTCATCCAGATATAGACAACAATCTAAGCAATCCAATGTACTCACAGTCTTCGTAATACTGGTCTCCTCCCGCTCTCTTTCTCTCCCCAGCTTCGTGCAGACGCCCAGAAATGTCTTCGTTGTTCCACAATGTCACTATTTCCCTACGGAACCTTCATACAACAGACACGGGTGAGTACGACTTCTTTCCACAAACTTCGCGTTGGCAAACCTGTTCCAGTGGCCGTTTTCAAATCCTCCAATTCGCTTAGCGACTCCACAATTGCTCTCATCTGCTTCGCCCTACTCCAGCGCCCAAACACTCCGTCCCACTCGTGGCGTTCCTTGGGAGGCAAAAAACAACACAACTTCCTGTATCCTCAATGCCCTCTTTATACTCATGAACTGCCCTGTCTGCAATCGCCACATCATTGGACACACCTGCTGCAAATTTCCCTTGATTTGGGGCGTTCGGGGTTTCCGGAAGTGACAAGGGCTTACACATTTCCGGTCCGGGCGGAACTTCTCCTCTCACTTTTTGGTTCCGCCCTCAAAGTCACTTTGTGACATCCTCCCCCGCCAATCCGTTCTAGTCCCTAGAACGTCCTTCTCCTGTCCAGTCCCCGTACCTCGCAGGGGGACGTGCCGGGTCTCTCGTTGGGACCGACGGGGCGGGGACACAGGATCGACCCGGGCAGGCACATTCGCCCCTTCTCTTGGGACTACAGCCCATCCACTCACCCATGGTGCCACAGGCACAGGCTGCCTCGGAATCTCCTCCCTGGGTCTGGGATAATTTGGGCAAGGTCGAATCATGTTCCGATGGACTGTACGCTCTGGTCCTGCCTTCCCCTCGGGCCGAATAGTATAGACTGGTTGGCCCGGCCGCTGCTGTACTACTACCACAATAGGGGGGCGGCTTCCCATCGGTCGCTCAACTTGCCTTTGCCCTGTCGCCGGTTATCCCGCACCAAGACTCGTTCTCCAGGAAGTAGAGGGGGGCTTCCCTGGCAGTACGATCATATATCCTCTTACTTTTATCTGCAGCCGCCTGTATCCGCTTCGTCACTTGCCCATATGCAAACTGCAGATGTTGGTGGTGACAGCTCACCTCTTCTCCCCTCGTCGGTGCCCCCAGCATCAGATCCACCGGCAGCCTCACATGCCTGCCAAACATGAGGAAAGTCGGGGCGTACCCCGTAGTACTGTGCACACTGTTATTATATGCCTGGGTCAAAGCAGGTAAAGCACTCACCCAATCTCCTTGTCGCTCCTGGTCCAGAGTACCCAGTAGACCCAACAGAGTCTGATTGAACCTTTCACACCCTCCATTTCCTTGGGGGTGGTAGGACGTAGTATGGGTCTTGGTGCATCCGTACAAGTTGCACAGCTCCTTCACTACTCGCGACTCGAAGTTGGGGCCTTGGTCGGAGTGTAGAAATTCCGGACACCCAAAGGGCTGAAAGACAGTCCTCCACAGTGCCATCGCTGTGGTGTTTGCAGTTTGATCCAGTGTGGGGATAGCCCAAGAGTACTTCGTAAACAGGTCTGTGACTACCAGAATATTTTGATACCGATCCGCAGGCCTGCCCAGGGTCAGAAAGTCCATAGCCACAATGTGCAAGGGGGCTCTAGCCTTTATCGGAACCAACGGGGCCTTAGGCTCTCTCCGTGCCTTGTACAACATACAACGGGGACATGCTTGAATAAAGGCACCCACCGAAGCCTCCAGACCAGGCCAGTAAAAATGTCTGCGTAGCAGAGACACCGTCTTCTCCTGTCCTTGGTGCCCCAACTGAGTGTGATATGCCACGAGTAGTGCCTGTACCTGGTCTTCAGGTACTACGACCTGGCAGATCTCGTCGCCCATCCCAGGATCATGGGTGACCCTGCACAGTACTCCCTCACGTAATCGTAATTTTTTCCCATTGTCCCAACAACTTGCGGCCCGTTCCCCCCTGGGCTTGCCTCTCTGCTGGCGTCGGCTCCTGGCCCTGCTCTAGCCAGCGGCTTATGGCCTTCACCCGTTCGTCACCTTGTTGTCGCTCTCTCCAGCGGTCGGGGTCCCAGCCCCAGCTCAACGGTATCACCTCCTGTTGGCTCCCTGGTGCCTCAACAACACCCACCATACAACCTCCGTCCTGTACAGGGCCCGTCTCCGTTACCTCTTCCTCTCGATTCCGTTCCTCCGGGAGCCTAGACAAGATGTCTGCGTTCACGTGCTCCCTTCCGGGTCGATACTGGAGCTGGTAATCGTAATTCGCTAGTTGGGCCACCCATCGTTGCTCTACGGCTCCCAACTTCGCCGTCTGTAAGTGAACAAGGGGATTGTTGTCAGTAATTACTTGTACCTTCGCTCCCCACAGGTAATCTTTAAACTTCTCACTCAAGGCCCACTTCAAGGCCAACAGCTCAAGTTTGAATGAGCTATAGTTTGCGTCGTTCCGCTCTGCGGGATGGAGGCTCCTGCTGGCGTAGGCGATCACTCGCTCCGCTCCTTCTTGTCGCTGGGCCAATACTGCTCCCAAGCCCAAATTACTGGCATCTGTATACAGGATAAAGGGTAGGTTAAAATCTGCATAAGCCAGTATCGGTGCTTGCAATAACTCCTGTTTAAGTTGTTGGAAGGCTGCTTCACACTAGGGGTCCCACGTGATGGATGGGGGCCCCCCGGCCTCGGGGCCGTCCTGTCCCTGCCAGCAGTTGGTTAAGGGGCTTCGCGATTTTGGAGAATCCTTTAATGAAGCGGCGATAGTATCCTACGAACCCTAAAAAGGACCTGACCTGTCTCACCGTCTTCGGAGCACTCCACTCCCGTACCGCTGCTACCTTCTCGGGGTCCACTGCCACACCCGCAGCGCTCACACAATGGCCCAGGAACTTTACTTCTCTCCGCAGCAGGTGGCATTTGTCAGGCTGCAGCTTAAGGCCGTACCGTTCCATGGCCTGGAATACCTCCTCGAGGTGTTGTAGATGGGACTCGAAGTCGGGGGAGTAAACTATAACGTTGTCAAGGTATACCAACGTTGACTCCATCAGCCGGCCTCCCAGGCACCTCTGCATGAGCCGCTGGAACGTGGCGGGAGCGTTGCAAAGCCCGAAGGGCATCCGGTCCCACTCAAATAGACCGAATGGGGGGTGGTGAAAGCAGTTTTTCTCCCGGTCTGCCTCTTCTACTCGCACTTGCCAATAGCCACTTGCCAAATCCAAGGTTGAATACCAGGCAGATCGGGTTAGGCTGGCCAATGAGTCTTCAATTCGAGGCAGGGGAAAGGCATCCTTCTTCGTGACCTGGTTCAGCTTACGATAATCTACACAGAACCTCCAAGCTCCGTTCTTCTTCTGGACCAGCACAATGGGCGCAGCCCAAGGACTACTACTTTCCCGAACAATCCCTTGATCCAGCATGCCTTGTAACAAGGTACGAAACTTCCGAATACAGAGTAGGTGGAATAGGGCGATACCTTTCACGACTGGGTCCGGCCTTCCCAGTGGGGATCTGATGCCTCACTACGTCTGTACATCCGTAATCCTCGTCATGTATTGAAAACACATGCTGCCATCGGGTCAGAAGCTCCTCCAACTTCCGAGCCTGGGCTTCCTGTAAACCCCTCCCCACTTAAGGACTCGTTCCTGAGATGGCCAGGCATTCCCTCCCCCGCCTTCTTCGGGGGTACATCCGACTGAGTCAAGGCAACCTCGACCACGGTGGGGCAGACCTGTCGAAAACTTACGTCCCTTTCTTCCCGCACTTGATGGGGGCCGACTGTCGTCACTCTGGCTAACCTTTGATGCCGGTGCAGCTGGATTGGGTAAGGACTCTCATTTCGCACCTTCACTGGGACTCTTCCTCGGCGGACCACCGCCAATCCCCGGGCCACCTCCACATTCTGACAGTCTAGGTGGGGCTCGACTAACACCCAGCCTTCAGGCCCATAATCTTGCTGGGGGACCCTCACCCATACGAGGGCCTCACTCCTCGCAGGTATAGAGAGGGCATATCGGCAGGCCACTCGACCGATGTCCTCTCGGTCCATCCGTACCCTCGCCGTCTGAATTCGACGGCAGTCAGCAACAATTCGCCTCCATTCTTGTTGTTCTGCCAGGGGGATCGTCTTCACAGGCCTTGCCTGAAACAATTCTTCCCAGCACTCGGCGATCACATTCATCCCCAGCAGGGCTCGATGAGTCCCCAAGCAGTGATCCTGGACTACCACAATCCCCTTCTGGGGTACAACGATTCCACGAATCTCTACATCAGCCACAACGTACCCGATGTACGGGATGTCCAATTCATTTGCCCCCTTTAGGGTCAGCCATGAGGGGTCGCTTCCTTTCATACTCCGTTGGCCAAATACTTCTCGTGACAGGCTTTCAGAAAACAAGGTGACCTGGGATCCAGTGTCCACCAAACAGGATATTTTAACACCGCATACCTTCGCTTCCACCACTGGACTCCGTCCAATCAATCCACCCTTCGAATCCGTTGTTCGAGATGGGTCTTCTAAAGGGGGCCCGACCACATGACCCACTGTGGCCGGTCGTCCTAAAAAACCCCCCATCGAGCCTCTTCGAGGTCCGCACTGTCGGCTATAATGTCCGACCTCCCCACAACGGTTGCAGATGGGCCGCCCCTGTTCGTCCCATTCAAAGCGTGGGCGAGCCGGCCGACTCGATCGTCTCCCCGGGTCCCGGCCACCATCGGAATACGCTCGCTCTCGAGGGGCGTGCCTTACCTCCTGGCTAGGGGGCCCCCTGCCGCAATTCCTCCAACAGCGTTTTAGACAGCTCTTTCATCTGTTCACGGACATCCTTCATGAGCTCGGTCCTTAATGTCTGTTTCCAATCCACTTCGGGAGGGGCAGCTGCACTACTACTTACGGCCGCACACACAGGGGAATCTTTAACCTCAACCTGGTCAAGCTCTAAGGCAACTGCCTCCTTCTTCAGATCTTCAAACGTCAGTTCAGGATCTCTTCGGAACTGTACCCGTAGGCTCTGCCCGCACTGGGCCTTCCCGCAGTCCTAGTAGGAACTGATCCCTCAGAAGGATCTCTCCGTCCTCCAGGCCGTGATCTGGACATTTTTGCAATCTGGTGAGCTGCTCCCGAAGTCGTAGTGCATAGGCTCGTATAGGCTGCCCGGGGTCCTTGTTTGCAACTAAAGAACTGAGCTCGGAGGACGGCAACGGGGGTGGTGTCTCCGTATTGCTCGGACAGGAAGTTAAAGACGGACTGGGCCGTAGCCCGCACAGCTTCTGGGGCGGCCTGGACTTCGCGCCGCGCTTCCCTTTCCAAGGAGTTCAGTACAAACTGTAGCTGTTGGGCTGCACTCAACCCTTGAAGCCCGGCCCAAATACTCAATCTGGGCTCTCCATTCAGATAGTCTCACCTCTGATTCGGTGCCCGCCATATTTCTGGACCCATGGGTTTCCCATAAACACAGGCATGACTCGGGGCGGGGACTCCTGGCAGCTCGTTGTCGGCCATTGGGGGACCTTGGTCGCTCCACTTGAGATGGAATCCTGCCGACTACGCCAAAATCTGTCACAGGTCGGAGCGGACCACAGGTGTTGCGAGTCACGCCCCTTCCTGACTTCCACCTCGAGGAGGTCCCAAAATCACCCAAGGACCAGACACACAAGATGAGTTAAGGGAATTTAAAAACAACTTTATTTAAATTATTTAAAAAGGTAATCTAGGAAAGGAGAAAAGGGGAATCTAAAACTTTGGTTTTCGTCTCTTGACAGGAGGGGACTGGGCCTGAGAACTCTGGAGGTCTTTGATATGTAATCACCAGGGGAGGGGGGGGGCAAGGGCTCTTCCGTCCTTTCCCAGAACTTCCACCAGTCTCCTGACTACTCCTAAGTCCTTCCTTAACTGCTTGATTTCCCGTGGCGCCCTTCTCTTCTCCTGAAGGCAACAAGAACACACAATGAGTATTGGGTTAAAACGAAGAATGCCTGGTTTCCTAGCTTCTTTGCTCTTTGGGTTGTACTTCACCAGCGTCTGGACAGCTCCTCCACTCCCATAGACATCCTAGGTAGATATAAGGTAACACCCAAATCCCTGAGGGCACAGGTAAGGAACAACGATAAGGATGTAGCAAAGTAACTAGGCCATGCCCCTGGATGTCCACCGGTATATCCGAAGCGAGTAACTTTTTACTCGTATCACAGATAGATAGAGCAAGGTGACTGACTCTTCACACTAGGCTTACTGAGCGGGTTCCAGAGCAATGGCTTTTAACTCATGCAGGCGGATACGTATTCAACAAGTAGCTGTATCTTCACACTGGGCTTTACAGGGCGTATTCAAGGTCGGTAGCTTTTTAGCTCGTACAAACAGGTAAGTATTCAACAAGTAACTGTATCTTCACGCTGGGCTTTACAGGGCGTATTCAAAGGCAATAGCTTTTAGCTCGTACAGAGAGGTAAGTATTCAACAAGTGGCTGTATCTTCACGCTGGGCTTACAGAGCGTATTCAAGGACAATAGCTTTTAGCTCGTACAGACAGGTAAGTATTCAACAAGTAACTGTATCTTCACGCTGGGCTTTACAGGGCGTATTCAAGGGCAATAGCTTTTAGCTCGTACAGAGAGGTAAGTATTCAACAAGTAACTGTATCTTCACGCTGGGCTTTACAGGGCGTATTCAAGGACAATAGCTTTTCCCACAATATCCGCACAATACCTTGTTTTGCTTTCACACTTCACCTTCGAGCTGGGTCCGAAGAACGGAGTTATAGGCGGGCGTAGGTGGGATAGGTGGGCACCGCCACGGCAGCCTACGTTCTTTCCAACAGGAACTTTTCTCGGCCTGGAGGGCAAGTACAGACAACAGGGACACGGCACAGCACTGCAAAAGCTTTAGTGCACACACGTCAAAGACAGACTCACCCACTGCACTACACACACACTTCAGTGATTTTTAAGGTCAGTACTCCACACCCGGTCGGATTTCGTCCTGGAGGAATTTGCAGTCGCTGTCACGGTAAGTGCTCCAAACTTTACGGTGTGGCCACAGCCAAATAACATCCATTCACCCACGCTCTACTTCGGCTCACCCACTCGTCTCGTCCTCCAACGATGGGGCCGCTCAACAAGCTGTTAATCACTCCAACAGGTATTGGTTATCCACATCCAAGTATGAGCAAGGAATATGTAAACAATCCAATGTACTCACAATCTTCGTGATACTAGTCCTCTCCCGCTCTCTTTCTCATCCAGATATACACAACAATCTAAGCAATCCAATGTACTCACAGTCTTCGTAATACTGGTCTCCTCCCGCTCTCTTTCTCTCCCCAGCTTCGTGCAGACGCCCAGAAATGTCTTCGTTGTTCCACAATGTCACTATTTCTCTACGGCACCTTCATACAACAGACACGAGTGAGTACGACTTCTTTCCATAAACTTCACTTTAGCAAACCTGTTCCAGTGGCCGTTTTCAAATCCTCCAATTCGCTTAGCGACTCCACAATTACTCTCATCTGCTTCGCCCTACTCCAGCGCCCAAACACTCCGTCCCACTCGTGACGTTCCTTGGGAGGCAAAAACAACACACCTTCCTGTATCCTCGATGCCCTCTTTATACTCATGAACTGCCCTGTCTGCAATCGCCACATCATTGGACACACCTGCTGCAAATTTCCCTTGATTTGGGGCGTTCGGGGTTTCCGGAAGTGACAAGGGCTTACACATTTCCGGTCCGGGCGGAACTTCTCCTCTCACTTTGGTTCCGCCCTCAAAGTCACTTCGTGACAATATATTACATAATATATAAATAAATAAATAAATAAATAAATAAATAAATAAATAAATAAATAAAATCATACCTCAATAAAGATAGAAAAGCAATGTTAACACCGTAAGGACATTTTATTATATAAACCCCATGTGGCACTATTTATACAAAGAGAACACATTATTATTATGACGTACTGTAGCAGCCAATCAGAAATAATTCAGAACGGTTTAATATTTAGGATTTAAAGTTGCTCTATTGACCACTACTTTGCTTGACCACTACGATTGCTATGCTATTCTGAGTGTATTTTGCAGCATGATTCTAGGTGATTGTATGCTATTGAAGTCACTCGCTGTGTCTAAAATTCCATACTTTATAGTATGTGAAACGAGAAGTACGTCCAAATTCATAGTATTCAAAAAAGAGTAGTTGGAATGAGGGCATGGGAGAGGATTTATGAATGACAGTGAAGTGACGCAACTGATGCTTGTAGGTAATGTGACAGTAACAACAATTCATTCATGCTACTCATATTCATACTATATAGAATGAACTGTTTTAATGATCGTGAAGTAATTTCAAATTCAAATGTAATATCTACTCAGACAGTAAGTGATTTCGGATGCACCTTCTATCTTAGTCTAAAACCAATCAAAACTCTTGATAGCTTAGAAAAGTAATATCAAACTCTCCTCAAAAAGCCACATGACTCCAATTATGATTCAGGTTTGTAGCACAAATGTTGTGGCACAGGCCGCATGGCGAAAATGTTATACTCAGGGGTAGGGGTTTGCCAGCTTTCTGGTCCTAAGCATGAGCCTTGGCAAGCACGGTAATAATTTCTCACCCGGTGTGATCATGTGACAGATAGTGTCAGTCGGAGGGGTGCGGAGGCAGCAGACTATTCCTCCAGCTCAAACCTACTTAAAGCTATTGCCTCCCACTAAAGCAGATAAATGTATGAATGCAGGGCTGTTATCGGTATAAAATGCAAACACAGATCAAGCACAGTAAAGATTTATTCTGCCTCAAACAGATGCAGAGACACTTCTCTTTTCAAATCCCTCTTTCTATATATCCCCTCATCATCTCTCTACTAGTGCAGCGTCATTCCCAGTCCAATCCCTCTCTCAATCTACTCATCCCTCCCACATGCCTCCTCGGTTCCTTCTCTTTCTCTAACTCTCTCTCTCTCTCTCTCTCTCTCTATTACAAGGCTGATGGATAGCTAGAAGAGGGAATCATTGATCTCGTCTCGGAGGAAGCAAATGCTGAGCACAGACAGGGACTGCAACTGCTGGCGGGGTACACACACACACACACACACACACACACACACACACACACGGTTATACACACATTATTCAAACGCACACACTAAACAGTCACTTAACCACTCAACCGTATCAATACACTCTGGAATACACAGTGCACGCAAAACAAAACAGTGACATGAACAGTCAGAGTCATTTGTAACATTTATACCACCCTTTCGCTCCTACTGTATGCAGTGTTAATGTTGAAAACCCCCATAACAAAGACAAGATCAAAAATATTCCTCATGATGATAATCAGAAAGGTTTTAATTAAAATGTATAGTGGGTTACAATAAACACTTACTGAATCATCATTAGGATTTTTTATATAAGTGTCTTATACCCTCCAAGACTGTATTTGATCAAAAATACAATGAAAACATCAATATTCTTTACTATTATTATGATTTCAAAATATTTTCTATTTTGATATATTTTAAAATGAAATGTATTCCTGTGATGGTAAAGCTATATTTTCAGCCTTATTGCTCCAGTCTTCAGTGTCACATGATCCTTCAGAAATCATTCTAATATGCTGATTTGCTGCTCAAGAAACACTTCTTATTGTTATCAATGTTGAAAACAGTCTAATATTTAATTATTATTATTGTAGGAACCATAATAAAAAAAAAATCTTTTTTTTTTTCTGTTGAATAGAACTTCAAAAGAACACCATTTAAAAGTATTTACATACTGTGCATATACTGACCCCAATGGTATGTTGAATGTAAATGTGATAAAATAGAATAGAATAGAATAGAATTTTTTGCTCTGTTACACTTATTATCATCAGTGATAAAATGGCATCTTTGTAGGCTGCCACTTTCCAAAAAAATATAAAAAAATAAAATGAATAAATGACAAACTATTGATTAAATTTAAAGCTAATTTGGTCATCAAAAGACAAAAAAAATATGACTAAAACAGACTAAAAACTGATGTACCTTTGTGACATGATCTTGAAGGCATCTGGCAGGTAGCACTGTACATTCTCCATCTGAAAGGGGTCAGCGTCACAGATCTTGTCATCCGTGCGACCATAGTTGGCCGTCTCGATCATGATGACATCACTGCCGGGGCAGCGGAGCTCGATGGGGTAACCCTCGCATGCCAACTCCCTCCGCATAAGACCAAATGGCATTGCAGAGCGACTTAACGCTGCATGAAGAAAGAGAAAAACATTCAGCATGAACTCTTCACAACCCATTTTACTACTGTAATTCAGCAGAATTCTGAGTGAAACAGGATATTTTGTGGGAGTGGGACCTGATTTTAAACATATGAATTGACTGAATCATTAAGTGTGGATTTTACAAAGCAGGGGGATAGAAAGTTAGGGTTTACAAAGAAAGAGAGGCAGAAGATAACAAACAATTATGAACAACATTTGGGAATAAAGTGATGAATTGTGCACAATAAGTTCAGTAACATTTGTTAATAAAATAAACAGGGTCAAATCTGACTACATGTTGATTTTAAAATGAGCCTAGCACTTGCATAGATTATTGATGTAATTAGCAGGTCATGAAGAAACCTGCTAATTAAGAATAACTCTTACAGCATAGGGAGTTTTTTTTTTATTACAGCAAACTTTAATGACCCACAAAAAAACCTTTAAAGGGAAAAGAAAGAAATAATTAGACAAATGGGCAAGGTTTTTTTCACAGCCAGCAATCATATTTTCAGCCTTCGTAGTCCTGAGGAGCAAACTATTTACCCTCTCGCTCAAACAAACTGTGAGAGTTACGTACACACTCTGTTAACATCCTCCCACTCCTTCACACAGCTCTCAGCCAGATGCCATCCACCACCCGAACGCAAGGCTCCAGAATAGAAAATCAGCTACCATGTGTCCAAATCGCTTCGGGACCCAATAACCAAACACCTGAGCAGAAGCAGCACCTAGAGGAGAGAACTGACCCTAGGCCCACAGCCGGACCTTTCTGCCCACATGTGGCATCTGCCATTTACACTAAATTTAAGAGAGAGAGAGAGAGAGAGAGAGAGAGAGAGAGAGAGAGAGAGAGAGAGAGACACGTTAAGAGGGCTGTAGGTGCTGTAGGGTTAATCATTGTGCCTGGCTGAGAGGGCCTGAGAGTGGCTCAGAGTGGCATACTTTATCTGAACAAGAGCTTTCAAAGAGTTTGAAGATCCAGCCACGTAAAATGGCCGCCAGCCGCCTCTACTGACAGAAGGACAAAAACCAGGCAGTGGAGCTCTCCATGGTGCTGACAAATAGAGAGGGGGAACCTGTGGAGCTGTCCATTGTGCTGAAAGATGAGGGGGTGGATCTGACCCACAGAGTTCCGTGCACAGGAAAAACTGATCAATGAAGCGCTCAGTACACCTGATATTCATTCCTTCAGCTCTTGCAGCTTCAAAGACTTTGCAATCAAAGGGAGAGAACTTTTTTCCTGAAAAATCCAACAATTCGAAAAAACCTGCTTAGTCGTTGCACACTTTTGTAAGTAACAGTTATGTGCAGACTCTGTTACATGGACAAATGGAACAAGTACATCCATTCAGCTTCGGACACAAAATTGCCTTTCCATTGCTTTGCTTGAGAGACGAAATGACCACAATGTAAAGTTCTCTGATTCTGAGCCACCCCTTTTCACTCCAAGGTCAATGTGAAAGTCAGACGTTACTCAGAACAGGATCTAAAAGCATGCTCCTTTTGTCTGCTAATGTCAACCATTCATCCCAATGCACTTAACAACATGCTTGTGACTCTCTAAGCTGGTTTCCCACTCAACGGTTTTGTAATCCTCGTCCTGTTCTCTTACACCCTGAGCACTTAGTGGCCGCCATGGAATGTGGACATATGTAACTGCATCATACATCACACAGTCGTGTAGCTGTCACACAGGCATACTACAGCATGCAAGCGTGGTGACATCAATGCGGGGATGGATGGCGTAATCTTGCCATAAATGTGTAGATTTAAGGGTTCAGGCTGGTTCAGATGATTGGGAGATTCGCTGAGGTAAACATGCTTCATACAAGGCTGTTCTGGTGTGCATTCAAACAGACACATTCCCTTTTGCCTACATGACACACACACACACATAAAGAGGCAAAGTGGGATTAGAGTGTGCCAGCATGGAATCTTGTTTCCGCAGCATTCCCATGGAGCAAACACATAGCTCCATACTGCTGGTCACTGATTAAACCATTACTCTGGGCTCTGCACTGCCTCGCCACAGGAGGCCAATCACACAGCCAACCAATCACCCACCCACCCACATGTTCATATAGCTTCAACAAGCCGGTACGTCCCACACTGCATGTTGCCATCTCACAAACTACGCCAAATACATCAGCCCAATCATTTCTGCCTTTCTCTCATCCTCTTTATCTGCCCGTATCTCCAACTGTAACCACCCAGTTATCTCCCAAACTTGACTACGGCTACTGGATTAATAGGCTCATTCTCTCATTTATGAGTGTATTCTGCTCCCACAGACATTATCTCCAATCGGTAGGGGAAATTGGACTGAGGGGAATAATCTTCGTAATCCGAATTAAAATGCCGGAAGGTCTCGAGCTAAAGGATGGAACCCATTTAAAAGATAGGATAGTTATATTTTCATTTTGCCTTTTTGATATAAGCAGGTCTGCAGATGATTAGGAAAATGACCTTGGGTAAGTAAATATCTGGAAGAGAATTATCTGGAAATCTTTGTTCAGGGTCAGTTTTTGGAAAGTGATTGGAATGTGTAATTGGAATGCATTTGGGTCAGAGATGGTGGGTAGGTTACCAGAGTTTGAAACTCCCATTGGGTAGTTTCTAGATCCTACCGCAAGGCAAGGGTATTCGTGAAACATAGCATTATTCGTTATCAAAAGGATTGAAGTTTAACTAGGGTGAGGGTTGGAGTAACCAAACTGGAGTCCCACACGACTGAAGTGATGTGCTGAATGTAGTTAGGTTAGTAACTACATTTAATTATTTTCTCCCAACACTAATTCAACACAGATTATCTCAGAAGTTCACCATGCAGTTTGCTTAAAACATGCTTTGTAAATGCAAATTGCTCACTGTATTTTCTCATAACTACAAATAGATTTGGTCGTAACAGGATGGCATTCGAAACAAATGAGTACAAATAAAATGGTACACAGTTTGTGGATGAAGGAATCTTCCTCCTGCTGTCGCCAGTGCCACTGAACAAGCACATGTGATTTGGGTCTAGACTGCACAAGTATGAGCTAGTTGTAGAACTAATTGACTACTCAGCCCAACAACTATGTATGTGCTTGTGGAATGAAATGGAGCATGTATTCATAGTTTAATATGTGATTTTATCAGATTGATCACTGGTCCTCTGGCTCTAAAGTTTTGCACAGACAGTCTCTGTACGAACTGACAGCTTTATGCTTACAGACATTTTAATTTTGGTTGTGCCATTTTTATTTATCCCCAAATGTGTAGAAATTATTGGAAGAAACGGAAGCGGACAATGAGGCAAGCCAAAGTCAAACTGGCATTGCGTCCATGAGCACTGTGCCTCATCAATGATGAAGAGTAACTACAAGCAGCAATACTAACTTAACCACATTTTTCAGTAGTGTGACAGCAGCTTTGCAGGTTCCAACATACTGTCACTTTAGCAAGCAGCCATTAACAAGCTATTTCCAGAGTAACAGTGTAGGCTGGTACAACACTACATCACATGTTTTTAAAGTCCTTCAATTGTGTGGGCAGCTTAATAACTGAGCTAACTGAGGTAAATCAAACACATTCCCCAAAACAGTCCTCACTCTCTCATACTGTGTTTTGTAAAATTTCTATCATATAGAAAATCTATCTATCTATCTATCTATCTATCTATCTATCTATCTATCTATCTATCTATCTATCTATCTATCTATCTATATATATACATATACATACATGCATTAAATATTTAAATATATAATCAATGGCAATTTTTTTTATTTTATTATTATTATTTTTTTTACCCACTTAAATAGGACTTACATATACATATCTATATGCATTTTTTTAAATTACTTCTACTGTATTTGAAATATGGCTAAAGTCAACTGTTGAATGTACTGTCAAGCATTTATGGTAAAATATTTAATGTCATTTATATTGAAACTTGTATGTCATGTATTTAAAAATGTATTGTAATTACACATTTTTAATGATGAATTTGTAATTTAGTATATTTTAAATACTTAAATTGCAATATCAAATAACACAATACAGTTAAAAAGTCATTTACATGTGTTTTAGTATGTTATTTAACACATACAAGTAAGTGTGCCTTCTTTAGAGCATGGCACAATATTATTAAAACACTTAAGTACACTTAAGTGGCCTTTTATTTAATTAATTTCATATTATCCACAAGTACAGTTTTATAAATTTTTTGAAGACCTGAAGAACACCTCAAGTGCTTATTCAATACACCACATTTCTATTTCACAAGTGTTTCCAAGTAATTGTATTAAAGAAATGTTTCTACTGTTTCATTGTAACTACCCATGCAGCTAACTACTCATCATAAGGCTTTGTGTAATGATGAGTAGCTTGTATAAAAGGCGACAGTTTCAAAACAGCCTCCTCAACTTAGCCTGCAGGCCATAGCTCTGACTTTATAAATGTAATACACAGCACAATATGGAAATTTCATTTCAATATCAACACCTTTCATTCAAAAAGTATCTATGCATGGACATTGTGTGTAGCCTCTCCCCCCCCATCAACAGGTCTTTCTGCTCCATATTCATATTTTCCCCCTTTAATGATTTTTCCATCGCATTTCTGTTCTTCTCGCTCCCCGCCCCCCATCCTCTGCCTTTTTCTAAGTGAAGTGAAAGAACGAGGGGCGAGGAATGAAGATGTGTCACTGCGGGGCAGCTGGTGTGAGGAAACTGGGGCTGGTGCTGCCATAATAAGAGCTGTATACTAATTCAGAGCAGTGGAGAAGAGTGATTGGATTTGACTCATTATCCAAATGCAGTAATTAAAGCCTGGGGGAGGTTTAGAGAGTGGAGTAGAAAGGCCGTGCCCTCAGCCTTGAACGCACACACACATACACACACACTGACCGACACAGACAGACAAGGACACAGACAGAAGTAGACAGGACAGGCAAGACGCAAATGGGGTGAGACAGTTGAAAAGAAGGGTACAATGAACTCAGCAGGGGAAAAGAAATGGAGACACTCGTATCTAGTGTTGTAGATGGTAAAATATGGCATTGATTGGCTCATTAAAGGTCCACAGGGTTCCAACACTATTCCAAGAGCTTCACAATTACTCAAGAGCCAATAGAAAATGAGGGGAAAAAAGAGAATCACTATCAGAATGCATTTGTGGCTTGGTTGCAAAACATAATGGTGTCTTAGATAAAAAAAAAAAAAAAATAAAAAAAAATAAAATAAAGGTATATATATATATATATATATATATATATATATATATATATATATATATATATTATATATATATATATATATATATATATATATATATATATATTTATAATAAATTTACCAAGTTTTTATAAATGTAAAGTACCCCTCCTCAGCCCAGACCTGTCCATTATCTTATATTGCATGCATTTGCTGCTGACGAACATGATGCAGGACAACGATTTGATGTGATGCAGCTTATGAATGCATTTAGGCAGCTAATATTCAAGATGTAGAGGTTGTGTGGTTGTATAAAAAATGTTGTATGGGTTTTGTCATATACAAATCAAACAAGCAAGAGTGCCGTTTTTCCCACCGAATATCTCTTAATATTATGTAACATTTTTGACACAATATTGTCTGGTTTTGCTCAATTTCACAAACTAAATGTTTTTCTAATTGAATGAATTATAGCATTTATTTCAATTAATTATTGATCGAGAGAGAGAGAGAGAGAGAGAGAGAGAGAGAGAGAGAGAGAGAGAGAGAGAGAGAGAGATGACAGTTGTGTGTGCTTTACCTGCTGAGTCTGCGCTTCTCTCTCTACAAACAGTTAATTACTTAAAAAACAGTGCCACATCGTTGCTGAGGAATATAATATAGCGATCTAGTATCTAGGTTATTTTAGAACTACCTGTGCATTAAACCTGGAAGCCAATCAGAATCCAGTATTCAGACAGACCATGGAATACAGTAAATAAATGTATTTCAATATTAATAATAATAATAAAAAACAGCTATTATCATTGTTTTTGCAACACTGAATCAAATTTCTAATCAAAACAAATTTCTTTCTTTTCTAATTTTAAATCATGCTTTGGAGGATATTTCTCAACCAAAATTGATATATGATTAATTTGGGATTAATTACTGTAGATTTATTGGCACATCATGTAATTAATTAGACAAAAAAAAAAAAAAAAAATGGCCATACTTTTATCATGAAGGTGTTTTGTCATGATGTGAGAGAAGCTGCATCCAAAATTGCAAACAGTTTGAGTAGCTACTACATTTCATTGATACAAAAGTATGTTATTGCATGAGTGTGAATGAAATCTGGATGTACTGCATCTGTCATGCGGCCTACAGTGTCAGCTGCATTACTCCACTGCCATTCACAACACCTCTCCCATGGCCTCATGTCTATTAAATGTCTATTAAATGTGCACTTCAAAAACTCATCTAAACTGTTTTATGAATACTATGAATTCGGACATACTACTATTTACTATATTGCAGGAAAGTAGGCAGGAGTTCTCTCTACGATATAATATATATATATATATATATATATATATATATATATATATATATATATATATATATATATATATATATATATATATATATTTATTTTTTTTTTTTTTTATTTTTTTTTTTTAACTAAAATTCCTAACAATATTACATTTAAATTAATAAGTACATTAATCTTTGTAGGGAAATAATATTACTTAAAAAAAAAATAAACCTGCTTAACCTTTAAATTAAAGAAAATTCCATAGAGGAATAAGAAAATTCTTCTAATTAAGTGTGATACATTAGCGCTCACCTACACAGATCATTCATTTGTCACGTGTCACTTGAGTTCTCTATGCTGTGCACTAGGACAAGGAACGATTACCACTAAATAATTCATCTGCCGACAGACTCCTAAAGCTGTAAAAAATATTAAAGTCAATCAATTGAATTGAGTTTAAAATACCTGATTATCAGAGCTGCCTATCAATTAATGAAGCCATGATTGATTAAGCAATTAGCAGTTCTAATAGTAAGAGACAGATCTGTAAGGCAGGTTGTGAGGGATAAAGATACTGCAGACCGGTCGAGTGTGGATGCCATCAGCTTCTTCTTCCTCTTTCAATGCATCTCCAGGCACCACTTAATCGCTCAGTTGCTCATTAGCACACAGCTCAAGCTTTGGAAACTGGCACTATTAGAGCCGGCATGACTGCCACGCCAGCACTACACTGATGTGAACGGTTCAAAGAGGGGCCCACGTGTCAGCAGGTTTGGCCTCTCGAAAATAAGTTGTATATGACCAAACAATTCTTATTAGTCTAGTTCTTGCAAGTCTGTTTAAATGGCCAAATAAATGATTCGTGTTTGCAATTTTCCTTCCAGTCAAGCACTCAGTAACACACTACTCCAAGATTGTAGCAAATACAGCAATCACTTTAGTATTCAATATTAGGGTCGTCAATTACAAATTTGAAGCAAATTACTGCTGATATATGCTGATTAATAAATCAAAATGTGCAATCAATCACATATCCATATGAATACAATTACCCCCATATGAATAATTGAAGATATAATTCAATTAAATTCCACTTTATTTGTATAGCACTTTTTACGATACAAATTGTTGCAAAGCAACTTTACAGAAAATAAATATACTATTATGCCACTGAATATCATTGAACATAAACTTATCACTGATCTACAGTCCACAGTGATACATTTAATCGAGTTTGTCGATCAAAATTGAGTTTGACTTCAGATCTAACTGCATAATCACACAGCATGTCTTTATCAGGCGTACATTTATTAGTAACATCACTCTTTTCCTAAAATGCTTTCAACATACAGTGCCATTGGTTTGAGATGATTTTTACATGATAATTCGCAAGTTTAAAATATTCTAGCAGAGCCCCGGTTTTGAGTTTTTTTAAGGTGACTTTTCGGCACTGTCAGATTTACTACATGCAAATTCATCCACTTTTGTAAAGACATGAAAATAAGTGGCCAGTGGCTGGTTGAGTGGTTGGTTATTGTTTTAACACCATGCAAGCTTTCGTGGATATTTTCAGGTCGAATAACAAGATGAAATAGCATAAAAGGGTAATTTCATTTGTTGACATTAAACCTAATTTGTGATAAAAATCCATTTTTGTAACTGAAGATCAGGAGGAATGTGAATTATTTGTTGGATTTTAATTAATCATACGGCTGAGTAAGAATGTCAAAATGTTTTGAGTTATAATTTATATACAGCTGATTTTTTTTTTTTTTTTTTTAAGTATGCATTTCTAGTCATTTGCTATTAAAAGCTTATTATAAGTATTTTTCTTAGAAGCTGTCAATTTGTTTTATATCATTTTTTTGTGTGTGTCTGTGTCCATCTTGTATCCATGTTTGTAAATTACTTGCAATATAATTATTTGTTCTATTTTAGCTAATTGTTAAGTGAGAATATTTTGTTTAAGTCATCATTTGTTCATGTAGAGATTAATCTAAAAAAAAAAAATAATAATTAAAAGGTGTGTTTCCAACCAAACCGTAGGTTCAACCGTAGCGTTCATGATACTTTTATTCAGCCGACTGTTGAAGATGTAAGTATGTTTCATGTGAATTTACTGTACTGTGTCTATAGCTCAGTTTCAGTAACCGAAAATAAATAAAAGGTGTAAGTTTGTCATGTCAATCATAATTTAACAATATTGCAGTATTTACAGAATACATTATTTAGGCTACAAAAGCTCTCAATAAGTTTTCTAGGAATTTCTTACGTATATATTGTAACTTAAGATCCTTGTTTGTTGCAAGTTTGATAAAACATTTTAAGTTATTATTTGCTTATGGCTAGCTGAAACAAATAATTTATGTAGACATTTGCATGTGAGTTTTCCATGGCGGGATGGGTTGGGGTTGGGTGTGGGTTTTAGTGTCATTGCCTATGCTTGAGTATATTTAATGTCTGAAACTTTATGCAGTTGAAAACACTGAATAGTTTTGATGTAAGTTTTGAGTGAGTATCTCTCTGGCTCGGTGCCAAAGTGCGAAAGCAGATTTTAGCAGTTGATCATGTAACATTATGAATATTCTATACATCAAATGATTATAGGAGGATGAGCTACAAAGCAACTACCTGACACCCATCCCAGCATCTTGGAAGTAGGTTTTGCAGAGAAAAGCACTAACAATTTCTGGAGGGAAAAAAAAAAGTTTTCTGTCCATCAAAAGGCAAATGCTCAAACACATAAAGAGAAAGTCAAAGAGTACCAGAGGCACATGCACACACATTAAATCTGCTCAAGCTGAGATGGAAATAGTGAAACCAAGTAAGAGAAGCTGAGAAAACAGACTTAAAAACAAAAACACTTTTACCTTCAGCAGAAAAGGCTGAAGGTCACTTTGTGTCTCTCTTCCACAAGCATCGCTGGTCTCTCTCTTTACAGTCTGTCCCCAGCTCTCCGGCTGTCTATAACAACCAGCAGCGAAGAACCTTATTGCAGAGCAGTGCTTTGCATTTCTCGTTTCAATAAAAAAAAAAACACCCATGTGTCCACATCACACCACACGCCTCTCCCAGCGCGACACATCACACCCCACACTCTGTGTCTCCGCACCTTCCGTCAGCCTCATGACCAGGCCGAGAGAGACCTGGAACCACTAGGATTAAGATTATGACTCGTTCAGAGTGAGAGACTAATGAGCTGGGACCAGCCACACAGAGTGCCATGCACTTCCTGTTGAGGACAGGATGTGACTCGCGCAACATGACCAACCCATCACACTTACCTTGTGATAAAACACATTTACCCCAAACAATGTCTCACCTTGAGACTAAAGCCTTCCTGAGACCAGTGCGTCAGTGTTTTATCCATTCTCTGTTCCTGCCCCCATATTGTGAAATATAGCCAGCAAGAGAAAGAGAGAGAGGGAGTAATTCAGGGCATGCTACAGTCTCCGAGTCCTATGATTTCATTTGCGTAGAGGTAATAAAACTACTTCATAGGGCAAAGGATAAAACCAGCGGCATAATGCCACTAGAGACTTAGGTTAGTCCGGCCTGTCATAAGCTAATGGCAGCCGCATTATAAACGGATATAAATGGAAACTCAATACTGCCTTCCCTAATCAAAAAGAGGAGAGGGAGGGAGCAAGTAGGCCAAGAGGGGAGAGTGGAGTGCGTAAGTCAAGGAGAAACAAAGTAAGACAGTTTCGATGGATTTGTCAGATCCTTGTCCTTAAATCGAGTTGTTTCTTCACTCTCTAAACCTGGTAGCGGAAGCACAATGCCTTAACGTCTATTTGATGCTTCTGTTTTCATCCACATGTTGTCATTTTTAGAGTGAAATCCACATCCATTGTGTGTGTCACTCAGCAGATGTTTTTAGTAACTTTTCTGACTAAAATGTATATAAATCTCTTTTTTAAGGAAGTCTATGTAAACCACATTTTTAAGCAGTGGCTTCGTGTAATCTTCATGTAAAACACAAACGAAAGATTTTGGCAAATGATTGCATCAAACATTCAACATTTATACAATCAGTATGCAGTCATTATAATCTGGCTAGTGTCCAGATAGCATTACAACTAGATGACTTTCCCAGATCTCTGCAAATTTTCCTCCTTGTCATTGTGAAGTACCATTCCCATTGAAACCATTATATTTTCTGGGTCCTTTGATGCAGAATAAACTCTAAAATTTGATATTTTTACACAAATATGACATCTAACATAGCACAAAGTAGTTTTGGATAATGCTTGGCAAAACAATAGTGGTCTTGGATTTCATACTGATTTACAGTGAATTTTATTCCATTTTATTTTTTGTTATTTATTTATTTTTCTTAAGTACCAAAGCCAAAGCCGGTTTTCACTCATTATTATTTTTTTATTTTTTTATTTTTTTTTCTGAAACCAGAAGTGTCTAGTAATAAAGGGGTTACAAAGTTAAATTCAGTAGCATCTGCTAGCCAACCTTACACATAAAAAAACATATTTTATGGGTCGCTAATATGACTCAAGTCATCTTATGAGAGTAAATATCTCATCAAAAGTAGTATTCACTTCTTTAAGTATAAAACGGTTTTACCACCTGCACCTATGAAGGGTGAAAATATAATTGTGTGCACCAGATAATGTACTCTTGCACAAACACTCATAGTGATGTACCTGTTATCACAAAAGTGTCTCTTGTTTACTCCAGTCTCAAATAGTTGTGCTTCAAGGGGATGGGTGTTCCTGTTTTTATGTCCCCTTATTTGGCCACATTTTGTCTGTCTGCCTTTGACTACAGCTGATAATAATTAAATTGTGGGAGAGAACATGAACAAACACACACACACACTCCATGACATAATCAAACGTGTAAATGCAACATCAGTACATACCAGAATAAAGTGATGACACTCACACACTGGTGTGAAAACCAGACGTCTCCATAATGCCCATCCCACAGCACACACACATACACAAAATGAATAAAAGAAAATGTTCAGACCAGACCAGACAGCAGATAATGCAGGGCTTCAGGCGCGGCCTCTGTCTCTCATCAGTGGAGACACACACACAGAGACAGAAGAGAAAAGCATCTTCAAAGGGCCATTTGAAAGAACACACCACCGCCACTCTCGCTCGCCCCCCTCCTCCCACACTCCCAATATATATTCAAAGGCCATCCATTAACCTTTCACTCGCACAGACCTGTCTGTGATCTACTGCTCTCAGCTCACGCTTTGAAGAACATGGTGCTCTTACACCAACAGCCATGAGGAGAGGAGAGGAGAGGAGAGGAGAGGAGAGGAGAGGAGAGGAGAGGAGAGGAGAGGAGAGGAGAGGAGAACAAGGGGAAGGAGAAAGGACAAACAAGTAGGGAAAGGGTAGAGGAAAGGGGAAGGGGAGGGAGAGGAGAAAAGAAAGGAGAGGGGGGAGGGGAGGAAAAGGAGACAAAAAAGAAAGGAGGAGAAGGAAAAAGGTGAAACAACACAAAAGAGGAGAGAAGAGGAGAAAAAGACACAACTACAAAAAAGAGGAGAGGAGAAACAAGAGGAGAAGAGAGGAGAAAACAAGACACAAATAGAGGAGAGGATAATTAACTAGATTAGAGGAGAGGAGAGGAGAGGAGAGGAGAGGAGAGGAGAGGGGAGGAGAGGAGAGGAGAGATAAAGAAAAGTAGAGGAAGAAAAGAAAAAGACAAGAAAAGAAGAAAGTAGAGAAGGAGAAGAAAGAAGAGGAGAGGAGCACAGGACACAAGTAAAGGAGAAAAGTAGGAGGAGAAAAGAAAACATGAGTAGAAAGACAAAAGCAGAGGAGAGGAGCACAGGAAGTAAAGGAGAGGAGTAGGAGGAGAAGAAGTAAATGAGAGGAGAGGAGAGGAGAGAGGAGAGGAGAGGAGACAAAAAGATACAAAATGTGGAAAGGCGGAAAAAAGCTAACATGAGATGACATACGAAATGGAAGAGGAAACGAGACAAAACGAGGACAGACAACATGAAAAGAGAAGACAAGATGAGAAACAACAAAAAAGCACATTTGATGAGAGATGGAAGGAATTAGAGGAAAAAGAGTGAATTTTCTGTGTATATGCTAAACAGAGACCCAAGAGTAGTGTGAATCATAGCAACAGCAGCACACTAAATTCAACATCGCAGATTTTCTTTTAAAGCATCACACATTGAGCAAACAGTAAGACTCCTCTTCCAACTGCATTCATGCTCTGATTAAGCAGCAGAGCCACTGCTTTATTTATGCATTAAAATCAGCCAATACATGTATGAATTCAACCCTCACTGCTTCAAAAGCCCATGAATGCTGCATCCATGCAGCCCAAACAAATTCCTCTCTCATTAAACATTCAGGCAGGAAAGAGCTTGGAGAAAAATACAGCAAAACAGCTGGTCCTCTAGAGCTGAATGAGAACTCAAAAAGAGGAGGAAAAAGAGAGAAAAAGTGTGCATGCGCACACTACAGGACCGCAGGTCTTTCCACAAGAGCGACCATGAAGTGAGGACTTTAGTGTGTGTAAGATGAGGACAGATTGGAGCAGTCAGAGGGCCTGCTGCTGCAATCACACACACAAACACAGATAAATAAACACACAAGCACTTAATGTAACCACCATGTCAAGGCTTCATCATGCACCCATGAGTGGTCTGAACGCCACCCCATTAAAGAACACTAATGCTGTTTCACAGCCTATCTGAACATTTGCAAGCAGCGCAGGAAGCAGCTACTTTGGCTGTTTGTTTACAAGGGGTGTTTGTCTGCTTCTGTGTCTTTGACAGTCTGCAGGCAGAATCTGAGACATGTTCCAGACGAGACATAACTACATAAAGTGCTGTACTGCAATGTGATGGTGAACTGCACCAAAGACTATAGAATACCCAAGACGTGTCACTCGTATAGTTTTGAATGGGGAAAAATGCAACGCTCAATATGGCCACTCAATCGCAGCAAGCCCCGCCTTCTGAATGAAAGAGCCAATCAATAATCGATAAAGTCAGCACATCACTGCAGCTGCCATTAGAAGTGCCGGTTGCTATAGAAACATTCAGTGTTCTGAGATGTGCGCTCAGGACTGTGCATGCGCACTAGCTGATCTAGCCTGAAAAATAAGCTTTTTATAACGCTATTTGAGCAAAAGTAACAACATTTATGACACAGTTGCTGTCAGATTTCATTGGTAATTTCAAATACAAAATTTAATCATAAGCTAAGTGAACAGTTTTGAAGAATTTGATGTTACCCCATTCAAAGAGATAGGAGATGCACTTACATGCCCGAGAGGCGTTTCAAAGATGGCCGCAGAGTGACATGACTTTGACTGCACTGACCGAGCTGAATGAGGTTATTTAAAGATGGATTGTAAAGTCACCAAAGTCACCAAGTGGAATAGCAGAAATGATGGTTGTTTCCGAACAGATTTCTCAAGCACTCTTCCAATGTTCAGATCAAAGAGGTGTATTATACCCGAAGAAAGCTATCCGTTAGCATTCTATTCATCTCAACGGAGAGCAGTTTTAGTGCCGCAGGAACCTATCATTTGAAATCTGCGATCTTTGCTAATGGGTGTTCAGTTCTGCAGCTATGTATTTTTTTTTTTAGCTAATTAACTGAGCCAGCCAAAAAAGCAATGTGGCTAAAACATTGTGAGTTTAAATTTCAAAGCATTTCAGTCATTCTGCGTTCCAGTTTTCTTGTTAAATTGGATTTTTAAAAATGCAATTTGGATAAACAGATAAACTCATAGCAATTTGTAACTATTTTACTGCTTAGAGAATTGGTGGGTAATTTTACGATCTCGTTCATACGTTTTTAAATGTTTTTGGTCTTCATCAGGGTCAGGTTTATGGGTGAACATCATGAGCCAAAAAAGCAATGTGGCTAAAACATTGTGAGTTTAAATTTCAAAGCATTTCAGCATTGTAAAATTGTTGTTCTCTCATGAGATCGGTTTGAAATAACTAAAATACTGATAAAATATACTACTACTACTACTAAAAAAAAAAAAAAAAAAAAAAAAAACTGTCACTATGGGTGGTACCCTTAGGTATAGTTTCAGCCTCAGACATCATGCCCACAGACCGCTGGCTAAATGTCTGATGCATATGGGACACAAAAGTGTAAACACTTCAGGAGTATCAAAGTCATCATCGGGTTGGTTGAATTATACAGGATTTCCGGGAGATGTGTGTGTCACGTTCTTTAACGTTCCACCTAGAAACAAAGATGATGTGCCGCCAAACCACACATCACGAAAAAAGAAAGCCGTAATGTTTACAACTGTGATGACGAGTGCTTATCAGGATCAAGTAAACGCTGGGTTTTCAAAAGTATGTGAAATATTTAAAGTTCACGGCATAGAATCTTTAAAATACGTCCAAGATTTTTACACACCGGTCTGTTATTGTGGCGATATTTTAACGCCATGAAACATGACGCTGAACGAAACAAACCAAAAAAGCTGCCATGGATTCCAGACCTTCAGCAGTCAGTCTGAAGGTCTGGCTATGCGAGACTACCTTAGGTACAAAAGCTAAACCTTATGTACCCCCAAATGACACATATTGGTACCTTAAAAAGTACAAACTACTAGCGTTTGAAAAAAAAAAAACTTTCAGTGGCAGTTTTGTATCTTTTTGTTGAGAGTTGATTCAGATTTGAGAATACACAGATACTTTCAAATGGTCATCAAAAGATAAAGACTTTGAGGTCAGAATAGCCTTTCTTTAGAGAAGTAGTTCATCTCACTGTGTTAGTTTAACCAGGTGATTACACTTTAAACTGCATTTTTTTTTTTTTTTTTTTTTTTTTTGCATTGGAACGTCTTGACAAAAGTACAAATCTGACAAATAACTCTTTTAGACTGTGGTGTTAGAGTACCAAGTCTAATTTATGTTTCTTGAGTGGATAGTGGACAAGCTACAGAAAGTGATACTTGAAAACTACTGCCAAATCAATAAATCAATTGTGACAAGCAGCCAAGCAAAAAATACTAGGCAAAAGTTTCTGTCAGTGCTGTAGTGCAGTGGTTAGCAAGCTCATATTCTCTGAGCCATGGTGCTCATGCAGGAATACAAATTCAAATCTTGCTTGCAACATAACATTTTCCTACCTCTTTCGCCCCATCATACTATACACTATTCACCATCAAATCAATTACTAAAGGATTTGAAGTTTTACAACACTTTTTTTTTTTTTGCCAAACATCTTGTTTCACTCAGAAATACATCCGATTACAGATGTAAAATGGGTTGCAAACAGCACTTCGTGTTGACTTCAAACTGATTACACCCTTCGAAAGTAGAATGGAAATCTTTCCACTCAGCGAACCAATCAAACGACACGACAATCACCGGCAGTGCTGCTTACCCTACGACATTTCAGAGCGGCATGAAACCATCCATGCTCCCGGCATCAACGGTGAGCGATGTTCGACATTAATTTGTGTCACTCAACATCTCAAGGTCTCACTCAACAGAAAAGCCATAAATTAAGTCTTTGCAGGAGAATATTTGACAAATGAGTTTGCATTAGAGTGAAGAGTGACAGTACTAGGCTGCAGAGTGGGAATATTCCACTGCAAATCAAGAGTGTGAGATCAAGGGGTGAGCATCAGACTGAGAAGTGATTTTATGCCAGATGTGAGAGCGTTACATGGAGGCGTCAGAGTATTAGACTGAGTAAAAGCATGAGACACACTGGAGAGTGTTTGAGTGAGCTGTAGAGTACTAGACAGTGTTGTACAAAGGAAGAAATTAGACTGTGAAAATCTGTGGACAAAAGGAAGTATTAAGGGGATCAGAATGTGAGAAGTTTTGGAGAGGAAGTGTGTTTGCAGAGGAAGTAAGTACTGTATGTGTCCATATACGCACTCAAACACACACACAGATACACACACAGCGTCTAAAAAGTGTAGGTCCATAAGCATGCCTATGAGCAATTTGTGATTATTAGTTTTGACATTTAAACATTGAAATTCAGAAAAAAAAGAAAAAATGAAAAAATGAAAACTGTATGGCACGTATTTGAGTCCATAGAGAAATAATATAATAATTTATTTGCTTTGGATTGCAACATAATTTGTCACATTGTTCTAAGCTAAAACCTGGAACTGTCAAACAAAGTGAATATATGACAAATCATATATTCTGAAAAAAAAAAAATAATAATAATAATAATATTTATATAAATTCCACTCTATCAAATCAAGCTTTTAATATGTGCATCAATTAGAGCATGCATTGTTTTGTTTTTTTTAACAAGAGCATGTCAGCATCCATCTTTTAGATTAGTAAACCACAAAGTTAACAGTAATTAAAACATTTACTGTACAGTATGTATGTTTAGTTTTCAACTAGCCACACATGTACAGTAAAGTCAGAAAATCTAAGGCTTGTTGTGCTTTTTTTTTTCACCAAAATTATATGGTCATCATAACAGTTTGACAAATGAACATGCATTTCATCTTTTATCCACTTCTGATTTAATTTCAAAAGCACTTGAGCTACATGAACTCCACCAGTTTGTTGTTTCAAATAAAGCAAGAAAAAAAAAAAAATCTGTACAAATGAGTTCAAATCACAGAGTAGCATATTTGATTAGTGAGCCAGAAATTGTAGAAATTATTCAGTATACTTTCAGAAATATTATTAATATTTTTTTTTTTACCTTTAATTTGTTTTTTGTTTTTTTTTTTTTTTCTGAGCAAAAAAATAATGACTATCATACACTTTTACCATGATTACCATGTCTGATGACATTAAAAGACTATTTAAGGATCACAGTGCAGACCTCAAAAACTAATTGTAATTTTAAGAAAAAATAATGATTACCCAATATCTTTACCTCTATCCCCAAATGTTCTAAGAATTTTTAATCATTTAAAATGTAATAAAATTTTGTATGATCACATTTTCTTTTATATATTTAAAAAAGTGCAGGTCAGAAATGTCAGCAAGACATTTTAATCATTTAAAATGTAATAAAATTTTGTATGATCACATTTTAATTTAATTTAATTTAATTTAATTTAATTTAATTTAATTTAATTATTTTATAAACCTTTGCAATAAATAATATGTAATGTATTCCTGTGCTGGCAAAGCTGAATTTTCTGCAGCCATTACCTCAGTCTGTCTCTGCTGAAAGCTGTTTTTCAGAATTCTCTGATGAACAGAAAGTTCAAAAGAACAGCATTTATTTGAAATGGCAATCTTTTGTAACATTATAAATGTATATATTTATAGTCTATGTGTGTGTCTGTGTTTATTCATTGGAGTATAAAATTGTGACAACCAGTTTCAGTCTCTTATATACACCGTATATATATATACTGTACACACACACACACACACACACACAGACACACACACACACACACACACACACACACACACTCAAAGAAGATGAGAACAGCAGAAATGAGAAACAGAATTATGTGCTCTGTGTGAGTGTGTGTTATTTGCGGCATGCTTTAATGGCAACACAAGGCGATCAATGAGCCCATAGAGGAACGAAGGCTTCCTTATTTCTCCAAATTGCCTTGCGCTAGCAGCACAACCTTGATAAAACTCAATTGATTATTAATGCATTATTAATCCAGAGCCAGGTCACAGAGACAGCTGGAGGCACTCATGCACACACACACACACACACACACACACACACACACACACACACACACACACACACACACACACACACGCACACATGTACAACACATTGATGAAGCAGCTCCGTGCCTGGAGCCAAAACGTGTCCAATGGAACACTGAGTACATCACATCAATTCACAGCAGAAGAACCAGAAAAAATAAACACAGGAAATACAGCGGCCACCAAATACACCTGGACAAGCAAACGCTGCACGCTCCCCTGCTCTCTGGGCCTGGCACGGGCCCCGCAGAGCAGCAGATGGTGCGGTGGTGTCGGAGTGGAAGGGCACTAGCTGGACAGACCCCCGCTACCTCCCCCCATCCCCAGACCTAAGGCCCATCACATCCACACCAGCTTTACTGCCACATGGGTCCCTCCATCCACCACACTCTCTGACAACTCACATCCATTTATAGGGGCTGAGGAGACCAGTATATGCCAGTCTGACTTGGCACTTCCATTCTAACTTACAGGTATTCGTATAAAGTCAGTTCTTTTGTTTTAATAATAGTTATTTTTTGTGTTCTCTTCAAAAGACTGATTTCTTTTATTAGTATGAAATTTGTTGTGAACTGAGGACTGAACCAAAGAACAATACTCATGTTCAGGTTTGGACACAGATTTCACAAATTAATCTGATTCTGATTCACAAGCTCTTGATTCAGGTTTAGTTCAGATTTCGATTCCCTTATGATTTATCTGAATGTTTAAAAGGTACACTAAGGGTCATTTTTCTCAATCTCTCAACTTATGCTGTGAACATTTAGGGAAGCCTGTCAGTTGGTAAATTAATAATAAAGATTAAAATTAACAAAAAAACATTTAGATAATATAATGTAAACTGCACATATGGCAGTTATATATCTTTTTATTCATATAACTATATAACTCCAATGTTTTTGGGATTCTGTTGTTATAAACAGATTTATTTAAACACAATAAATGAGATCACTAACAGGTTAAGTGAAAAATATTATGTATATGTAATGTACTGCATATATTTAACAAAATGCTCCTGTAGAGAGCTTTAGCGAGATTTGGAGATTGAATTGGTTTTCTGAAATTAGTGTAACACTACATGACACTGTTTACAAGCATTTTTATTTATATCTTTATGAGGTTGATACACTGACTGAGCAATTGCATGAGACATGGTACATTTCAGTAAGTTGTACCATTTCTTTTAACTTGCCTTCTGTCCTATTCGATTTGATTTTGATGTGAGTTGAATCCTTAATTAAAGTTTTCTAACTTTAAAGTCAGGTTGTTCGCTCAGGCAAGTACAATGGGGTTTCACAGAAGTTATCGCTATTGAAAACTGATTGACTACAGCTTTTGATTTATAATTTGCAAAAAACAACAAATTTAAGTGAAACAAACACTGTACACTGAATTTTCATTCAATAAAGTTGTTCTTTGCAAGTGAGTGAAAACTTCCAAAACTGTAGTGAGTTTTCTCTTTCATGGAATCAGAATGAAGATAATCCTTTTTAATACATTTTCTATTTCTATAGTAAAAGATCTGGCTTAAAGGTTGGCTTAAGGGTGTACAATTTCGGAAAGGCTAGCAATAGCAAGAAAGCTTGAAAGCATAATATAAATACATTTCAACCAGCATAACAAAATGTTTTTGAACCAAATCACCTAGCCTGCCTTTAACGGCAAATATATTAGAAGGCTTCTCTATCGCCCCCTGAGCACAGAGGTTACCTCCACAGTAACAGAAAATGTATGTATAATGGGACTTCAAACTTCCATTGTGTTGGCCAAGCATTTGCATCTGCGTTGGTGTACATAGCCTTAAGTTACCACAAAATGTTTGAAAATGGCATTAGAAATTCCAGAAAAAAACCAAAACCAACAACAACAAATTCAGCAATGATCTGAAGAAGAGTAGGTTGAGTACGAACCCTGGGCAGAGGGGCTGACGTTGCTCAGGGCGATGGTGCAGGTAAAGAGGAACCAGAGAGCGAGAGCCATGCTGTGGATGGAGCGAAGGGTGGTGGGGGGAGTGCGGGTCAGCGGGAGCTTGAATGTTGGGCACTCCTTCCCTCACGCCCTCTCACTGATGGAGAACCTGGTGAGAAGATAAATGAGAAAGAGAGATCAATACTAATAGCAGGACCTAAATTCTTACTGTCGGCCTTTCCCTTCTGTGGCTCAATAAAAAAAAGCAGTACTGCCATGTTATTCTGTTCATTCTGTCAAAGCAAGATGTTATTGCTCCAAACTAAAAAAACGTGCTTTCTGTCTCTGCACAACCCATTTCACGTCGCACTTATTCAACATAATTGAGAGGAACGCTATGCGCACTCTTGGCGCCGGTCAGGTGGAGTTAGACGACTAGAGCTGAATGGCGGCCATTTTGTTCTTGCGCTTGTGATGCTGTTTGCCAATAATTTAGTAGTAACCAAGTAAACAAAAACAAAACATATGCTGCTATATGGATTCGAATGAATTGCTCAGACTGTGGCCAGAAACACACAATCAATTCAAGGTACACAAGCTTGATTTTTTACATTCCAAAACGTGTCCAGATAAACCAGTCTGTGGTAAATTTTCTCTTTTGGGTGTACTTTTCTCATAGTTTAGCAATTGTTTGCAGAGAAAGCAAGACTTTCAATGATGCTCCAACGAGATCCATGTTTTCCGGCTCTGCATGGCCCATTTTACATCGCAGTTATTCAAAATAACTAAGAGGAGCTCTAGGCGCAAACTGGGCAAAAATCAGGTAGATGGCTAAAGCTAAATGGCAGCCATTTTGTTCTTGTGCTAACACATCAACAGCTGTTCCCTGTCCAACACAAATATTCTGTGTTGCTGTTTGCTGATAATTCAGTAGTAACCACATAAACAAAAACAGAACATCTGCTGTTCAAGTATGATTTTTAATGAACTGTTCAGACTCAGGCCAGAACCATGCAACTGATTCCAGTTATGGGAGTTTTATTTCACATATTTTAGATGAATGGCAGGCATTTTGTTCTTGAACTAACACGTTACTACCTGTTCCCTGTCCACCACAACTTTTCTGTGATGCCGTTTGCCAATAATGTAACAGTAACAGTAAACAGTGCTGTTTAAATATGAAGAATTGTTCAGACTGAGGCCAAGAATACGTGAAAGATTTGTGCAAACTTGATTTTACATGATATGTTTCAAAATGTGTCCAAATGCAATACATTAGCTCTTACTAGAGTAATCAGTCCTCTTCTACAGTCGATTTTCTCTTATAGGTTGAATATTGCAATGGTGGTGCTACTGTTTGAAGAGAATCTGGGTAAAACAGAAACTCAAGTGTGACCTATAGATCTGTCAAAGTGAGATTTTGCCCAATTTAGCTCCGACCAGATCCATGTTTTCTGGCTCTGTATGCTCCATTTTACATTGCAATTGTCCAGAATAAATGAGAGGAGTGCTAGGTGCAAACTGGGCACAAATCAGGTTCAGTTTAGAGCTGAACAGCGGCCATTTTGTTCTTGCTCTAACACATCAACAGCTGTTCCCTGTCCAACACCAATATTATGTTCTGCTGTTTGCCAGTAATTTAGTAGTAACCAAGTAAACAAAAGCAAAACACATGCAGTTCAAATATGAATTCAAAAGAATTGTTCAGACTGAGGCCAGAAATCTGCAAATGATTCTATTCAGCTCACATTTTTGTGTGTTCTGTTCCAAAATGTGTCCAAATGCAATTTGGTATCAGGCATTCGAGTAACCCATCCCATTCTATGGACAACTGTCTCAAATCTGAGTAAAAACCAAAAGCAATGCTGCCCTCTAATTCTGTCAAAGCGAGATGCCCACTGTTGCCCTGTTGAAAAAAAACTAGCATATGCTGGTTTGGTATGTTTTGAAGCATAACTGGTCATGAGCTGGTTTAAGCTGGTCCTGATCTGAAGCTAGTCGCTTAGGACCAGCATAAGCCAGCTCACGACCAGCTAAGGACCAGCTTAAACCAGCTCAAATCAGCAGCCATGCTTCAAAACCAAGCATATGCTGTTTTTCTGTTGTTTTTCAACAGGGTGCTCCAACCAGATCCATGTTTTCTGGCCCATTTTACATCACACTTATTCAAAACAATTGCAATTAGCTCTAGATGCATACTTGATGGCGGTCAGGTACAGTTGGACGGGTACGGCTTAACACTGGCCATTTTGTTTTGTGCTAATACGGCAACACCTGTTCTCTGGCAAACGATTTAGCTATAAATATTTTGTGCTGTCGTTCGCCAATCATTTGGTAGCAACCAAATAAACAAAATCGAAACATATGCTGTTCTGTAAATTAGAATTAAAGGTTTGGCCTAGGGCCCATTACTTAAAAAAAAATGGTTCTGACTAGGAAAGTTCCATTTCACATATTGTTACATTCCAAAATGTGTCAAAACTCAGTTTCCCATTTTTAATGTAAATTTGCAACAGTCTGATGAGAATCTTGCTGCAATAATAATAAAAAAAAAACAGTACTGTAAATATACTTATTCTGTTGAAGCCAGATTCCCCTCTGTTGCTCCAACCAGGTCCATGTTTTCTGGTTCCGCATGGTACGTTTCACATCACACTTACTCAAAATAATTGAGAGGAGCACTGGGCATACACTTGACGGTGGTCAGGTACAGTTAGAAAGCTAGAGCTGAACGGCGGCCATTTTGTTCTGTGCTAACACTGCAACAGCTGTTCCCTGGCAAACACTTCAGTTCCAGTCATTCCAGAGCTTGATTGGACGTGACGTGTTACATATGCATGGATGTGAATGTACGGCCCACCGCAGGACATGCACCATGCAAACGGCAAAAGAGACCATTCTGTGCACATTTATATGAGAAAAATACGAAGGTATAAAGAGGCTTGGGAAGTGAGAGCGAGCGAGAGAGAGAGTGGACAGTTTCGAGTCAGTACTGCCAGAGGGCTCACACATCTCATTTGCCTAATGAAATAAATCACAGTCTGGAAGTTTCCTTCATTTGTTCTTGGAGGCTGCTCTTCCTTCAGGGCTGAAAGGAAAAAACGACAGAAATGCATTGAATTATTAGAGCTAATGCTGCCCCTGCTGTGCAGTTCAGAAAGAACAGACAGACTGTACTGCGTGTTTATTGGGAGGAGAACCCGTGTGTGTGTGCCTGTGTCTCTCTTCAAGGGGATTCGCTTTGATCCTCATAACCCTCTACCCACTCTTTTCATTGATCTTCCCTAGTCATAGATGTGAAAAATAGATTGGCAATGAGAAAAAAAAAAAAAAAAAAAAAATGAAATCCACACACACAAACCATTGGCATAATAGTTTTAATACAGAGCTAATTATATTTATTATTCCCCTAACCCTATATAAACCCTTAAACTTAACCCTCACATAAAAATACACACAAACTAATATAGTAGAAGGTACTGCGGCCTACTTAACTTTTGGAAAGTGACAAACTTACTGAGTAAAAAAATATATATATATTCTGTGGGAAATCATGTAAGGCAGCACTTGATTTTATTCATTAAAATTTTAATGGATCATTGGAAGTAGATAAATAATATACTTTTGTTAATTACTCTCCTGTATGGCCTTGGTTACATGAGAGAAAAAAAAAATTGATTAAAGAAAAAAAAAAAAAAAAAACAGATTGCACTGATGAATCATGCATAACTAGACCAAAGCTCCTCATCCCATAAATAGTCCACTTAAAAAGCCTTTAGTTTACACTAGTATTAAAAATCTGGGTTCGGCAAGATCTGTTCTCGAATATCGCATGCATGAATTTGATGAAGAGCTCGGCAAACTGGACATGTCTCCTCAATAGTACTCAATACTCAATACTACAGTGAGAATAAAAGTTACGCCTTCTTTCTTTGCGTGAACACTTGGGCTGCATTATGCAAATCTTCCCACATCATGATGTAGACATGTGGGGGCTTGTTAGAATGAGCCGTTTTAGAGGGGCGTGGTTATCTCTTAACTTTTATAAAGAATATCTCTTTGGATTTGAGACTTTAGTCTTTGCAACTTTACAGATCTTCTTTATGCACCAAGAGCTTGTAACACTTCAAAGAAAAGGAAAAATTTATATTGCATCATACGACCCCTTTAAAGAAGTCTCTTATGCTCACCAAGGCTGCATTTCTTTAATTAAAAACACAGTTAAAACAGTATTATTGTGAAATATTAATACAATTTAAAATTACTGTTTCCTATTTTAATATTTCAAAGTGTAGTTTATTCCTGTGAAGCAAAGCTAATTTTTTAGCATCATTACTCAAGTCTTCAGTGTCACATGATCCTTCAGAAATCATTCTAATATGATGATTTGCTGCTCAATCATTTTATTTTTTTTATATACTACTATCAATGTTAAAAACAGTACTGCTTAATATTTTTGTGGGAACCGTGACACATTTTTTTCAGCATTCTTTGATTTATAGAAAATTCAAAAGAACATCATTTATTTTATATAGAAATCTTTTTGTCTTTACAGTTAATCAGTCAATGCATATAAATGCTGAGTAAACACCTTAGTTTCTTCAAATAAATAAATAATCTTACTGACCCCAAAATTTTAGGTCTCAGCTCTAAACCATGACTTGATGATTGCTAAAGCCATTCAAGCAGCTGGTATGAGGGGGAGGGACATTCTCATTCTAGAGCATTTAATTGGACAAAAATGTATAAATGCCCCCGAGTACGAGATGATCTATCAAGATGACTTTAGGGGCTCTTTAAAATGATCAATTTCAAATTCTTGCATTCACTGTCATCCTTCCAGCTAGGAAGCAGTTTGTGCATTCTCTGCTTCCTCCCAGCTTCCATCCATTCCATTCCTTCTTCCTACTCTCTCTTTCATCATTCCAGCCATCACTCCATCCTCCCTCTCTACTCCCCATGACCTTCTCTGATATTTACCCTCCTCTCCTGTGGCACGGCAAAAACCCACAGCCACCGGGACAAGTGAAGAGACTGACCAATAAAATCGGCCACAACAGAAAAACAGCCCACTTGCATGCAGGCAAGACAAAGCATCAAAGTCTGGGAGGTAAAAAAAAAGGGAAAACAAACATGGAAGTATGCACAGAGCCCTTCCTCCTGCTGTCTGCATGTTACTAATGGTCAGAAAATGATCCCCTCCTGGGAGGCACCACCGTCTTTATTTTTTCCTCTTGCTTTTGTAGCTGTTAATAAGAAAAAAAATTGTCTTTCAACCTCTTTCTTTTGATCTTGCCTCTGTCTGCACTCGGCACAATGGCTCTCCTGCGGTCCCAGCTGATAAAGGACGGATGGGAGAGAGAGAGAGAGAGAGAGTAAGGTAGAGAGCAATAGAAAGAGGTGCAGCAGGCGGTCTTGGGAGCCCATGCTGGTTCAGAGGGGAGCAGTGCAGTGTGGGTATTCACTATGAGCTTGCCTTAGGGCAGTGACTGACCTTTTGCTCTGATCTGATCCGCCATTATCATCAGTGTTGCTGTTCCAGTGAAAAGGATAGTAATATTTCTCCCAGAGCAGAGAGACAGGTGGATAGGCTCTCGCTCTTATCCAGAGGATCCCATAGGAACAAGGGATCACTTATGTAATATGTCTAAATTGTTTCTCCTAGTCAGCAAGGAGGTTAAAGGGAGAGCAAATAGAGGTTTCATCTTAAAGTTGTCATGAGATGTGACAGATTTTTCATCCGTATTGTGACGTACAACCTAGTGAAAAGAATTATGGAAAAAAAAACAAAAAGTAAGGAGGGCCTTGGTTCAATCCATCGATTGACTGATTGAATGGAGCTTAAAGCTGACTGAAAAAAATGGGTTGGTTTAATCAAACTAAATGACTGAAAAAGATTTTTTAATCAGAAATTACAAGGTCAAAAAATACTCTAAACTTTGAAAAAAAGAAAAAAAAAGAAATAGAAGCAAATAATAGATTAAGCAATAGGATCAAGAAAATGCAATTCATATCTTTGAATCTTCTACTAAAAATTACTAAAGCTAAAAGTTAAATAAAATTAGGCCTAATTACTAAAATGAACTAAAATGAACTTTAACTAAAATGAAAATGGAAAGTATGAAAATAAAAACAGATTCAAAATATTAATAAAAAACTTTAGTATCTCAATGAAACTAAAATAACACTGTATAAAACAAGTCACAAAATCTCTGGTCTTTGTCCTATGTACAAATAAATAAATAAACTCTATTCACACATGCAATGGTTTAAAAAATGTAATTGCATTTCAGGGATACTACTACTGATAATGATAATAATGTAACTTACTGTAAAAAGTAATAACTGTGAAACATATAATTAAAAACTTTATTTAATTATTATTATTGTTATTTAGGTGTAGAAAAGAGAGTTAACATTAATCAATATGTCTTCTTTTATGTTCTTTAAGACTCCTGAGCTGCAAAAGAACAAACACTTAACTATAAAATGGACTAAGGGAAAAGAAACCAAGAGAGGAAGATGCATGAATGATGCGCACTTGAACATCTATTTATCTGGAGACAGCCTTGATCCAAGGCAAATAACCTAATTATCTAGTTACATTAGATCATTACTATAATCACCACGATCATTATTATCTATTTGCTTAGCAGACACGCTCATCTAGCACAACGCGCCATACATCTATTTTACACATGCCGCAGGTTGCTCAGAACCACTCACTGCCTCGTTCGATAATGTATGTTCATTTATTTTGAGGCAAGAGGCAATTGCCCACTACAAAGCAAGCTTATGTTAGAGAAAGATAAAGCAGAAAATGATGCCAGATAAGATCAACAAAAAACAGCATCTAGTTTTGGCAAAATCTACATCAAAATGGTATACTGAAATGCAAAGGAAAATACAATAAAGAGAATTTTATGGCTTAATGATTTTTTAAAATTAGTTTAATTGAATAGTTAAACTATTTAAGCTATATATATATGTATGCTATCCTGTATAAAGTAAAGCTATATCCTGTGAATATGCGACTTCCGATATCTTGCCATTATTTTTTTCTTACGTCGTAGTAGTTATTAGTTGTTGTAGGAATTTTTTTTTTAAAATAAAATAAAATAAAAATTGAGGAAGGTGCAGTAAATGGTCAACCTTTGTACACACCAAACCAGTATGTTAATGATTATGATAATAAATAAAAAATAATTTTTGGCAATATAAAGCAGTAAAACAAACTGGAAGCAGCTGACAGCAAAACAATTCATAGTAAAAGTAGTAACTCTTGCGTAAAAAATAAGGTGTGTATATATATAAATAAGGTCACTGTCATTATTTTCAGCTCAAACATACATCCACACAGAAATTGCGCCATTAGCATATTAGCATAGTTCACACAGTGCAGTGCATTGGACGCTTAATGCACACAGAGCTCACAAACAAATACTGCTATCAGCAGTAGCAATTAATTCTTAGTGAATTTCCTCAAATGGGCTTTTTTTCTCGTTTACCTCTGAGTAATGTTGTGGTTCCCTGTTTGTGGTTATCAGCGGCTACATTAGCGTTACGTAAACTTAGCTAATGCTTATCTCGTAAGTGGCGGTCAGGCATTTTGTGGTCATTCGGCTTTCAGGCAAGCACAATTCAAGAATAATGACAGCAGCTTCATCTCTTAGTGAGAAGAGAGAGCCGGATCATTCACTCGGACCGGTCAGGAACGCTAGATTAAATTCCTACAATTAGTCGTCCGAGACATTAGCGCATGGCTGGGAACTGAGCTTCCAGAGATGTAATTCATTTATTAGCCTCTTGACCCCTTTAAAGTAATCGCCTCTCAAATGGAGATAATCGCCACATTCTTCCTTTTTAAAATCCGAAGACATGCCATGAAATATCATTACGGTTGTCTCCCGCACGCCCGTAAGTCTCCATATCGTTCCATGCCCTTTACCATCAAACTCCTGTTTTACCAGACAAAATTATGACAGTCACCAGTAAATTCAATTTAATGAGATGCAAATTTGCTAAAAGGACAATTCGGGCTGCTCAGGTTGATGTCGCTATGCATGTCAAAAATCCCTCATTAGCAGACGCCTATGAATCGGATTACTGAATAATGAGGGTGTGTTAGCCTCAATCTTTCCACCGAATTTGACAGAGGGCTTTATCTGTGTCCAATGTATTCATCCTGTCTAATGCGCAAGGTGATTCAGTTAAAGCTCTGGTATGGTGGACTGGTGCGTTGCCCCGAATTAGCTCCTGATCTCTATAATTGATCTATAAATCTACTCTGACACTGTGGTTCGTCGTACTCCCATTTACATCAACAGTAATAAAGCATATCCGCCACGGTGCATCTTACAGACAGGAAGTGGCACGCTGGTGTCTTTGCACATATACAAATACTCCCTTAAGTAATAATACTCCCTATTTCCTACGCTCAGCCTGACACAAAGCTTCTGGAGACGTATTACTCTAATTCTCCTATAAGCGAGCACCGCGGTCCCCTGCCCTGTTTTGAAGGTGCAATTTACATTGGCACTCCAGCCGACAGTGTCTCATTTGTCATTAAGCTTGCCTTTATGGAGTGGGGCTCAATAATTCCTCTGCATAATCCACAATAAATTGCTCTTCTGAAAGCATCAGACCTGTCCCGGGGGAACAGCAAAGGTTTTACTCAGGGGTCTGCAACCTTAGGCGCACGTGGCAATGGAGGATAATGGTGGATGGAGGAATAATCATTGGTACATGAGCTAAAAGAGAGCAAGAGAGATTCATATTAAATGTTATTGTGCAGTTTATTGTGTGAGTCAATCAATATTACTTTTAAATGTTCCTCGTAGTCACGCTGGTTGTTTATTTGGTTATGAGGTGTTTGGGAAGCAAAACGCTCAAAAGCCTAAAGAAACTGATAGAGATGCACAGATCAGTTTGCTCCAGTGTTACTCATGCACCTGATGGTGAACAAAACAACCAACTAGGTTTACACTGACATTTTGGCCAATACCAATAACAGAGATGTATCTGTCATGAAAGGCTCACCATTAAGACTTTTTTAAACGAAAAGTCTTTTTAAACACTTATTTTTTTTAAAAAAAAAAACTTAATATATATGTTAACCATTAAGTCTTTAAAAATATATATATTTAAAAAAGCATAAAAATAAAATTAAGCATCATTATAAACATCATAATAATTTGCACATTTCTAAACATTTGGAGCACTGCAAATGTATCTAATTTATAATTCTGATGGCATGCAGTCTTTAATTGTTATAATGGTATGTAAATGTTGTTCCACTTGTCCTTACCAGCCACATTATTCCTACAGGGACTTTGCTGAAAATTGCAGTTATAAATTATATGATTCATTAAAAATGCAACAATAAGTTTAATGTAAGTCGCCTTATTCAGGAGAACAATCCTATCTATTGTACAATTTAAGAAGATAAATGAACATACTTTCATATGTCCTGTTGAGAAAGTGGAACATTTTCTAAGAAGACACTGTTTGCATTTAGCCTGAGTCTATATGCTGCTATCTCTGTTTATATTTTTCAAGAAAAATATCATTTACACAGTTTATGAAGAGTTACACAAAAGCTCTGTAATGTCTTGAAGACTACATTGTCAGAATTAAAAGAAACACCAGTTTGCCTGAAGCAGATCCACAAATGAATAAAAACTCCAACATTTACATTATTTACCATAGCTAAAGTCTATTTCCTTTTCCCTTATGAGGTACTTAATGTGCAACACAACGTGCTGTTCAATTTTGCCAGATTTAATTAAAAAAGAAGGAAAACAGTTTTTGCAGTTTTCAAATAACACTTTTATTGGATATTTAACATGGAATAAATAATTTCTATTAATAATCTGTTTAAATTATTAATGCTGAATCTGAATCAGCATCTTAGATCCATTAAGGTTGAATTTCAATGTAAACTGAAATGTAAAGGGATTTTGTACAATACACATTTTCATGAGTCATTTATTTTTTCTTTTGCATTTTCCCATGCCTATTTAACATTTCTGACCAAAAGCAGGCATAATTTAATTTTTATGACCATTTTCTTGTCAGGTCAAATTTTCAAAAACACAGAATAAGAGCAGCTGACAAATAAATGTAGGTGATTGAGTTTGGAGTTTCTTATATGAGAAATCCAGTGATTTTAGAACAAGCCACTTCTGAGGTTTGGCATCAATAAATGAAACCAGCAGACTGAGGAGAGAGTTTTGAGTTCTGAAAGTAAGAGCAATCTTTTACAAGATCAAGGAAAATGTTGAAAAACTTATGTCTTATGATATGACCACTTTAAAAATGTCGATGCATGCATCCACAGAGAACACACAAAGCATTGAGTAAAGCTACAGTGTTACGAACTTTTCCACAAAATCACACTGTCTAAGTGAACATGTTTCCAGCATTTCCTTGCATTCCCCGTCTCAGATCAGTCAGTGAAATAAACAGGCTGAGAGGTTTACTCTAAAGCGGCTCTCGCTGCCCACTGATCTGTGCATTTCAGATTAATCGCTGAAGATATTTTGCACTATGCCACCATTTAGCAAGTGAATGTGACAGCTCCCGAGCCTAGCTGTTACAGATAATGGCTAGGTCTAAAGTTAAGTTTAAAAACGCACGGTTTAGATTTAACAATGATCTCCAAATTATCTCAGAGTTAGAAGTTTGTGACTTTGAGTTTGTTTGCAGCTTTGAGGTCATGTATATTTTAGAGAAGTTCTAAAGAACTACTTTTAGCAAAAAAGAAAGAAACTTTTAAAAAATACCTATCCAGGGACAACTTACTAAAAAATACTGATGACTTGCACTGACATTTTTATCTCAGTGTTTGCCTAATAAAATACTACAATGAGCACATCTACTCCAAATTCTACATAGCATTAGCAAGTAGCAAAAGCAGGGGCCTTTAATATGCCCTGTCCACACTTCCTGTTTCAAAATTAAATTAAATTAACACTATTAAAACATCACACATCCAAACTGCATATTATACATTCTTCCTCATCTAAATTAACAAATCTGAATCTTCACACAAACAAAATCACGAATCATTTCTGCCTAATTAACAAACAGTAATGCATCTCATTTTCTCATGTCTCATTCACTATGCTAACTATGCTAACAGTGTAGGTCGTAGTGACACAAACGTACGCTGGCCGGCTACGATGAGCACAGGTTTATTCTCAGTGCCAATAATTCTGGCACATCCTTTATTCGGTGTGCTGACTGTGTTAAGCACTGTGTGCGGCTACAGTAGAGCCGCTAGTTTTTCGCCTTCATAATAACACCATTGTGCGAGCTGTGGGCAAATGGAACATAAGAGTGGTTGTAATGGGCCATGTATCAGACAGAATGCGTTTGATTACTGGCTCTGAGAGAGAGGTGCAGCCGAGAGCGAACGCAAGCTCATCTCAAACCATGCAGAAGAGACGGGAGGGGAGAAGAAAGACATTAGAATGAGCAGAGAGAGGAACAGGAATACAAAAAAAAAAAAAAAGTGAACGGTGCTTAAAGAGAATTCAAATGAATGTCTGAGGAGAATCAAGACAGAATGGGTGTCATAGTTATTTCCACTATGTTCTCTCAAGTACACTGCAGTACCATGAAAATACCATGGTAGGCAAAGCATCATGGTAATACCATCTGATAATATTTGTACCATGATAATACCTTGCTTATTTTTATATTGGACAAACAACAGGAGGAGAACAGACTTTAGCAAACTCAATATCACTAAAACTAATAATAGATAGACCTACATTGTGGGTGGATTTTGCAAAATCTGTCATGAAAATATTCAGTATATATTTCCACTAAACCAGAAAAAAAAAATACATTGAAGTCATTTTCATGACAAATAAGCATATTACCTCTCTGCAATTCTCACTGTACTGCAAAATCTCATTTTCATTAATGTAATGTGAAGAATAAAATGATATAGCCTACAATGTAATAATAAAAATAAATAAATAAATAAAAAACCTGAAAAACAGAAAAGGTGCTGGTAATTCTCTGCCAGGACATTAACGTTTGTTAAGTTCATAGACATTTTCTTCAAACCCAAGACAAAATGCAATGTAATGTGTTATTCAAAAAAAAATATATATATATATAAAAAAATAAAGCAATAAAATGTATAAAATACCTGTGAAAAATCAGTATGGGCAATTTGTTCATATTAACACATTGGGCCTTCTTCTTAAAGGCCTTTCTTAGAGTGCATTGTTTTATTAAATTGTACACAATTTATACAGTATGGCAATAATTTATCCTGGCTTTAAATAACTAAATATTTAAGTAGTATTCTAATAAAAAAAATTAAATTTGCAGGATATTACAGGAATTAGATTTTGATAAAAAAAAATATATATATATCCACTACATAATAATATGCATCCATTAAATTAAAATATTCATCCTTTACAGTGATGAAAATGGGATTTGTGCATTACAACAAGGATAATTTGGACGATAAATGTTTTCTTGACAATCAAACACATTCACCCACACACATTACCAAAAATTTGGATAATTTATACACTACAGTTTAATTTAAATTTAAAACAATATCATTGCATTTATTTCTACTTATTTTAAAATACAATGGAAAAAGTACTATTAGTTTTTGTAATGTAATAATCTGAGTGATAAAAAAAAAAAAATCAAATCAAAGCATTACACATGCCATGATGGAAAAATAATAAATAATAAAAAAAGTAATATTCCAAATGTGGCCTAGGCATGTTTTCACTTGTTTAAAGAGGTACTGTAAATCACGGAGGAGTGGATTATCCTATATTCTCTGTGGTCACAAGTGGTTCTCTTGAGAAGCTCACCTAGTCATAAACACACTCTTTCACCTGTGTTGACGTTGAGGGAGGAGGTCTGCCATCGAACGTCACTGTCTTAATTATGAAGTCTTTCCAATGAGCACGTTCCCTAGTGTCCTTCACTCACTACTGCATCTCAATTTTCTCACCAGGCTCAAGCAAATAAGAAGTCACACAGGGAGTCTACACGCTAGCAGGAAATTTCATGCGATCTGAAGTGAGCCCAATGTATGTGTGTGCGTGCGTGTGTGTGTGTGAGTGGTGGGGGTGTGTGGTAATTTATCGTATGAGAGAAGCGAGCTTGTCACTGCTTATTTCACTGATGCAACAGGGGGCCACGGCACCAGCCGTCACTGCCGGCCCAAAGTGCAAGAGCACCAGTCACCTTACCTCAACCTCCTGTCTCGTTTCGCTAACACGCAGCTCTGTTTGCGTTCTGCCACCTTCCTCCCTCATGCAATTCATCTATGATTCTGCTTTATTAGAACGTGGTATGCATAGCACGATATTACCATAGCACATACCTCAGCGGTAATCTGAGAGCATATTCTTGAAAAACGTTATGAGCACATTAAAATGAGATTAAAGTAACACTAATTACTACACCGACAGTTATGAAAATACAGCGTGATGACAGTTATTAACTTATACATGTGTGAAACAAAATGACAGAACAAAGGCAACTTTATGTGGAACAAAAAGAGCAGCTGTAGGAAAGAAGAAATACCTCAGTTGTTTCTCCTAGACAGTGGATGAAATGGAGAGTAAATGGTCAGGAGTCATTACAGGAAAGAAAATAATCATAATGAATATGTCTTTAATATCACAACTGCCTCTCGTCCGAACAAAGTTTCTTTATTAGCATTGATGGTTCTGTGAAGAACTTCTATCATTGAATCTTTCCATTGTGCAAAAGCATCTTCATAATAGAAAAAGTGGTTCTTTGTTTAGATTATTAAATCTAATAATCACATGAAGAAAACAAATAAAAATCAGAACTGTTCACTGAAAAGTTCGTTGAGGAACCAAAAATGGATCTTCTATGACATCACTAGGAAAACCATTTCCACAAAATTTGGGAACCTTCATTTTTCGAAGTGAAGACAGCGATGAGATAAAGTGGAGAGCAAATGGAGACAAGCAATCATTTCTGTACAGTAGAAAAGGGGAAAAATAAATGAGATCTCGTTAATATCCAGACAGCAATGAGAGCACATGAGGATGACCAATCATACACGACGGAAAGAAAAATCACGGTTGGGATCACTTTTGACCACTCAATTCCTTCTCCAAGACAACGCTGAGATAACTTTGAGAGTGACCGGAGAAAATGTAGCTTTCTCTTGATTAAAAATCAAGAGAGCTTTCAAAAAGATCTCAACAATGTCTCAAAACTGTGACAGAATGTATTTATTAACTTATTTATCAAGATACAAAAGCCAGAGATCTCAACCTCTTTTACTTTACTACATTCTAAAAAATAATATCATACTTTTAACTCCTCTACATTTTATAAAAAATAAATAAAAATAAAAACATCATTCCTCACATATTCATGAATTGGACTGATCCGATTGCAGCTGTTCTGCAACTTACTAATTCAATGATCTAGTCATAAAAAGCAGTGAACCAGAATACCGTAAAATCTTGAATGTGTGTGTGTGTGTGTGTGTGACATTTAGTATTGATTACTGTAAATCATATTTAGATCATGGACTGCCCCCTCCAAATTAAATCTTATAGCTCTGTACTCCTATCATGTGTCAACAACTGTCTCATTTGTGTTTTTATTTCTCCTTAAGTTGATATTCAAATGAAAACTGAGATCTTCATTAAATCTCCAGAGTTATGAAAGAGCAACTTCTAAGTAACAACATTTTCCTCTGGGTATATTCAATAACTTGAGTGCTAAAGCATGTAACCCATACTATAGCATCATGCTTTTATAACAGCTTTTAGCTATTTTTTCCTGAACTACATCTTGTTCTTGCAGTGTATCTTTGTGAATATCTTATCTGTCATTTTGGTTAAACCGGGCAACAGACTTCCTAGAGTTAGCCTCCAGTTGCAGGAAATTCTTCACAGTTGAGAAGAAAGTTCACCTCTCAACTGTCACCGTCTCAACCTTACCTGTCATACAGCGACCACAAACTTTTTTATCCTGATAACCTGGTCTGTTTGTGCATGCCCTTTTCAATGGCTAGCTTGTGGTCAGTGACCCTGCGCTCGGATCTGTCTCAATTCTGTAGCTCTGACAACCCGAGTTGTCTAGTAGCTCTAGTTCTTTTCCTTTTAGACTCTTATAACATACTAATTTATTTGCATTTCAGTTATTAGCTCAGTGCTCCACACAATTATCTTCATTGCAATGGTATTTTTTTTTAATTGCTTCATCACAATGTTTGCCATCTAAGAATGTGTTATTACTTTGCTATTTGTCTCAGCACCATTGAGTGATGAGATGCATTTAAGGATTTGTTTGCAGTTTAAAAACTTTGTATTTTATTCAGAATACAAATTGCAATATCTGTTTTTTAATGTCAATGTTGTACTGAAACCTGGAGGAAAATGTTACTATTAAAGATCAAGGTCTCAACTGTGTTTTATTTGAAATCAACATGTATTGCTGCTCGCAACCCATTTTGCATTTGTTCTGTGTTTAACTGTATACACAAGTGAAAAAGAAGGTTCACTTTAACTGTATTTTTGTCCATAATCCACAAGAATTAAAAAATATAAAAAGAAAAGATCATTTAAAATATGAATAAATACTACAATAGTATACATATAGTGCTATACTACAATAAAACTGGTTCTAAGGAAAACATCAACAATCTTTTTTAAAAGATACATCTAAGCAGGAAATTTAAGGAAAAGTCTTCAATTAATTTCCATTTTATCTCATTGCTGTCTTTAGTGATTTTTCACTACTGGATCCAGGGCCGCTGTCCTGGGCCAAGTGATGAGGGGCCCACCAAAGTTCCTCTGCAGTCTACACATTGGTCCATGGGAAAGGAGGCCCACCCATAAACTTTTTGTCTCATCATCCCCCATGAATTGTAGTGACGGCCCTGCTGGTATCTCCACTGGAGGCCCGTGAGTAAATTTACTGCTCATTGAGTCGGTAAACTGTCTCTCTCCCCCGCTTTGTCACTGTCATTCTCTCTCTGTCTCACTTCTTTTGCTTGGCACTCACTTAATTCAAATTAGAGATGTTTTGTAAACATCTATGCTAGAGCACATCACGGCAGCATCTTAATTTACCATGTATAAATAAGCTGTGCAATAGTCACCCTGACATTAATCTTATGTGCCAGCAACAATGGATGGTGAAGACATAATAATGAAATGAATCGCCGGGTCTCCGTTTGCATGGTACCTGCACTTTAACGGGAGACACGGGATGGCTCAGACTGGCAGACTGCCACGTCGCATGGCCTGACCGAGCCAGACCTTGATAGATTCATCTTCATTACGCGCACATCAAGACTGCGTTTGCTCGTGTAGACTTGCCCGCTCGTAAACGCGAATGTTTGTTTGTGTGTGTAGTGGAGATGTAATGAGTTCGAGACTAATGGGCATTTTGATATGTAGGTTATTGATGCCAAATAAATATAAATCAAATGCAGGAACCTGTATACATCAAAGAGAGCACAGAATCAGACTAACTATACATAATGCATCAAAGCATAATATTGTGAAGGACAAATAGTACTCTTAAACTTTCATTGAATGAGGCAGATGTTTCTCTGCTTCTAACATGGCTTTTATTTTCTGCTGACTTAATCGTGTGAGCAAAAAAAAAAAAAAAAAAACTTTCAACCAAAATATCATATCACTGCAATAAAAAATAATAAATATAAAATAAAATAAAATAATTGCAATAATGCAATAAAAAGGCCTAAATGTCTACCTTTTGAAAAGCTGGCTTTACATGGAAATTATCATATTATTAAAATCCGTAGTGTATTGAGTTTCATTTTTATTCTTTTAACAATGTCTTATGTTCTAATTACCCTGAATGTTTTTCTAGCATGTGAGACAAACTGTTTCTAAGAATGCATAATCTGTTTAACACTGTTACTTGTCTTTGTCAGCAAATTTCAAAATGAATATCCATTTTTCACACTGTATTTTAATGTGAGAAAAAAAAAAAAACTGTATCTTGGTTCCACAAAAATATTAAGCAGCACAATGGTTTTCAACACTGATAATAAGCATTTTTTTATATTGAATCAGCATATTACAATGATTTTTTAAAGGAGCATGTGACACTGAAAGAGTGGGGTAATTATGATGAAAATGTAGCTTTGCTAAATCTTATATAATACACCAATATAATACACCAATTCTGGACCACCAGAATAACATCTTATATGCAGATCAGTTGACTGGTGCCTCTTTAAAAACAAACAGATGCACAGCATCCACAACTACTCGACTAAATTGGTCTACTAGGCTGCGACCCGCGTCTGATTTGTTCCACAAAGCGAAAGCCAAGATGACTGAACATAATATTATAGACCTACGTGTTCCCGTAAATGTACGTGAGGAGCACTTGCACGCATGTGATGTATCGAGTTTGATGGCGGTGACCCCATTCTGCCGTCTGCAGTTACCCAGCGACGAGATGGGCCAGGTCTCGAAGGGTCTTCAAATCTCCAGGCTTGAACTCCCACACGCCTGTTACTCACCCAGCCTCTCACACACACACCAAAACATCCCCGAGTGCATCGGCCAATGATCAGTCGAGCTAACACGGAGAAGGGCAGTGATGTCACAACGGGCATAATCTCCATTCAGCATCTCACTCCCAACTCGTGTGTTACTGCAAGCTGACAGTTTCGCAGACATGCTGACTCACCTGGCCACCTGCAGGATTTCATCTGACGGTACGCACAGTGGGAAGATTTTTTGAAAAAAAAAAAAAACTAACTAAAGAGTTTAAAAAGATCAATATATGTTAAAAATTCAGCTCTGAGAGAAGACTGATTTTCACTGCGTATGTCTAGAATTCATGTAACTATTACACACTTCTAAAAGGATGTAATTCACATGATGATTCACTGAATACGAAAATCACACAACTTTATGTGTATCATTAATAGTATATATATAATATATAGTAAATATATAATTTTATGTAATATATATATATATATATATATATATATATATATATATATATATATATTACTTGTACATAAAAATTACATAGGACATGCATAATACTGAGCTAATAACAACAGTTTAACATAAACAGTTGCCAAAAGTGAGTTGTCCAAAACTGCATAAGTGGATGATTTTTGTCTTTTATGACTAGTTTCAAAATGTTCGGGAATGTTCCAGAAAGCGCTAGAATAATACAGAATATGCCAGAATGTTACAGAAACTTTTAGAATATTCCTTCTTTACAATAAATAAATAAAAAATAAATAAATAAATTAATTTAAAAAAAATATTACAAAAACTTATCTGTACTAAATCAGTGTTTTAAATGTAATGATATAAGTTCTAAAATGTATTTATTCCACTTGAAAATCAATAGTACAATTAGCACCATGGAATTACAGACGAACCATAAAAATGTAAGTGAAGTAAACTTTTGTTACATTGTGTTAGATGTTTTTTGTCCGTCACATTCATATTTTTGTTTAGAAAAGGTACATCTCAGTCTGCTTGTTTGGTGCGCAACAAGGTTTCAGATGGCAATGTGCACACTTATTCAATTGAGACGCACTAACAGAGATAGCGCACCAGTTTGCGTATGTCTATACTGTCTAAATGACTCATACAAGAGCTGTTCATTTACATGACAAAGGCAGTTTGGGGGCCTGAAAATGCTAACTTTTGAAAATAAGTTAAAAGTGCAAGTCTTTTGAAAATGATACTGTTATTGTCTCTGTGTAAACTACAGAAACGTGTTTTTGTGAAAATAGTGGTGTCATGCACATGTGTATTCAGGGCCGGATTTAATGTAATGTGGCCATGACGCCAGAGCCTACGGTCTTTCTCATTTCTCAAATGAATTAAGAACTTTGTTTGATCTTCAATGACTAAACACAAGCCGAATGACTTCACGCCTATTGCGACAGAGAACACTGTAACGATTTTCACTGATTATTAAATATTTTTTGTTTGCTGGGGTGGTAATATCACATATTAACTGTGCAAGGGGGACCAAAAATATATTTTGCCTATGTCACAATAAGAGGTAAATCCGGCCCTGTGTGTATTACGTGTTCGAGTAGGTTTTTTTTTTTTACGACTGTGGCATTGCTAACTACTGGCCTGGCATGCATGATATTTTTTTTTAGTTGTGGGGATTGTTTTGACAACATTATTGTCTGTATGCAAAACAAAGCACAAAAAAAAAAAAAATCTTTTCCATTTTTAATTCAATCATTGTCGTGTAAACGAACCCTGAGATGATTCAGTGAGAGAGCATTCTGCAAACACATTTGAAATCACTGAAAAGAAAGAACCGACTCAAACGAATGACTGCCATCACTGGTTCAGTCAACAGAAATATGGGACACACATAATAACTGCACAGAAAATGTTTTTCAGGTCAGTCATAGCGAGCCATACAGCTTCAGGCACCAATGCTGACTCACGTTTTCACCACTGAAAGAAGATAAAAGATTAGAATATTATAGTGCGGAGCATCATTATGTCAATAACAATATGTCATATTGTTGCAGAGATACAAATCCATATCCCTGATCTAAGGCTCGGTAAAATGCATTAAAACAAAGCCGGTCGTAAAGGGACAACAAGTGATCCATCTCTTTACATGCACGCAACCTGCCGTTTTAAGCTCGAACCTGAAGGATGAACATTAGCCGCCTCATAAAACTACAGCAGCGCACAAATCACGGACACACGCAATTACTTTACAACCATACCGCCCCAGAGCACAGACAGGATATTTTCCACACCACACATTACTCTTACTGCACTAACACACTCTCTCACAAACACCCGCTCCCCGGGGGAGGATATCATAACGATATAGTCCTTATAAAGAAGCTGTGTGTGTGTGTGTGTGTGTGTGTGTGTGTGTGCGCAAGCGTGTGAAAAAGCCCCTGGCTCAAACCTGCAGTCATACCTTAGCAGGTGCTGCTTTCCACTCGCTGCATCTGTTAATTAGGAACAGTCTGCTACAGGAAGACTCGGGCTTAGCGTGGCCGCTGCCTTGTGACTGGTCATTAGAGCATAGAGTGAATCCAGAGGGTCTGTTAGGCTACTTAGAATAGGAAAAAACACACACACATACGCCGTTACACTCCGCTCGCTCTGTCTATTTCTCATTTTCCCTCTATCTACCACCAGTCCCTCCCGGGGGAGTGAGCGCATTGCTTCATCCATGCGATCTCTTTGGCCAGCAGTCTTCATGTTTCAGGTGACCTTTTTCTTGTGGTCTTTCAGAGCGAGCGGGCTGACGACACTGCCCTGTCGCCTTTGTTACCATATAACTGAAAGAACGGGAAAAAGAATGGTAGCAGATAGAGAAAGGATTAGTTCTTATTCCTCCTGAGGGCCTGTCAGTGGACATTGTGTGCAGCCCACCCTTTACCTGCTGGTGTAACCGCATATTGGCTGTGAGAGAGTAGAAATGCATCTACAGGTATGGCTATAACATTTATATTGAATATACATCCACTGCGTCAGAATGGTCTGGTGCAGCTTGGGTGATATTGCTTTTATACAACAAGCTGTTAATATTGAGTAAGTCAGATTTTAGACACAATATCGTCTGTCATTTTGTTTTAGCTTCACCAACAGAAACAGATTCAAACAAAGCCGTAGCAGAATCAACAGCTGCATCACAGATTTGTGTAAGTGAATCAGTGTTTTGGAATAAACACTCACTCATAAAGTCGCTTGTCAGCTCCTATCAGTGCTCCTGGAACGATGCTGACCAGTGAGATTTGAGATGAAATATTGTACATATATCTTCTTTCAAAAGTTTGGGGATGGAAAGTTTATTCATATTACTTTTTTATACTTTTATTCAGCAAGGACACATTTAATTGATCAAAAACGACAGTGAAGACATTTATAATGTTATGAAAGATTTATATCTTCTCACAATCTATTAATTAAAAAATCATGAAAAAAAAATGTTAGAGTTAGAGTAGAGTTTCAAGAAAAACTATTTGTGTGTGTGTGTGTTTTTGTGTTTGTGTGTGTTTGTGAATTTGTCTTGAGCAGCAAATCAGCATATTAGGGTGATTTCTGAAAGATCATGTGACACTGAAGACTGGACTAATGATGCTGAAAATTCAGCTTTGCACCACAAGCATAAATTACACATTAATTTATAATGTTTAAATCAGAATAATATTGTCAGTATATTATGCTGTTGAGTCGTGATTTGCTTTTAAGTCTTAAATATAAAGTGTAGCAACAGAATTTGTACAGATCTTATTTTTTGGTATGTTGACAAAAGTTCTAAATAAAAAAAAATAAAACACAAATGAGATTAAAGACTCAATTTGTATTTAAAAGCATTTCATTCTTTCTTGTTAGTCATTTCCAGTGGGTGTTTATTCAGCTCTGTATCATTTCCAGTGGGTGTTTATTCAGCTATGTATTCAGATCTAAATATCCTTCCTGTTGTTTTGTTATAGACTTGCAGTTAAATTACATGTTTTAATTGTACATGTGAAAATACTGAAGTGGGTTTAATTAATAACCCCAACTAATTAATGAACTGCTGATTAAACTGGACAAGTAAAAACAACTGTTTTAATAGTTGATATCACTCAGAGTCAGCATCAAACCAACAATAACCATTTTTTTTTGTCCCTTAACATATCTGTTGTCCTAGGGATCATCAACTTCATGAAGTCTTGAATATTCGCTTATAGTCCTCAAAATTATTTTCCTTTGAGTGCCATTTTTTTCCTAAAATGAAATTATAAGTTTATGAATTAAAAGAATGAATGAATTCAGTTAAAGCTGTTTTCAAGAGGTTCCATTTGTTCTGAGCTAGTGGGTCTATCAGGAACAATAGTGGTCAATGGAGCCCACAGAAAGTAATATTTCAGGATTATAATTGCATTCCAAGCACTGAATCTTATTTTTGGCTTAAGAAACTTCCAAAATGTTTTCATTCAATATGGGTTTCAATGGTCTTTTTTTTTCTTTCATTTTTGTTGTTCTACTTCATCTATCTACAGTAAGTGTCACTCAGGCACTGACTCCTGCCATACAAAATATTTTTGTCTCTTCAAATACTGCTTTTAAATGCCAAGACCAAAATCATGCAGGTTGCACTTGATTTATTTGATCTCTTACTTTGAAAATTCTTATCAATGCTCAGTCGGTTTCATCAATGGACTTAAGAAAACTATGGAGCCCTGCACATGGCATGCAGGAAAAAAAAAAATAGTAGGCTAATTTGTGTGCAAGATTTGCTATTTCGTTCACAAATCGAGAGAATGAAATAGTAATCGTGTGCACATTTTAGTACATTGAGGGAACGGATTAGTAAATAAATAAATAAAATAAAAAATTTTTTTTTGCATGTCATGTGCGGGGCTCCATAGAAAACAACATCTTAAGAGAGCTCCTTGAACAGTCCCTGGCAGACAGAGGCAACACATTATCACAAATAACTCAAGAACTCAACATTCGATTGGCTCTAGATAAAGCATTAAAAATCCCATTAACAAACATGTTTGAAACAAATCAATTCTAAGACCCCCCCCCCCCCCCCGCCCCAGTAAATATATTTGTGGTTATAAAACAGTAACATTGTGAAATATGATTACAATTTAAACTAACTGTATTTTTTATATATAAACTAACTGTATATTTTTATAATGTAATTTATTCCTGTGATGGCAAAGCTACATTTTCAGCATCATTACTCTAGTATTCAGTGATACATTAACAGAAATCAACCAAATTTGTTGATTTGCTTCTCAAGAATCATTTCCTATTATTACCAATGTTGAAAACAGTTGTGCTGCTTAACATTTTTGTGGAAACTGTGATACTTTTTATAAATAGAAAATTCAAAAGAACAGCATTCATGTGAAATAGAAATCTTTTGTAACATTATAAACATTTTACTGTCCCTTTTGATCAATGTCATGCATCCTTGCTGAATAAAAGTGTTCTAGAAATAAAAAATCTTAAATCTTTCTTACTTTAAATTTTTATTTTTTATTGTGTGTAAAGTAGCTTGAGTTATGTTTATTCATACTGTGATGATTTTTTGGTTATAAAGACATGCTGTTGTGATTCATCTAATCCTTCCTCCTCCTATCCTCACTCAACCTCCATCACTTCTTCATTTATATAAATAATGAAGGCTGTGCGGACAAAGCTGGAAGGAATATATCGCCAGTAAACACGAGTGGAGCTCACAAGTGAGCATGAGTGCGGCAAAGCTGATCAGGGTGGAGAAAGGGACAACCGAGATGATCAAAAGACCGGGCCCCTCTGATCTCTGTAAAAAGTGGGATGAATAATTTAGACAACATGCTTCGACTGCAAAACTGGGCCACACCTCCTTTTGAGGAACGAGAACAGAGGAAGTCTGGTTGGGATCTAGTGAATAGAAGTGAAATGATAATGAGTGCAGCGTGGCTAAGATGCAGCCTTGTAAACAAATGCAAATCAATTCGTTCAATGAACAAATTTGTCCGCAAATTATTTATGGCCCGTGTTAAGACTACGGTCATCGACATTGCTGTATTAAAGCTTAAAGAAAAATACTCTGTTAAAATTCTGCAACTGCAGAAAGTTGCAGCTGATTGTGTGTGGGAGAGGATTCGACTGATGCTGAGAGCTGGGACTAATGCAATATTCTCCTTTATTTAATATCGCCTCATACACAGCAGCCAGACTCTGTCAAAAGCTGAAGGGGTTTAACCTAGAATACATTTCTATTGCATCTGTCTCAAGACGCTATCGCTGTCTCCCTCTCTCTTTAGCGCTCGCCTCTCTGACCTGGTATTCCTCACTCCTCGACAAACAGAGAACGGATCGATTGATCCTCCTTTACCCTGACTTTGAAGCTACCCCGAGAAACCTGTTCTGCATGCATGTGTGTGCGCACGTAGGTGAATAGCATGCGAACATATGCATCAGCCTCAAGTGTGTGCTGAAATGGGAAGTCTTTGCTTTCGGGGCTTTATTTGGCAGCGCTCCGTCCTAGTGTCTGCCAGCTCTAGTCTATCACCTCAGGGCCCAGGAGTCACAGCAGTGAGAAAACAGATTGATTTCTCCCCTCCTACGTACAAACAATTAACTACAAGCCGCTCAATTAGAAACACGCTGTAGACGCCTTCAGACATGTCTTTTCCTTGACCTGCACTCTTTACCTATCTCTATGAATTCTTCTAGCGTTCTCGTGCTTGTCTGAAAACAGCGCACCTCATCTTGCGGTCATTAAACGAGCATTGCTCCAATATCGAGGCAATATGGGTCAATGGGTGTTTAACGCTGGTGCAGATTCAACTGTGTAAACATTGTCTTTAAAGCAATGTGTGATTAAATCCCTACAAAGATCAGTGGTAGTGGTTGTGTGAGCCGTTCAGAATGGAATTGAGAACATTCACGGATTTGAAGAAAATGGTGTAGAACTACAATTTGAATAAAAGGGAGCAGAATTTGTAAAATTCGTTTACTCATATTAACTAACCATATACAGAAATGTGTATTTTAAATAATGTAAATAATTATACAAATGTAAAAATATATAACATATACTATTTAAAATCTTCAAAAAATGTAAGGAATCTAAGGAAACATGTAAAGAATGTACAAATAATTTGTATTATTCATTTACTAACTAGCCATATATATATAAATGTGGATTTTATATTATGTAAATACATATAAAAATAACATACACTACTGTATATAAAAATCTTGAACAAAGTATACAGTACATATATATATATATATATATATATATATATATATATATATATATATATATATATATATATATATATATATATATATATATATATATATATTATAAACAATTATCAATGCAATAAAGGACAAGATGTATAGTATTTAAAATTATAAATAATTCTCTCTCTTTCTCTCTCTCTCTCTCACACACACACACACACACACAAACACATAAATCATAATTGTTAAATTATTTATAATACACAGAAAGATGCAGATTACATTCAAACGTTTAATAGCAATTCAAATAATAAAATATAATTTAATATAATTTAAATTATATTATTATATATTATGAAATTGTCAAATAAAAATGTGTTCTCCCAGCCTGTTACATATGTATAACGCAGGGTGGGAGAACACAGGGTGTTGAATTTCTTTGAATTGTAAAACAACTAAAGCACTTTCAGGACAAAATCAAACACACTGTCTTCAGTATTCCAGACTGAGGATAAACTCTGTTTGTCAGCTAACAACAGCATCTCATTTGGCCGTCGTTAAATGCATATCACACCAATACTGAGGTTAAAACGGGTCAATGGACAATTGACGGTGGGCCAGTTTCACCTGGGTAAACATCATCTTTAAAGCAATGTTGGGTTAGATCGTTCCTAAAGAACAACTATACAATAACTGAGACTCAATGCGCTACTTAAGCGATAAGAATTCTATTAAAAAAAGGGCTAGAATCCATAAAAACAAATAAAAGCTATATACTTTTGGAAAAGATTCAATAAAACCTCATTGAGTTTTTCCCCAACTGTAGCTTATCTACATTACCCAGTCACACCAAACATGCTTTTCAGCTGTGCCAGTCAGAGGCGCGTACCTAAGGGATAAATATTATGGTGTGACATTAATCATAAGGATTTGGTGCCCTCTCTAAGAGTGTGTGTGGACTGCTGCAACCAATCCGATTCCACTCCACTCAAAGCTCAAATGAGATTTCCTTTCTTCTCTCCAGACATCAGCACCAAAGCTATGATGACTGGAATCGAGACGTTGGAAATCCCAGACATAAGCATACCCAAAAATCTACAACAGTATAACAAATACAGCTCTCAAATCCCAAATCAATGGCTTTTGTTCACTCTTAACACCCATTTTGTTTACAGCTGATTTACGCGAAGAAGAACTCAGAACTCTAGGCAGGTTCTCTGGAAAGATGTGCGCCAGCGATGCATGAAGGGCACGCATTTCTACTCTTCCACCTTGGGGACACACAGCTGTGTAAAAACACATGCTGATCAGCCGGCGAGAGACAAACAAGGCTCCTGTCCCTCTGTCATGTCTCTGACACACTCCATCCGAGCTCAGGTCGCAGACGTGGTACTTCCCTCCGCCTGGATTTCAACAAGCACGGAAAAACATTCACATTCAATATGTCACCATCTGGCAATGGTCGGGTTCGTGCTGTTTTGTCAGTCATAAAAATGCCTTAAAAACAGCTGCCATTTGTGTCTCTCATATACATACAGTATATGTAAAAAATGGCTTTAGAACAAATAGCGGATGTCAACTTTCACTATATGTTAGACAGTATTTGAACATCATAAATAATGTATAAATGTCTGGCCTCCGGTGTTTTTAGCTTGCTGCATGCTCACTTATAGTACATGTGGACAATATGCACATTTAGACTAAAATATAAATATAGGCAAATAAAAAAAATGTTTCTATATAGTATATTAAACTACAGGTATATACTACTGTTCAAAGGTTTCAGGTCAGTAGACAGTGACAGTGAAAACTTTTATAATGTTACTAAAGATTTCTATTTAAAATAAATACAGTTCTTTTGAATTTTCTGCTGAAAATTCAGCTTTGTGTAACAGAAATAAATTGTTTTAAAAGATTTTTATATTACATATTAAATTGTCAAATAATGTTTGTTTTAAACGCACCTTGTTTCACAATTGATAAAATGTACATAACACTAATTAAAAATGTACTCACTTGAAATGCCATCTTGCCGTTCTTTAAACACATTAATTATCTGATAGAACCTCGACACCCTTGTTACAGAATGACCCAGTATGAAGTCAAGTTTTAAGACAAACAATGCAAAAATAATAAATAATAAAATCATCATGTTCTCATTCAGAAACCCCCATCTTGAAATGCTACAATTGAGGATCATATTTGGATTGGTGGATGAACAGTGACTCTCATATGCATATTTACAGCTCTACACAATTCCAGCTATTACAATACGCATTGTTTTCAGGATCGAATGAAGAATAAATTAGACTAATGAACAGATGGGTGGGTAAAATGGTGGGTGGGATTTGAACAATGCCTTTTGCAGAATGCAGGGAGGGAGACGTTTGAATCGCAGTCTTCACTGCAGCAAGCAGGCCTTGACCTTTTGTGCCGCCAATGTGTCTTATTCATACTGTTGTGCTGCGCGTTTGGTTTGTTCAACAAGCGTCCCACTGCTCTCTGACTGCCACTGAAGCTCTTCAGGGATTTACTCACACACACACACACAGATACACAGCGACGAGTTAACTTCCTTTATTACCGCTATGTCACGCCCAGAAGATGAACCGCAGGATCGCACACACACATGCTCGCAAACACAAACACCCACTGGGTGCACAGAGGCACAAACACATGTGTGCAGTGCCAGGGAGGTGAGGCTGTTTTCAAATCACTGGTGAGTTCTTCAGTATCTCAACTGCTTCTCTGAGCGAAATGGTGAGAAAATGGAGATGGAAAGCTTAATCATACTGAATAGAAAAACTTAAATTTCCACGCTTATTCTGGATTGTTTTCTCCTGAGGAATAAAACAACAACCTCATGTGTCTCCTCTAGAAATGTTAAAAAGATTTTAAGTGTCTCAATGTGTGCTCAGATTTGCCAAAATACTGAAGTTTGGCATTCAGTCAAATATTATTATAATTATAAAAATAAATAAATAAATATATATATATATATATATATATATATATATATATATATATATATATATATATATATATATATATATATATATATATATATATATATTTTACATATTTTGTCTTATATCATATATGTATTTTATATTTTAGTATGTAAATATATTATTATTTTAATATATTTTATTACTAATATTTTTATTTATTTTTTTATTTATTTTTTTTTTTTTTTTTAAGATATTGTTTTTATTGTATAATTATTATTAGTAATAATAATAATAATAATATCACACTAGTCAAACAAACTGGGCTTTGCGTGTCAAATGTGCTCGGCACGCTTAAGATTGCCTAGTGTGAGTACACTCTTATTCTCCCGCATCCCGCACACATGAGTCTCTACGCACTCGCCCATCAAGTGTTCTCCCACGCTGCACTCTGTTGCGTTGGGTCCTGCAATCGTGCAGGTCTCTACTAGGAAGGTGCCTGTAACAATTTTATGATCGAGGCTCTGGACTCTGAGCATAACTTGTTTTTCTATAACAAACTATAAAATATTTTCTATAAACACGTTTATGCCCTGTCAGTGGTAAATAGCTTTGGTTTTATATTTAATTTGATTACATTAACGTTATAGCCTAAGTTGAGATTTACAAGAATTTAGTTTTTTTACTGCTACTATGTAAAAGGAACACTGCTGTGTAAAAAAAAAAAAAAAAAATATCAAATGTTATTGCACTTTTGTTCATAAAAAAGTGTACAATACACAACTTTTGAATTCATTACTGAATGATAGTTGAATTAATCACAGAAAATCATTACCTAGCACTAAAAACAATCTCTCTCTCTCTCTCTCTCTCTCTCTCTCTCTATATATATATATATATATAGTATTAAAATTAATACTATACATCTTACACAGTATATTATATATATTATTTTATATACTGCTCCTTAACACTACTAATAATAATTCATATATTTCTCATCCAATGTTTTTTTTTTTTTTTTAGAATTTTAAGAGAAACTGCAAGTTGATACCAAAACAATAAAACAGAAATCAAATGTTCATATGAGCAGAAAACAGGCCTTTAGGAAATCTAACCTGGCTGACTCCTCACAGTCTGTTCTGCATTTGGCATTGTGCAGGCACGCATGCATAAAAGTACAGCTGGAGGGTAGCGCGGTGAACACAGCTGCAGAATATCTTCACCGTCGAACATGCAGGTTGTGCGTTTTTCTCCTCCGGCCTAGTCAGGCTCGCCTCAGCGCTGTGCACGTTCAGCCGCCTGCCACCACACTAGATGACTCAGCCAGGCGATCAAAATCCAGTCTATTTTCATGGTGGCGAAGGACCGGCTTAAAACTTTCCTATTCTTCTTCATTCTCTAGACAAAAAAAAAAAAAAAAAAAAAATGCTCCAACCTCCTGCTCTGTATCTGAACGGCCCACAAACCGCAGGTGGTGTAGGAGTTTGGTGGATTTTCATTACCGCCTGCCTCCCAGCAGGCCTGAGCACTGTGACTCACCCAGATCAGAAGGGTTATGGAGCAGCAGTTTGGAGACTCTGAGAGTCTGCCTAAGACTGTTTTAGATTACAGTGGCATTTGCTGGAGAGAACTCGCTGAAATATTAATCAGGTCAGAGTTAACAGAGCTGTCAATCCTTGCCCCATGCTGAATTTTAATTCTATTACTGGTTTTTGTTGACCTTTGTTGCATTTTGCATGCGTTGCAAGTTAACAACGCTGTCTGGACGCACATGGAAGGATGCCAAGATTGAATTGTACATCTGTCACTTTGATCTGTGCAGAAATGGGATTCAAAACATCTGATTGTACTGAACCACTAGAGACCTATGGCAAATTTTGCTGGAAGTATGGCATGCAGTTTCGGGGTTCGAGATTCTCACCATTGCGAGGTCTACGTGAGTCAGAGCATTTGGCCCTTCCCAGCATCCATTGCCCAAGGAACCCTAGGACACTCTGACATCACAGTAGGGGCTCTGACTGGTCACCAGATGGTTGTCCCGATTGGAGTCCATCCCAGACACTGATGGTGAATCACTGTGTCACTGACATTCTGAATGTGGATCCAAACCCACCACCCCATCACTTTAAACACACATACACAATCACACGCAGCTGTGTGCTTTTGAGCGCCAAATCTTATTTTGTCATGAGGGGTTGAATCTCCTATTTTTAGGACCACAAAGATTTTGATAACACTTTATAATAAGTAAACTTATACTTTGGTTAACTATATTAATCATCTTGAACTTGAACTTGAAATGTTTAATACAATGATATTAATTAAATGTGGAACATCAAATACCACCATAATTTATCATTTTCAAGGGAGGTCTTGATTTAAAACATTTGTACTTTGTCCTGCTGGTGATAAATGTAAAATAAATTGTTAAAAGAAGACAATTTTAATTTAACATTTTTCAAAAAAAAAAAAAAAACCCTATAAAAATATGTAGTACATGTCCAAAAAACAAACAAAAAACATGGTATTATTATGGTACATTTATACAACGATGATGGATGCACATGTCAAGATATAAAACCTACTAGACCCACAGCAGACTCTTGGACCTGCGAATTTAATCTTATTTCCTAACCAGATTCTGCTCAGAGGCGTCATCTTCTCCTGCCCAGCTTTCCTAGCAGCTCCACGGTAAGCTCTGTTAGGTGTCTTCTCCCTCCATAATCAGCCTAAATGCTGCAGTCTTCCTGTAAAGCGGCCAAGAGAGGCTTAGCTGCCTGGTTGAGATGCCAAGCCCAGGCTGAAAAGGGGGGAGAGAGGGGTAGGTAAGGAGCCAGAGGGAGCAGGAGGGCTCTTCAGCCTGTCTAAATGATTGCATGTGTTTCAGTTGTGTATCTCTTTTCACTTATGATGCGTTTTTGCTGTTGTCATAGCGCAGGAGCCAATGAGGAGCTCTTAAGTGCCTGCATTCTTTTTAAATAAACCCCAAATGGAGCTTTGGCCGTACTTGAACCTGAAGAGGCACTTTCCCTCTTATTCCTGAGAGGGACATGAAACAAGAGCACACCTCTACAGCTTACCGCCACCCTCTTCCCGCACTCCCTCTCTTTTTCTGCCCAGCGTTCTTTCCACAAACCACCTTGTTCCCCACAGGCCGGCAGTAGTACGCATGGTTCCTGTTCCTCTATGGTTGCCTGACGGTACACAATGTCTGATTTTTTTTTATTTATTTTTTTTATTTCATCTCCCTTCCAGGTTCTTCTGTGCCGTTCTCAATATGTTCCCTTTTGAAAACCCCAAACCCCATTCTGACTGTAAATTTTTCTAGCTTTTCTGTCAAGCTGCATCCACAAAACCTTCAGGCTGTTCTGACTGTGTTCTTTGTATCTGATCTGGCTTATGGTTTTCCCAAATCGGGCAATCAAAAATTATATACGCTTCCATATTCTCCGAGATTGTAATGCCTCCTAGAGATCTAACACTACATCTGCTAAACTTGAGACCTTGAGTCTGACTGAGTATGCTTTCGCTTTACTAAACAATCTGACCTATACTTTCAACTGAAGTAGACAGTCCCCAGAATCCTACATTGGCTGAAAGTTCTCATCGTGCTGAAATGTTTGTGTTTTTAAACAGATCTAAACACATTTTTAAACAGATCTAAACACATGCATGGCTTTTGTACTGCCTCAAAACACCTTAGCAACACCACAACCACACCCCTAACAACCTGTTTGTCTCTCTCTCTCTCTATATATCTATTTATCTCTGTCTTTGTAACTACTCAGAACACCCTAACAACCACCTAGCAATGCCCTAGCAACTACTCAGAACACCCTAACAACTGCCTAAAAATACCCTAAAAACACCTTAGCAACATCATAGCAACCACTCAGAACACCCTAATAACTGCCTCGTTTCATTCTTGAACCGTGCAAAACACCCTACCAACCAGCTAACAACTCAGAACACCTTAGCAACAACATAGCTACACCACAGCAACCACAGAGAACACCTTAACAACCACCTAGCAACATCATAATCACCACTCAGAATACCCTAACAACAAGCATGCAACTCAGAACACCCCAATAACTGCCTCACTCATGAACCACACAGAACTGCCTAACAACCACCTAGCAACATTATAGTCACCACTCAGAACACCATAACAACCAGCTGGCAACTCTGAACACACTAACAACCACCTAGCACTGCTCTAGCAACTACTCAGAACACTCTAACAACTGCCTAGCAACATCACAGCAATCACTCATAACACTCTAACAACTGTCTGGCTTCACTCTTGAACCACGCAAAACACCCTAATAACCAGCTGGCAAAGTAATGAAAACCACATTTAGAACACCCCAACAACTATCTAGCCCCACCCTAGCAACCTCTCAGAACACCCTAACAACTGCCTAGAAATGCCCTAAAAACACATTAAGAACAGCTTAACAACTGCCTAGAAAAAGCAACTATTCAAGAACAGCTGAACAAGTATTTTTTAATACCCTAGCTGAACAACCAAACAACAGCCTAACAATTCCATAACAACCATTCAGAACATTCTAGCATTCGCAGAGCAACCACTTTGAATATCTTGGTAACTATTATCTCTTTAACAAGCCCCAGGAACATACTAGTTAATGCCTAGAAACACCCACCCTCCTAGCAACCATACAGAACAGTTTAGCAACTATCTAGAAACCACAACACCATAGCAACCAGGTAGCAACACCCTAGTAATGAGCATTACATGGCTTTATGCTGTATGAATGTACTGAAACAAATCACCATTGATGTGAATTTCAAATGTATTTTTATATCTTTGAGCTTAATCTTTCTGGATCTCTGTCTGTACATAACATATACAATTTAAGACTTTTTTTTTTCCAACTTTTTATAAACATTCAGGAAAGGCTTTGTCAAGCCAACATTCAAAGCCTGTCATTGTGAACATTCCTTTTCTATTCTTTTGTGTACTTTCATCTGTGCTGTTCACAAAGCAGAGCTGGTGCTGCATGTTATGAGCAGCAGACTCTCTCTGGCCTTTGGAGGACTGACTTAGCCTCTGTTGTCGGCAACAAGCGGGCAGACAGAATTTGGCAACATGCAGACCCCGCGCACCTGTGCGCCTCTGACCGGATCACTATTTAGCAGGGCCAGAAAAAAGCCCTGCAGGTGAAGAGGGAGGAGAGCAGAGTGTTTTTGGACCACAGGTTTTGGAATCTTGTCCTCGGTGTGGTGTGCCAGCGCTGGAGGTCGAACGATGCTTGTGTCCTCTCAATGGCACAGCTTTCAGATGTCTAACGAAGAGGGCCCAAACCAAGCTGCTCTCTCATACTCACTTCCCCGTGTAAGAAAGGATCAAAGAGAGTCAGCCTTGTGGGCAGCACACTGACATGTAGCTCTGTTGCCCTTCTGGTGTCCTGAGTTTGAGTCCCAGCTCATGGACCTTTCCTGCTCCTGCCTAACTCTCTCTCCTGCTTTGCTTTCTGTCTAGTCACTGTCCTATCATAATAAAGGCAAAAACAAATCTTTAAAGGGGTCATGAAATCCTTTTGCTTTTGCTTTTGTACTGTTCCCTGAGGTCCACTTATAATGTTATCAAGATTTTTACATAAAAAAAAATAATAATTTAAAAGTAATAGACTATTGTCTGTCCTGTTTTTAACCCCCCTCATCAGAATTCTTCATTTGAATAGGCATGGCGATTGTAGACTCGGAAGTAAACACCCACTGCTGTGATTGGCTAATAGTTGTGTATGTTTGACAGTCTACGTCCTTCACAGCTGGATGCTGCTGTGATTATGTTAAAAACACATAAATACACGATCTGTAAGAAGACACAAAGCACAATAAAAACAATACTCACACTTGCGTACAGTACTTAATGTTGCGACATTACTGTCAGATTTGATATAGTCGGAACAGCATCGTCTGTTGTTTCAGTCTTTCTGAAATCCTGCATCGAGTTGTGCCTTGTTTATAAACAAATCTGAGATGAAGAGAACAAAGGACAGAGTTTTTACTGATGCGGTCCGGAACTTCATTAAAAATAAAGTTAATCAAATAAAGTTTATTGATTGGTTTCTGCGTTGACCTGCGTTCACCTCTCGCTATTTACACTACGTGCGCAAATTGGTGGGCGGGGCTAAACAGGCAGTGCTGTAGAAGCAGGCATCGATCCTCTTCTTCGGAGGTGGTGTTTAGCCACACTATTGCGTCATAAAGTGGTACATTCCACAAGCTGTCACTTTGGCAGATTGGTTTCAATATAAGCTGTCTGAAAAGGATATTTTTGTAGTGAAATGACATTTTTTTGTTAAAAGATCATGGGAATTTTCTAAGTTCATGACCCCTTTAAAAAAAAGATGGCCAAACAGACGCACAGTCTCTCTCCAGCCTGGCCTCTGATGGAGCGGTCATTTCTCGCCACCTGCCTCTTCCCAGCATCCCCTGCCGGCATGACAACCAGCCGCACAATCGGCATAATCTGCTCGGCGCCTGTGACGCCACGTCTCCATGGCAACGGCACTCCGCTCTTCCCGATGGCTCTCCTGGAAAAACGGAGCTCCAAATGTGGCTCAAACATCTCGACAGATCTTCGCAATTTCGATAAGAGAGCAAAGAGACGGGCACTTGATGTTCAATCAAGGCGAAGCTATTCAGAAAGCACTCCAGACAGATGGAGGTTACAGCCTTCCCAGAGCCCTGTCTGCAATATTCCGGATAGGCTCCTCTGTCTCGGCATTGTTTGCGATGACATAACGTTGCAAATGTGGGCCAAAAGAAGTGGCGCTCGATACTCGCATTTCGAGCTTGTTATACATCAATGCAGATTTAATTCATTAATCCATCCTCTCATTGACTGTGGGGTGGGTTTGTCTAATTATGCACAAAAGACACATCTATCAGAGTCTCCTTTGTTTGTCAGAGCACTTTATCCCGCGGGGAGGCGAATAACAGAAATCTCCGACATACACGTCTCCCGGGGGAGCCACACGTCCCGCTGAGGCGACTCCTTGGTGACGGACTAGCCTGTTAATCAATAAAGGAGGGTCTTGATCGCTAACAGATGAATCAATTAATCACCCCAGCCCATATCTCGACTGCAACGAGTGAGTGAAGTTAATCATTTTAAGAACACATGACCCCAGGCTAACAAATAACAAAAAGAACATACTTCGCTTTTAAGCACCCAAAGTACTGGCCAGATAAACAGACACAATAGGCTGGTTTGTGTGCGTCTGAATCTGTGAAGAGAGATCTCGCCCGCCGCATGGGGTGTATGTGGGTGAGGGATACACACTGAGATGAGAGATGGAGGGAGGGCAGCGAGATGAGCTCAGCTCCCTGAGGCGATCCTCCACCACTGGAGAAACAGGCCGTCCACTCTGGCTTTGAGGAGGCAGTTCTACAAAGCCCTGGCGCTCAGAGGGACACTCTCAGAGCCAGGGCTGGTCAGAATCCTAGGGCGCTGGCACCGTGTGGAGTGGCCCTCCCACAGAGGAAAAGAAACAGGGGCCCGGGGAAAAAAAGGAGGCAACGCAGTAATGGATACACGAGGAAGACAGAGATTTGGAAGGGATGGAAATGGTGAGGGGGAGGTTGTTGGCGGGGAAATGAGACAGTTGAAGGAGGGGGTAAGAACAGAGAGAGGTGGCAACCATTGCACATGAGAACAGCAGCACAAGGAAACTGTTATGGTTTAATTTGCTAAAGAAAATAAATGCAGTATCAGTTTTGTCTCAGATGTTTCTGTTAATATTCTCTAGGAGCAATAAAAATGGGAAACATTTTAATTGCTCATTCTCCACAAGAATTAATGGAGATGTCAGTTGTATTTCATTTAGGTACCAGTTTTGTCTCAAATGTGAATGAGAAATTTCAATGCTCCAAGGTTCCTCATGCTTCATGAGACTTAACAGAGATCTTAGTTATGTCTCATTTAAGGTGCAGATTTGATTCAGACTTTTCTGCTAAAATTCTTTAGGAGAACTATAAGGTGGATACAAATAAGACACATTATGATGCAAAGAGGCTGCTCATTAATTCTTCAGCAGATCTTGGTTCCGTTCCATTTAAGCATGAACTTTGTCACAGATGTTTCTCCACAGATTTTTATTTCTTCTAAGATACTTAGAAGAAATAAAATGGACATAAATGAGAAAAAAAACTGAACTGCACATATTTTCTGTTTCATTAAAGGATCAACTTTGTCTCAGATGTTTCTCTTTATATTCCTTAGAAGAAAAACACACACAAACGAGACACATGCTAACAGAAGAAGTTGCTCTTTCATTGCTCAAGAGAACAAAAGCAGATCTTAGTTATGTCTCATTTAAGTACCAGTTTTGTCTAAGATGTTTCTGGTAAAATTCTCTAGCAACAGTAAAAATTGATACAAACAATAAATTTTAATGCTAAGATGTTCATTTTTCAGGAGACTGAATGGAAGTCTACGTTATGTCTCATTTAAGGATCAGCTTCATCTCATCTCAGATGCTTCTGCTCAAATTATTTAAGAGAACTACAAGGTGGATACAAACAGGTGGAGAGACATTATGATGCACAGAGGTTACTCATTCATTCTTTAGCAGATCGCATTCAAATATAATCAGAAACTCACATGTGAGACATTTTTGGTATTATTGAGGTCTTACAGAGAAGAAAAATCTGAGGATCAGAAGGGTCTACAGTCTCTATTTGCTCTAATCTTGCTCCTGTCTATCAGAAACAACAGAGATATTAAAGAGATCACATTTCTTATTTACTACTCCTATGGGACTAATAAACCATAACAGGAACATGTGGTAAGAGGAAGGATGGAACAAAAAGGATGTGAGAAGGAGTGGAAGAAGTAGAGGTAGGGAGGGGTGAGCACAGGTTGGTCTTTAATTAAAATGTTTTTCAATTAATTTTACAATTAAGGCTGCTCGTTCGCTTTGGCGCAGTAAAGAGATGACATTGTTTACGTGGTCATTAAAACAATGATGACATATTGTCAGTCCTATGGGACTATCACAGAGAACTGACATCACCTGACCTGACACATCACACCTGACACGTGTAGCGTTGCCCTACATAGCTAGATAAATTACATCTGGATTTTTTTTTGTTTTGTTAGCCATGTGATATTTTGATTTTATAAATCTTGGAAATGGCTTGCAATCAGTTCATCAAGCAGAGCCGGTTAGATTCCTTTTTAATGCAAACATTATGAGTAAAACAGTTCAAAACAATCAAGGCACGTTATTTACTATGTGAAATCAAAGAAAACAATGCTATGATGAATATATATATATATATATATATATATATATATATATATATATATATATATATATATATATATATATATATATATATATATATATCAGCCCGACTCTACTTTTTCTACTGAGACTGAAATGAAATATGCAATTAAAACAACTCTCTCTTAACACTTTCATACTTAAAGACAGATCAGGAAACTAATCTAATGACATGGGTGGGGAAACCTAATGGCCAAATAAAAAGCATGATAAATTCCTTGCTATATTCACAGTGTTGCATAATTTTACCTACCCAGCAAAATCATTCCCATTTGTGAATATTAAATAAATCTACCTATAAGACTTTGCAAGTGTCTGTAAACCCTTCATTCACAAGTTAATTTTTTTGTACAAGTACAAGAAATGTCCACTCTTATAAGAGAACACTGACACCTATTTACATGACACAGGCACAGGAAATATCGCTCTTACATGTACACACACTTACCGAGTAGCACATACAATCCATTGGCGCCTGACTGATACACTGTTGTCATAGCAACCCCATTAAGTAAGGACACTGCAATAACAGTGAAATCACCCCCCCCCACCATAACCTTCCTTTTAGTGCGACTATCTGAAAGCTTTTCTTTTTTCCCTTGATTCTCTTCTCACATACTTTTCTCGTCGTCGCTTTGCAACAAGTGAACTCTACTCTTCCATTAATACTACATATGATCATTTATTCACCACCCCTTCTGTAAATACGTCTGAAATTACATCATTTATCTTCCCATCTCAGCCATCCGTTGCCCTTGACTGTAACGGTTTTTGTCGCTCCCCACCCACATGTCCCACAATTGCTACGTGTTTCCACACATTCGGTGTGGAGCGTGCTGCCATGGATGGCTGCCTGTGCCCTCTCTAATTAAAGAGGAGATTTGCAAGGTGATCGAATGTGAGGGCAGACGGAGAGGATAGCTTTAATAAGCCCCATGGAGCAGTGCTGGGGGATGAGCCGCCAGTCACCGCCCACCCCAGAGTGCACACCCGAATAAACATATGAACTCCCACCGGACAAACACACCTGTGCTCTTCAGCAACCTGAAGATCTACTCACTGAAGCGGGTTTCTAATACACTGCACACACGGACAAACAGACATTACCAAATGCTTCGTCAATGTCTGAGGTTTCACACAGACGTCAATCCAGCATGAAGGAATAGTAAAAGTTTAGCTCAGTCGAAAGCATTTGTGACAAAAACACTGCTATCACTGCTCACTGCTAGAATTGGTCTAGAAATGTTCCTGTGGCTTAGTGGTAGAGCATTGTGTTAGCAGTGCAAAAGGTTGTGGGTTCTATTCCCATGGAACACACATACTGGTAAAAAAAAAAATATAGCCTGAATGCACTGTAAGTTGCTTTGGATAAAAGTGTCTGCTAAATGCCATGGGATTGATTCCCAGGGAATGCAAGAACTAATGAAAAGTGTACTTTGAATGCAATGTAAGTAGAATGCATTAATAGCCAAGTTTCCATCCAGTTTTAATATTGACAAAGAGAATATGTAAAAAAAAAAAAAAAAAACATTAATGCGAAAATTGCTGTCTACAGCCTGTTTCCATCCAACTGGCCTTTTACCGATTAAATGGTGTGCTTGATGACGACTATTTAGATACTTGATCATCAAGCATTATTCATATATAGGTGCAGTTGTATTAACCCTTTCATTATTTTTCTGATTAACTTTTAAAGAAATTGTTCAATTTGGTTATTTTATTTCTCCCAACCAACAACCGACAGTCATAAAGCCATTATTAACCAACAAGATTATGTTAAATTACAATTAAATTAAATTTGAATTGATACATGGCTGTGACCCAATAAAAATACCTAAATTTGTTTTCCTGGAATTAAATTTTTACACGTTAAAGCAATATAAACAACAGAACGTGAGGATTCACATGGTCATGTGACGGACCTACAGCGCTTCTGCGAATGGAGAAAAACATAATAAAGCTATAGGCTATATAAAATAAATAAATAGGCCTATATGCCTATTGAAAACCATGCTATTTTAGTTTCCCTCACTACACAACAAATACTAATGGTAGAACAGAACTCAGAACAAAACAAGAATAAAAAAATATAAGAAACTAATAACTAGCCAAAACAAATTAATAAAAAATTTTGTACTTCGCGTTCCAATATCCCTCATGGGGGTATGGTGATCATGCTGAATGGAATGGACTACAGGCTATTTAAACTGAGCAGTGCACTGTAAAAAATAACAGTAGGCTACTAAAGGAACATCAGATTAAGATAAGTATGTTTGAGAGGTAACTTGTCTTTTTCTTACAAAATATAAAATAATTTTAGATGCAATTTAATAATATGAAAATGATTTAATGCACTTTTGAACTACAGGGAAATGGTGCTTTAACGTGAGAAACATCATTAACACGGACGCAGCCTATAGGCTAATTCTGCCATGTGACACCACATTTATTTGCGAACAAAAAGTGTTTCCAAATAATTTTTTTGCGACATTTGAAGTATCAATATAGAATTTATGTGCTAAAGTTAAACAGAAAAAGATAATGTCGACACGTGAAATTTGTTCAGTAAATGGCATTTCCATCAGCAATATCGGTAACATATATATATATATATATATATATATATATATTTTTTTTTTTTTTTAAACAGTCCTTGGATGGGTTCTGGTCATTTGGGGGTTTGAGGTGTTGTATTGTCATGGCAATTAAGTTACAAATCAGCATATAACTGTACATAGAAAAGGTTAATACATTTTTTTTTATGTTAACATATAAAGAAATAATAATAAAATGCGATATTGCCATAAATGTTACCTATATGGCCTTATATAATTTTTCACATGTACATTCTCTGGGTAGATGGTATGTAATTTTCTAATATAAAATCCCTATAGAATATTTGTATATGTACATAAGTGAATGATATTTGTGATGTTTTTTTGTTTTTTTGTTTGTTTTTTTTATATATGGTGTCGATATATAACAATATGTTTTATTTATATATGCAACTTTATTAAAACTACATATATACAGCCTAGTGGGCAATGCAGGGTTGAATTTCGGGTGATGCAATTTTGAGTCCCGACTTGAGGACCTTTCCTCTTCACTTTGGACCCTGTTTTAACGAATTAAGCACATGGTCTAAAGCGCACGGCGTGTCCGAATCCACTTATGCTAGTTTAACAATGGGAAAACGGTCTGCACACCCAGCCGCATGGTCTAAACAGGTTGTCCCTATTCTCTTAATGAGTAATGAGTGTTTTTTGGGCATAACGTGCAATAAACCAATCAGAGTGTCATCTCCGATCCCCTTTAAGAGAAGGGTTCGCTATTTAGATGCCGGAATTTAATTTTTCATTTTTAAAGATATTTGTGTGCTGCTGCACATCCCTATGTGTGTAATTAGCAACGTGTGCACACATTGTGCTTATCTTAAATTGTGCTGAGTCTGGAACATTTATGTAACGTTATTTTTCAAGATGGCCATTTATATCACATTCACACCATGTCTAAGCTAAATCACTCTCATAATAATGAGTAAAGCCTCAACCTTCAGCTCAAGTCCCTGATGCTTCTATTCTAGACCTTATACTTCAACATTATGTGTGAAATGCTCTTCCTGGCTTAAAATAACTGCAATGCAATCATCACTGGATTTCCAAAAAGTAGTATACAAAGCTTTTTCCCAAGTTTTTACTGAAGAACTTTATATTCTCCAGTTACAACTAAATGTTACTGTACTGTAAGTAAAGTTTAATGGTTTGATCTCTAGCCATTGTGAGTGATGGTGAGGTGCACCATCAGATGCTTTCATTGTAGGTCAAGGTCAAAGTCAAATTTTATTTATATAGCACCTTAAAACAACAAGAATGTTGACCAAAGTGCTTCACAAGCGGAGCAAATACACACAAATAAAACAGAACTGTAAGGTATTCAGTCCAAACATAACAAGATAAATTAAACAAAATTCTAATATATAGTAAAAAAAAAAAAAAAAAAGATCAAAACCTACTATATCCCAAAAAACTACAACCCCTATCATTTAAGAGATACATAAGATAAACCCAAATTAAGAATAAGCCTGAGAAAAGAGGTACGTTTTAATTGATGCTTTAAAAAGTCTTAATGTAGGAGAAGCTCTGATAGTTAAGGGTAGTGTTTTGGAGCATAGACTGAAAAAGACCTGTCACCTTTTGTTTTCAAACGAGATTTCGGGACAATTAAAATCAGCTGGACTGAAGATCTAAGTGATCTCTGAGGAGAATAGAAACTTAAAAGTTCTGATATATAGTTAGGGGCAAGTCCATGTAGAGCTTTAAACACGTATGTTAAAACCTTGAAATCAGTTCTTTGTTTTACGGGAAGCCAATGGAGAGAGGTCTGTATAGGTGAAATATGTTCTTTCTTTTTTGTCCCAGTCAAGAAACGAGCTGCAGCATTTTGGACTATCTGTAATCGTGAGAGTGATGACTGACTGATTCCAGCATACAAGGCATTGCAATAATCAAGCCTTGAGAAAATAAAAGCGTGAATTAAAGTCACCAAATCCTGAAAGGTGAGGAGTGGCTTTAACTTTTGTAGTCGCTTTAGCTGGAAAAAGCTGGCCCTGACCACTGAATTTATTTGTTTGTCGAACTTCAGGTTGGCATCAAAAATGACCCCCAGATTTTTCACATATAGGAATAATTTTTTGACTGAAAATGCCCTAAGAGACCACTGTATTTGTCAATCTGTGGTTTGGAGCCAAATAGGATAATCTGCCATTGTAGACATGATGTTACTCATTTAACAGTTTTATTCAAAGCAACTTGCCATGAATTCTATTGCATACATTTTACCTTTGACCAGGGTGTTGTTAACACACTGCTCTTAATAGTTGACCTACAAGCTAATAGGTCAACCTTGGTCTCCGCCAGCTAGTGTCCAGCAGATCAGTTACTGTATATATACCTGCTTGGGCCAGCTAATGACCAAATATGACAACTCAAACTATCTAGAAACAATATAAACCAATATAATCTGGATTTAGCTACATCTTCCAGCAGGAATTGAACAAAAAATAACAGGAAACAGGCAGTTGTAAGAGCTGTAGCTCTGCTGTAGAGCAGTAAGAGCGTGTGCATTCATGACACAAAGTGCTGTGGTGGTCCTGAGGGGATGCGAGTTTGAATCTTGTTTCCTGTCAACCTTCACTATCCTTTGAAACAAAAGCATTAAAAGACTCAAAATAAGTTAAAAAGGGAATTTCTGCACCACTAGAGTCTCCTAATGCAATTGTGGAAAAATACAATTTAAACCAGTTTCTCCCAACTCTCTTCCAGTCTTCCATTAACAGATAGTCCCACCCCAAGCACATACGATTGGTTAAGCCAATTTTGCTTTGTCTTGCTATTAAGGATGCTAAAACTAACACAAGCTACATCGCATACTATCTAGTATATACTGTATTCAGTTTGGTTTGAAACTTACATTGCAAATGTTATTAAAGTGCATTCTACATTATATGAATGTAGTATGAATGGACGGTCACTGTCATGTGACCTAGCTGCATCAGTTACATCATTTCAAGGTAAATGGATGTGCGTGTTGTTACATTAAAAACAAGGTAGATGTTTGTCTCTGCATATTATCACAAAAACATAAATGAACAAAAAAATACACACATCACCTTCAAACAAAGCAATGAATAGTTAGCATGATGTCAGATCAGTGGGTGAAATGCCGTATGAAGACAAAGCAATTTACTCTAGCTGTTTTATTTTGACGGGACTTGCACCTGACTTCCTCTCGCTGCTAACTCCTGCTCGGGCCTGCATGCTAACGGTAAGCCTGACTCTGCGAGATAACACACTGGAGAAGGAAGGGTGGGGAGAGGGACGTGGGAGAGAAATTGAGGCCCTGGGCTAACATACGGCCTACATGTGGAGAAAGGAGTGACAGAAAGGGAACCAAGGGAGAAGAAGAGAGAAAATAGAATAGGGGGGATAGACAGAGGAAGTGTGGGTAAAACAGAGGGGAGGAAGAGGAGGAGAGGGCATTAGTTATGGATGTGAATACAGCCGGTGGCATACAGACTCAGAGATGCATATTAGAGCTGCTCTGCCTGCAAGCCAATTCTCATTTCCCACTCGGGGCTTTGGTGCACTATTAGTATGTGTGTGTGTGTGTGTGTGTGTGTGTGTGTGTGTGTGTGTGTGTGTGTGTGTGTGTGTGTGTGTGTGTGTGTGTGTGTGTGGTGTGTGTGTGGGCTCACATGAAAAGACGGGTGTATTTGCCTGCCAGAGATTTCGTGTGCGTGAGCACCACAACGGTGAGCGTGTTAGCATGTGTACCAGCTAGCTCACTCTCATTTCCTGTCTCTGATTTCAATGCGTGCATCAGCGTGTCCCTATTAGAGAAACGACAGAACAAGACTCAATGAGACAACAGAGAGAGGGGACTGAGAGCGAGAGTTTATATTTAGCCGCGTAGGGGACCGGCTGGAGGCTTTTGTCGGCTTCAGTGAGGAATTAAACATCTCCCATATTCAGACAGGGTGCATTGTGGGTATTTTGAGCGTGCGAGTACTCGACAGATTAACCTGCTGCTCATATTTAATTGCTGGTCAAGGTAAATACACACAAGACAGTAGTTTTTAACACTGTTAAGGCCAATTCACACTAAGAATGATAAGTATATTAGCATCCACACCAACGCGCAATAACATTTAGTTCATTATAAGTATGTGCTGCAGTTGTGTCGTCAACAAATGTAAACACTCAAGCTCTTTAAAGTAGGATGGATTCTGATTGGGTGTCAATGTTTCTATCATTTATCAGCTGGATAAAATCATTTTGAAAGTGCTTGCAACAATATCATTCCTCTGTGCCATTATTGTTATTATTGTTATGTGAACTCTGCTATTCTTGTGAATTTAAAATAGTTTTAAAACTATTTTGTTATAGTTATCATCCTTGGTGTGAATGGGACTTCACACTCCATCTAGTATGTTCATATGTGTGACAATGTTTTTGTTTTGTAAGCATTGCATGCAATGAGTGTTGTATTTTCAACACTTTTAATAGGTTTTTTTTTTTATGTTTCAAAACAGCTGCATTCTGTCCTAACTAGACATGACGCGACATGATAAAACAGATTAACATGGAAAATAAATTTGCCACTGCTTTGTAACAATTATTATTATTATTATTTTTTTTTTTGCATACAATGAGTGACGTATTTCAAATAATTTCAAGTGTTGAAAATACTTATTTATTTATTTATTTTTAAATGAGCTTCAAGACGCGATAATACAAACTCTGATTAGCATGGAAAAGAACACTTATCCTAACTAACCGACAGCAATACGCGACAGTGCTTGTGTTTTGTACAGTAATAAAATAGTTTAATTTTGGTTTAAATATCACCATGCGTGATTTTAATAGCCATAATGAAAGTGATAATGGATAATTTACCTCAGATCTTCCAGAACCGAAACAAGAACATTCAAACTGAGATCAACAAACAAAGAATATCAGTCACTGAGTATGTATTGCGAATAATGTTCAAATTATTTATTTTTTATACATTTGATTACATTTGAGAGTGTTTCATTTGTCAAGCTGGTTTTGTCATGTGACCTCTGGTATCAGATGCGTCGCTTCACTGCCATTCGCAACTCCTCTCCCATGGCCTCATGGGATAGTATAGTTTCCATCATATGTAGCATGAACCTCGCCAGAGGTAGCAAGTCATCCATGTACTTCATCTGCTGTTTTATGAATACTACAAATCTGAACATACCACTCATTTTGTGTAGTAATTTTTCACCTACTATACAGTATAGTAAGAAACTATGCTTATTTTGATACATCGAGGGTGTTGCATTCGATCAGTTAAACGCAATCTAGATGTTCTAGTACGCTGTAGCATCATCTCTTTAATGATTTATCTGTGAATATATTATCTGTTAGACATACACTTTTTCAGTCTCATGCAATGAGCATCATATTTTTTAACACCATTTTAAGTTGAAAATAGTTCCTTCCTTTTAAATCCTAATTGTTGGTCTATGTACATGACAGGTGCTGGTTCTCCAGGGTCACATGACCTGAACAAAATGGAGGAAAGGCAGAGGAATAAGGCCCGTGTTTGTGGGTATGAATATTTGAGAGTGCCGTGTGGTGAGCAGTGGCAGGATGTGATGAAACACGAGAGAGTGAGATGGAGGGCTGGGAGAGGGTTGTGGCGGTTTATCAAGAGGCAGCCGTGCGAATGGATGTGGGGTGGGTGGGGTCACGTGTGGGTGGAGAGGCGGGACTGTCCTGCAGCGGGGACAGATGCCACACTGGTTAGACTTCATTTCCCAGTGCCAAACGCCACAGAGCGTGCGAGCGCGCGAGAGTGTGTGAACATCACAACCCGTCAACCTCCATCAGACGAGACGTGCAGTCACACTTTCCTGATGAGTCCCACCCAGCCTCACTTTATTTCACTGTTTGAGCTTGTTCCAAAACCTCTGCAGCAGGGCTCACTCCCCACTGCAGCAAAAAGAAAAAAAGTCATGTGAGAAAGCGAGAGAAAGAGAGCGAGAGCGAGACGTGCAAGATGAAGAAAGAGCAGCGTGACATTTGGCTCAGTGTTGCATTATTGGCTGTGGCTGATGTGATCAGAAGAGATTACAGAAATACAATACTCACACAAATCACCTCTCCGCCTCTTCGTCTTACAGCTGTCTCTCTCTCAGCCTCACGTGTGGGACACCCTGCTGTCATCAAAACCGCTGGGACACTGAGGGACTTTACTGTACACTCTCTGTCTGTGAATCATCTCTATTCTAATCATTCATCACCTGGGCTCATGTAACCAAATGTTCTACATGAAGTCTGGTCCACTTTCCAACTTATTCTGGCCAAAATCTGCCCACAGCTAGTTGACTGAACTGTCATTCGACCCTTTAGGCCACTGCTTAACTCTCACTGAAAATTCACTGAACATTCATTATTCTTTGCCCATCGGACATCTATTTTTATGCCATGCAAAAAAGTTTGGTTTTTCAATGATGTGTGCTAAATTGTTGTCGTGAATTCTGCTGATTTTTTCGCCAAGATATCCAGCTGGCTCACATTGATGAGGTTTTGTTGAAGTAGTCACATCAGTAAAATGTGTGTGAAAACTACAAACTGATCAATATTTTGCATCGTGTGCCACAGTTTCCAGCAAATGGGTCTTCAGGGCTTTATTTCTGATAAATTAATGAAAATGTGAAATGTACTGATATTTTAAATATTATGTATAATATATTTTAAATACATACTGTATTATATACACCATTTTATTTTATTTTTTTATATATATATATTTTTTTTAATAATATTGTTTAGCAAAATGCACTGTTCTTTTGTGGGGCCAGTGAAAAATAAAATAAAATAAAATCACTGGAGATACTTTAATTTAATTTAATTCATTAAAATATGGAAGGAACAATAGCACATTTAGCTGACCTTAACTTAGATTTAGCCACTGTTAAAACCCTCCAGTGTGGACTACATTTCATTTACATTTCTGTTTATCTAGTTTAATTACTACTAAGTGTCTCAAAGTAATATATTGCGAATCTTTCGAAGATTTGATGCCACTAACCTGACCAACTTTGGAAAATCCAGTAATTATTTCTTTCCCAACAGCCCTCATTCGGTCTCACTCGTCTGTGTGAATCAATTGGAAAACAATTAAGTATAGATTTTAGAAAATAAGTGCACAGATATTCATTCTGCTAATGTTTCTTGAAGTAAGTCCACTGAATCAAGCATGGTACACTGTAAAAACAACTTTCCAGATGGACAGGTGCACCGAACCGAGTCATGAAAGTTGAATGATGCCAGTCAGTTACAACTAGAACTGGCAATTTCTTGCAGTTCTTGCCATTTCTGTGTGCAATATGCAATCTGTCTGACATTATCCATCTCCCCTTCAAACTTTTTTCATTTCTTGAATTTTTTTTTCTTCTTGTTTTTAATTAATTAGTAATACCGCCAGCCAGCAATAAAAACAAGGCTCCAGACCCCTGTCCTCAGCAAAGAGTCCTCTTTCCCTCTACCCAGTCACCACTACCTATTGACTAATAATTACCGTAATTAATTTGGCTGGTTATAAAACAAAAAAGCGAGAGCAAGAGCGAGAGAGAGAGAAAGGGGAATTTTAAAAGCTGAATGCGTTCCAATTTGGCACTGTAATGTATTCATTATTAATGAACGCTCTTATTTCCTGGTCTCTGTGTACTTGGTTGCACTTGGTCTGGCTGCGGAGGAAAGGGGGAAGGGGGTTTTACTGGCTGCCAAGGCCAGTCCCACATGCACCGCCTCGCCCCTTGCACATTAATTCACTTATTGATCACATTTGGGGAAGAAAGTGAAGAAAAAGAGCAGGGTAAATAGGGCCCACCGCATTCACAGTGCAGATGGATGGTGAGCGCGATAACTGGACGTGCACAATGGCTGTTCAAGCAACTTCCAGTGTGTCCATTTCATCCAAACACACACATATGTGCTCAGAAAGAATCCATACAGCTCAAGCCATCTCTGAAAAGCAGCGTTGCGCCACATTCATTTCATCCGCAGCCCAGCAGGACCCAGGAACTGGATCCATATGCATTGATTCACACTTCGACAGCAGTTATTCACTTATCTGTTTACTCATTCATTCACTTATCCATTTCATCTGACTGCCAGGCCAGCAGTCCAGCTCAAAGTTTACCCATCGATCCCTTCTAGATGGTTGCTTTGCACATCCTTTATACAAGTGGGTGCAGACAAACTTCTCCACTGTAAAGACTGTCTGTTTTATTTGACTAGCCTAGGGGTGGGCGATATTCTGGTTAAAATGGAATTTGTCAACCTGTGTAAATTTTTCATGAATGCATTGTTTTTGCTGTGGACAAGATTTTATTTATTTATTTATTTTCTGCTAGTCTGCTGCTGAACCTGAGTTTACAGTCTAAATTGAATGTGATGAGATAAAAAGAACTATGTACTGCAAAAAAGAAAAAAGAAAAAAGAAAGATAAAGAGAAAAACGATTACACTGTGTGAATTGCCTTGGGAATTATTGAGTAATACCCGGATTAAGTGTGCTTTTATATTGAGTTACTATATGTATTTGCCAGAAATGCTTTTATTTATTCATTTATTTATTTTATTTAAAAATAAAAATTCAGAACTGCAGAAAAGGCTCATCATGCTCAACTAAAAAGAGAAATAGCTCATTGCTTGCAATAAAAAGCAGACATTTATTTTGTTTTTATAAAGTGTTTTTTTTTTTTAAATACATTAATACTTTTTCAAAACAAAAAAAGTGTCACTAAAAAGTTATCACTAAAACATTGATAATAAAAGAAAAGATTCTCAGGCAGCAAATTTCTGAAGGATCATGTGACACTGAAGATTGGAGTAATGATGCTGAAAATTCAGCTTTTAAAGTTAAATTTTAAAATATATTGCAATAGAAAACAGTTATCTTAAAACGTAATATTATTTCAAATTATCACTGTAATTGGGATAAAAAAATGCAGCCTTCGTCAGCAAAAAAAAAAAAAATCTTACCAACCCCATTTGTTAACCCCTTTTAAACAGTAGCGTACATGACCAAAAAAAAAAAAAATATATAAAAAAAAACCATCTAAAACCTTCTACAATCTAAAATTGGTCATTCATTTTGTTCATTCATTTTTTTATTACTTTTCTATATAATCACTGGCCTACCGTCCACAATCCACTGTGCTATTGAGTCAGAAGGACATCTTTGGCCATTTAATTCAAAGAGACAGTTTCTTAGCATCTCATACAAAGACAGCCAAGTTTTAAGCTGCGCCATGAAGTTTAAAAGTAGTTCAACTTCAAAAATCACATCTCGTGAACACTGTGTTCTGCACCATTCTGTTGCGCTCCATCTAGCTGCTTTTGAATGCAATGCGTGATCCATTGTTGTAGAGCTCTGAGTTTGGCAGGCTGCTGCTTAATAGAATGACCTGAAAAAAATATCACAAAAAATGACCAATCAGATTGTGGCGAACGCACATCGACACAATGTGAGCTGAGCAAATAGAGCAGGGGACAAATGAAGGAGCTACACACCTGCATCACATTACAGAAGCCCTGCCAAATAAACTGCCATGTGCAAAGAACAATGGGAAACAAAAACAATCAGAATTAGGGTCCCTGAAGAAATTACTAATCAGACACACACTGGCACTGATGCGCCACACACACATACACATGCAAACACAGACACACATGCGCAAGCTGCGGCGTGTAAAGCGTCATGGTGTCTGGGTGGCAGACAGGCTTTGGAGACAGCAACGGTGAAAATTAAATTCCATTTAAGCCTAATCCCATTTACAAACTCTGCCGAATCCCACTGCTATTGTGACAGTCGGGCAAATCTGTCTCAATTGTTACATTGCGGGAATCAATGGAGAAACCGGATAGCATGTAAATAATGGAGCACGGAGCCTGGGAGGGCAGAAGGAGCCGTAGGGTCAGACGAGAATGCTTTAGCAAGAGCGGTGGAGAGGATAAATGAGACGAGACGGAGAGGAGAAGGGCTGGGAATCCGTTTCATTTTAATAAAAATACTGGAACCAGATTATTTATGACGTTCGGCTCTGTTAATGGTTCTTGAGCGCTTGTAATCTTCTATAAAAAAAGAGATGCTTGCATGCAGAAATAAACACCAGTGTATTATGAACAAACTTAAGATTTGTATGAGCCAATGTTATATAAAGAATGTCAAAATGACTAACAAATTATACTCAATATAAAGTTATGTAACAAACAACTAAAAATACAATTTGTTACAGATTATTTGACATTCGACAACGTTAATAGTTCTTGAACGCCTGTAAACTTCTATTAAAAATAGATGCTTTCATACAGAAATAAACACAGTGTATTATGAATGAACTAAAGATCTGCATGAGCCAATTCTATATAATGTCAAACCGACTAACAGATTATTTTCAATAAAAAATAATGTAATAAACAATTAAAGATACACATTTGTTACACATTATTTATGATGTTCGACTATGTTAACAGTTCTTGAACACCTGTAATCTTCCCTGAGAATAGATGTTTGCATGCAGAAATAAACACCCGTGTATTATGAATGACCTAAAGATTTGAATAAGCCCCATTTTCTAAAAAGAATGTCAAAATGACTCACAAATTATTCTTAATGGTCTAAAACTATGTAACAAACAATTAAAGATACGCACTGTTTCAGATTTTGTTGTAAATTGTATTTTAAGGTTATTATAATAATTATTGCCTTGCCTAATAATTATAATAATAATAAAACAATAACTTACACATTTATATAACTATCTTGTAATGAGTACTCCAATAATTTTTAATAATCAATATATTAATATTATGAATCCCAATAATCTCTCTCTCTCTCTCTCTCTCTCTCTCTCTCTCTGAGATGAGTCACCAGATGAGTCCTCTGCACAATGTGACTTCGGTGCAGCCTGAAATTGAACTGCCGGTTTCCATCTGTCTTATATATACCGTATGTTATTTAGTGCTTTATTTAGTTGCAGTTAATTACAATTGTTATGGACTGGCCATCTGACTAAGGTGTTTCTCTGCCTTCGGCCAAAAATGCTGGGACATACAGTAGGACAAGCAGTCTGGAGAATGGATCTATGGAGAGGATGGCTTAGGAACTACAGTTGTTAAGTGGATCTAAAAAATACTTATAATTCCCATCTCGAGAGAGAAGGATGACAGTAAAAAAAAAAAAAAAAAAAAGAAATCCCTCCAGTCACTCCTAATCATGTGGGAACCACTGTTAATACTTGACCGTCAGGTCAAAACAGACAGAAAGTGATGATGGAGGTAGTTTTTTGGTGTGGCGCAAGCTCCAGGTCAGGCTGCGGAAGGTTGTCCATGTCGTCCATGCTCGAGAGGCGAGGCAGGCATTCATTGCCCCATGGGGGCTGGGCTGTGGGGAACAGAATAAATTGTCTTCCCCTCCATAGTAACAGCTTCTCTCTAATAGACGACTGGCAGAGACTGAGCCTTTTCCCCGGTGAGAATAAATATTCTCATCTGCTACAAAATGGTTCCCACTTACGGTGCGCCAAGTATTCTCCTCAAAATATTAACATTAGGATTATCATTTAATGGAGTTTAATTTGGACCTTAATTTCAACCACAACTTCCACTGTATTTTCTCGTACACTTTTTTCCCCATTTTATCTCCGTCACATGCTGTAGGTTGCTTCACAACAAGGGGTGAATCTTACAAAATATTTTGTATGAAAGTCATGACACTTTCTCACACCTCAGGTCTTGAGTTAAACATACTCAAATCATTCATACAGCTGTCAAATCATTGCCTGGCCAAAACTGCCATATAATTTCATTGAATTGATAAATTATTAACATAAAACAGTTCCATTTTTCTTGTATCACTTTTTAGTTGGTATGCAAAATTTAAGGCTTAATGCTATAGAAAAGCACTAAAGTCTTTTCAGTTAGAGTGTTTTGAGATTATTTTCATAAAAAAATGCAGCATGCAGTTGCATCAAACAATGGTATAAACATTTTTCAATGTTAATTGTGATAATCGTAATTACTAATCGTAATTAGCATTTCAAGGGAATAATCGACAATTATGATTTTTGTCATAATCGTGCAGCCCTAATAACAGTCATTTTTACTTGTATGAGAATCTAATGTGGATCATCATTGAGACTAATGTAAATGTCCAGATTCACTGCAGTAATGAGAATTTGAGGAGAAAAGATTCTTCATAATCATGAAGTGAAGGCCCCATTTTACTTATGCATTTTATTCAAAGCAGTCAATATCTAATTGAATTTAGCTATGTTTTCGATGTTTACATCATCAGCTGTGCTTTCATAAAGCATCCTTAAAAGCAGATGGAGTTGAAAAGGACAAAAAAGACATTCTGAAAAACATCCCCCTCCTTTGGTCTCCTGATTTCCATTCCCTTCACATCTTACTTCGAATTCATGTCTCATTTCACATGCACTTCACGTTTGGCCTCACACTCAAATTCACCCAATTTTGCATGCGGCGGCCGTCGCCGGGTCATTGTGGTTAGGGCTGACACTCCCTGTCAACACTCCCATCACTAACCTCCATTACTCGCCCACTTGCTCTCCCTTTGCTTCCCTGCTCGCTCACTCATTTCTCTCCCTCTGTCCTTCCCTCGTTCGCTTGAACTCTTTAAAACTGGCATTCTCTGTCCCGCCATCTCGTTAATCGACACAATCATTCACCTTACTGCCTCTCCACTGCTCCGTAACTCCACACCGCCGCTCCGCATGTGTGTGGCTCTCTCTCCGGTCCAATGAAAGATTTACGAGGACCTTTAAGTGTTAATCAGGTTGTCATTCATTCAGCCAAAATCAGAGGCCAGATAAATATAGGCTAAAAGCTTGTTGGTCTGGTTTGGTGTGTGTGCTCGTCGGGTGACACAGTAGTGGGTTCTAAGCAAACAGAGATCGATTGCAGCACCTCTGGGGTCCCCTGCAACTTGGAAGTGAGAGAAAGCTTATCGCTCAATATCATTCTGGAGACAGCTTCCTCCTGCCTTTAACCCTCGCACAGCTCTTTTCTGTCCACTGCCACTACGCCTCCTACATCCGACATGCATGTCCAATACCCACTGGCTCATCATTCCCTGTGGCCTCACCTGCGCTCCAACTACTGACCTCCTCTAAAAATCCATCTGCTCTGTAATACGTGGAGAAAGATATCCGTTAACATTCTCATTCATCACAAAAGCAGCTGCTCAGCTCAGGAATTTTCAAACTGGGGGTCCGGGACCTCCGGAGGAGTTGTAAAGTTGAGGTGACTTTAGCAAAATTTAGGAAAAATTTAGCTGGCAAATAAAGGTCTAATGTCAATAGGATAGCGTTCATGCAGAAGTCATTTTCAAACCAAGTATGTTTCTGTTGTTGGTCAACAGGCTAATTTACGTGAAAAAAAATTGTAGCTGCTGTAAAATACTTGGGAGAAATATTTTGTCCTCATATGACATTCTAAATCGTGTGGATTCCTACTGAAATGTCTGGATTTAGCCCAAGGAAATTGCCATACAACGGAAAACACAACCGCACCTTAGTTTGCTAAAAAAAAAAAATGCAACAATACTATTTATTTATTTATTTATTTATTATTACTACTGTAGTAGTAGAATGGACAATGCTTTGTCTTCATATTGCACTTTCTATTTTTCTCACCAAGTATAAAATCAATCTTAATAAAATATAACGAAGGAGGTCCTTTGCAAGACAATCATCATATAAAAAAGTCCAAAAACCCTTGTCAGCTGCCGCTCAACCAACATGACTTGAAATCTGTCCCAAACCATTCACTTGTGGCTATGCTGAGCTGTGAAGTCAAATAAAGCATATAGGAAAAGTAACTTTTTTAGTTTTAAGAGTCCTCTGAAGAACTGGCCATTGGTACAACATCTACAATAATATTTCCGACTTTTTAATCAAAAAAAAAAAAAAGTTCAGAGTATGCCTACTTTTACATGGAGAAAACTAGCCAAATCTTGGCCCTCTGGTCAACCCTAAATGCAGTCCACATTTAATGCCGATAAGTGTCCAATTGAGGGCTAGAAATCAACAGAATTTCGCCACCTAGCTGTATGCACATTTTGCCTCCACCCAAAAATATGAACTCAAGGTCCATCAAACACATCCAGCACCTCCACCTCCACCCCCCACTAAATGCAGTCCGCATTTAATGGCAGTTAATGCCCAATTGAGAGTTAAATGTCAACAGCATTCACCACTCACTGGTCTGTGCATTTGCCTCCACCTAAACACATGAACTCGAGGTCCATCAAACACATCCAACACCTCCACCTCCAAGTCTCCCACTCTTTCTCTGCTTCTATCTTCCACTTCTCGCTAGAGCTGTGCAAATAATCAAATGCGATCATCGCATTCGATTATTTGCACAGCCCTACTTTTTGCCTCTTTCCCCTGTCTGTCATCTGTTCGGGCTGTGTTCGACTACAAAGATCCACCTTTCCATCGCCACTCCTTCCTTTGCCTTTGATTTTCTGTCCATCAAGGGGGCGTGGATTAGTGCTCTCTTGTTTATCTGCTCGTCTGTTTTATCTATCTATCAGCAACGCCTCCGTTGGGCGGTGGTGGCCTCCGCTACGCATTAATCCCGTATCAGCCCGGCGCCCATCCATCAGCCTGCTGTCTATCACGTCAGATCCATCATCCGCCCATCTGTCTCCCACTGCCCACGTGAACAACCGGATGAAGGGATAGAGTGAGAAAAGTGCAGGACAGAGATGAAACCGAGGAGAATAGAGGGGTGGAGATGGGTTCTGCTACGCCAGCAGCCTTCTTCCACCCTCCCCCATCTGCCCGAGCACGTACAGCGAGCTTTGCATGTCCCGACATGCTTATTACCTCCTCGGTTTGTTCCCCTGTAATTTGTTTGTTTGTTTGTTTTTCCTTTCCCTTGCTTGTTAATTCTAGCCAATGGGAAAGGCGCCAGCGGAGGGAAAAGCTCAAGATGGGTCATAAATCCCATCAAGCCCTGGTGCAGCTGGAATCTGCCTCCGCTTCCCCTCCTCCACCCCTTCCCCGTCAGCGAGGGATTCAGCACAAAAGCTTACTGCCCTGAAAAAGGCTCGATATCTGGGTGCACTAGGGTCAGGATGATTGCTATTTATACACAAGGACGTTTAAGTGCAGAGGAAGAGGAATCTAAGAACACATACTGGGTGGGTCTATGCAACCCTGTATTGATGCACAATGCAGCACAGGTGCAAAGACAGGTGTGCACATGGCCGAAAGGAAAGGTGACTGCGAGAGGATTGGGTTAGGAGTGTGAGAACGAATCGGAAAGAACCGACAGGCCCCCACGCTGCCGATCTTGTCCGATGGCCCCTGTACATCATCACAGCACCTTTAATCTGGAATTCCGTAGGCAGTGGCCTGGCTCTGTAAAACGATTCTCGCAGTGTTCTAAGCACTGAAAGAGAAAACAAGCATCTCCAAACAAATGTGTCTCTTCCACAAATGAATGAGAGCAGACAGCTGTCAGGAGCAATCCATATCCATCCTCAGTTAAGCAAAGCTAATTAGTTCCACAACTGGGTTTCCTGTCCCACTCAGAGACGCGGCAGTCTGACAGAGCTCCCTATACGGGACATGGGATCAGTGACTCATGTGTCAGCCCATTTTTCGGCAAAATTTCTGTGCACGACTGGCTGCGTGTGAGAAATCGTGCCTTTTGACTTGTGCCCGAGTGTATGCGTGTGTGTGTTTGCAATTTAGAGGAGGATGATTATACAAGTGTGAAGGTGCCTTGTTCTAAATTGGTTACCTCTAAAATAGAAAAGATTGCAGTGTTTAACAGATGCAATCACCAATCAAGGCTGGCACAAACACACACCTACACACTCATTTACATGCGCACACTTACCTACACACAAGAACGCAACATCACGCTTAAAGAATCAATCCCTTTCTCAGACAAATAACAGAATAAAGAGTGTTGGTACCCAGATCGATATTGTACCTTCAAAGCATTAGAGTTCATCACCATGTCGAGCTCTGCATAGCCGCATGACCCTCTGTTTGAGCTGAAACTACATTAATTCAGGCAATCGATATAAGCAATCTTTGGAAGAAATCAAGCCAGCGCGAAAACAAGAATCCATGGGAAAAGAAGGATGACTCATTTTAACAAAAAATTCAGAGGTACTTAAATGCCAAGTGTTTTATTTGCACCTGGGTGCCAGCCGAGACCATGACTTGGCAAAAAGATTGATTAAGATGTTGTAAAGCCACTGAAAAGTGTATGCGTTAGTTCTAATAGGAAGACCATGTCATTCATTCATTTGTTTGCATTCAATCAATCAGAATGTAGCTTCTGCTTTAAAGGTCCTCTAACAACTGCCTTTCGTTGCATCATTTGCCAGCGCCCCCTATCAACCCCCCACTACCACCACAAGTCATTATATTATAAATATAAAAAATATAAAAGCTTAATATATTTGATCAATGTAATTAAAAATAACTATAAATAATACGTTTTAAAAATATATATAATTTAAATAATTATTACTAAATAATTTATGATCAAAAATAGAGTAAAATCAGTATATTATTAGAATTACAAAAAATCCATTTTCTATTTGAATACATTTTAAAATGTAATTTATTCCTGCAATGACAAGGCTGGATATTCAGTATTCATTACTCCATTTTTCAGTGTCACATGATCCTTCAGAAATTATTATTTTTTTTAAAAATCATGTTAAAATCATTTTTATCCATTTTGATTTCTTCTTATTAATTTCAATGTTGAAAACAGCTGTGCTGCTTAACATTTTTGTGGAAACCATTACACATTTTGTTTATAATTATTTAGAATATTCTAAAGATCAGCATTTATTTGAAGTAGAAGACATTATAAAAGTCTTTACTATCACTTTGATCAACTATTTGCTTATTGATTAAATTAATTTCTATAAGTATTTAGGTTTTTAGGTATTAATTGCAATTTAAAATAGTAGAAAAGCGATAAAATAACACGCACATCCTTTAGCTAAGAGACAACATTCATATGCACAATAACACACTGTGTCTCCTATATTGGGCCGCACACAAGACTCAACTCTGCCAGGTCATTAAATACAGTGGTTTGCACTGGTTATAATGAGGTCAACAGCATCTATAATGTCTAATAGCACATCAGCCAGGAGTTAGACACCTGATACAGTGTTGACATTAGATTGCGACAGAATGTAAACTGCATGGATATTAGTCCTGGGCATGGACTGGAGGCATTGTTATGGTCATGTGGATTTTGCATAGGTCAGCAGGTACTTTGCTGAGGGGCAGCGCTGCACATTGATTGGACAGTGCACTCATTATGGGATGTGTTGCCATGAAGGCATGCTAGCTTCTGTTCAGAATGTTTGGTGCAATTGTATGAGCTGGGAATCACTGACAATCTATAGAACTGGTGGTATTGCATTGTATTGTAAATACCTTTTTCTTTCCAAATCTGTGACATGACACAGATGACATTAAAGAAGTAGCTCACCCAAAAACAGAAATATGCTGAATGGGTGCTGTCAGAATGAGAGTCCAAACACCTGATAAAAACATCACAATAATCCACACACCTCCAGTCCATCAGTTATTGTCTTGTGAAGCGCAAATCTGCACGCTTGTAAGAAAAAAAATCATATTTGTAAGAAGCATATTTCTCTCCTGATTCAGATGAAATTACTTTTTCACTGGTGAAAGCAATATTATGGATTATGTTCTAGTTAGAAGCAATGGTTTGAAGTTAAAATTACTTGTGGATTATTGTAATGCTTTTATCAGTTTGGACTCTCATTCTGACGGCACCCATTCACTGCTAAGAATCCATTTATGAGCAAGTGATGCTCGTGAATGGTACATTTCTCTAAATCTGTTCTAATGAAGAAGCAAACTCATCTACATCTTGGATGGACTGGGATGAAGCACATTTTTCAGTACATTTTCATTTTTGGGTGAACATGAAAATAGCTACATTTTGCCTGAGAAATAGAATTATCCTTTTAGAGTTAAACATCTTTCATCATTCATCCAAAAAAAAAAAAAAGTGTGTGGATATAAATACACTGCCTTGTTTGTTCCAAATCTGCTTGTGTTAAAGGTAATGCCAGCATCATAGGTTGCAACTCACAATGAACCACATAATCTGCTGCCATTAACTGCCCAGCTGTTTCAACCATTGCCTGTGCATTTCCACTGTCGCTCGGCTGCATGCTGAACATTTTTTGCTCTATTTGTGATGAATATACAGTACTAGACAGATGCGACAGAAGTGCAGGCACATTTGTTTTGCTGTAAAGTGATGTGCGCTAGTGGGGATGTTACAGAGTTTTCAATCATATTCGGTTCAGTGTTGTGTTCAGCTTAGGTGCTCTTAGCAGTCCCTTACCGGCACTGAAATACTATTGTAACTAACAGATGGAAATGTCATATACTGGATAATCTATTAGAGGAGTGAGGAAATCTGCATCATTTGTAATGCAACAACTGCAGCTGCACTTATAGCTTTTATAAATGCTTCCAGGCAACTAGCAAATAAGTTTAAAAAGACCAGACAATGAAAATTGTGATTACTTGTGGCCATTATGGTTTTACTTCAAATACCACCATTAAACTGTGGCTGGTTTAGTAAATGACTGTCAGGCTGTAATTTTAGAGCAACAATTAAAATGGTACAAGACTACCAAAAAGAGAGAGACTAGGATTGAAAATCCAAAATGCATCATTTAAGAAATTTAATAATTATTTTTAATTATACTAATAGTTAACAGATAATAAGTATCTACAATTGAGAATTAAATGGCACACTTTAAAAGAAGAAACTTTTGACAGAGGTTATGTGTCATTATTCATATTTGTATGAGTCCATTTGAGCAAAGTGAGTCAACTGTTATTTTCTTGCTTAATTTCTGGTATATTATGTTTATATTCTGGACCATTTTAAGTTGCTCAGTTATTCTGTTTATATCTGCAGCTTCAATCGTAAGCCAAACCTCCTTGTTTTCCCTAGATGCATCTCTCTGACTTTAGCATGCTCACGACTACTGAAGTCTGATTCTGTCTGCGCTGTTTGAATTAAGAATGTTCAATAAAGACTTTGAATCTTCTTCGTGCTGTCAGACTGTGAGCTATGACTGACGGCCCTGGGGGGCTGTTCACTCAGGACACGTTCTTGCATTCCATATGTGCTATTTTTTAATTGTTCATGTTTGTAAACAAGCACCAGATGGATATCTCACTGTATTTTCAGCATCTTGCAACATTAATGTCATAACTAAAAAGTTAGTTAAAGGGATAGTTCACCCAAAAAATGAAAATTTGATGTATATCTGCTTACCCCCAGAGCATCTAAGATGTAGGTGACTTTATTTCTTCAGTAGAACACAAACGAAGATTTTTAACTCAAACCGTTGGAGTCTGTCAGTCATATAATGGAAGTGAATGGGAATCACGTCTTTGAGAGTCAAAAATACATACACAAACAAAACCAAATTAAACCCTGTGGCTCGTGACGATACACTGATGTGTAAAGACACAAAACGATTGGTCCGTGCAAGAAAATGAACAGTATTTATATTGTTTTTTACCTCTGATTCACCATAAAGTCTGAACTGTCCTGAGTGCGTTCTCAACAGCCGGCGAGTGACGGTGATTTTTTTTGGGGTGAGTTATTGCTAATTCTAAAACAGTGAACCCCTAATTTACACAAAAGGTTATTTTTTTGCAATTATGAGAAGCATAAAATGTCTACATACATTTATAATTCCTGCAGCACAGATGCAGGTAACATAGGTTATGATTCATCAGTGAATACCCAGTTTCATAATAGAACGTTTAACATCATCTGAGGCTGTTTATTTGTAGGCCAATTAGATATTGATGTGTCAGTGGAGGGGAACTGAGCTGGTATCGTACCGAAGCCAATGTTGGTATGGAGCCAGTCTTACTCTAATGAGTCCGTCTTAAGAGTGTGTGTCCGTGAAAGACTTTTTGCTCTTTCTCTCCCTCTTTTGGGTGTGAATTATTCTTCCTCTGCTAACTTTTTTCTTCCTGCTGTGCTTTGACACTGCCTCTTGTTTTCTTTTCTTTCTTTTTTTTTTCCACACTGCCCTTCCACTTCTCTTTCCAAGGGCTCCCTCCTGCCCCCCTCCTTCCCTCTCTCTGCAAACAGGCAAACAAACAGCTGCCTTTAGTCCCCGGCTGGTTAGCTGTGGTGCCTCCTCCCTCAGCTCAGAGAACTCCTTGACAAACACATACACGCAAACTAGTACCTAACATATCTGAATTCTGCTGGGAGAAAATGCTAACAAATGACCAGGCATGACAAAACACTGCACTTATCATGCCTATTGATCCCCATTGATCAGGCCAGGTCTATCACTGCATGTCTGGGAAACTCGATTTAGTGACATATGTGGTATGTGCATGAGTTACTGAAACTTTTTATTATTATTATTATTATTATTATTATTTAAATAGTAATATTACTGTTATTTTATTCAATATTATTTTTACAAACCTGATGTGGTTTCATTTAGCTAATTTGTGCCAAAATTATTTAATTTTAATTCACTTACTTTTATTATTATTATTATTATTATTATTATTATTATTATTATTATTATTTAAATAGTAATATTACTGTTGTTTTATCAAATATTATTTTTACAAACCTGTGAATGTGATTTCATTTTGCCAATTGTGCCAAAATTATTATTTAATTCAGTTACATTATTATTATTATTATTATTATTATTATTTATTATTATTATTATTATTATTATTATTATTAATTTATACTTGATTATGATTATTATTAATTATTAATTATTTCAGCTACTATAGTTGTTATTTTGTTAATTTATTATTATTATTATTTGATATTTATTCATATATCATTATTCATAATCCATTTATTAATAGGCTATTCATTTTTAATTTATTATATTTTACCAAGTATGAAACATCACTTTAGAAACCAAGTTTATTTGCACGCTTGTGGATGTAGCCTCATTCTGCTATGTGTGCCAAAACTATTATTTAATTTTATTATTTTTAATTAAATTAAATTGTAATAATAATAATAATAATAATAATAATAATAATAATAATAATAATATTATTATTATTATTAATCATAATAAAATTTACTATTATTATTATTACCTGTGACCAGCTAGCTGAGAACCTTCACAGTCCAAGGAAAAATCAACTTCGCCAAGTTGCCCAGATTTAGCTGACTTCTGCAGACATTTTTAGCTATTTCTCCCTAAATATAGCAGGTTAGAAACACACACGGCATAAATGTTTAGTAGGAAGACGGATATTAAGTCTATCTTGGAGTTCTGTTGAACGTCTGTGAGCTATTATTATTATTAAGGTCTGTAAGCTATTATATTCAACACTCTCTCCTGCTCCCTCCATCACCTGCACAACTCCTTTCAGCTTGACTTTCCACTCCAGGCCGGCGCTCACGCGGGGAGCTGACTGACAGGATGTGAACGGAATGATGCACGACTGACATTTTGTATCCCGTCGAGCGAGTTCTTCCATTTCATTTTCAAATGAAGGTTTTCAAGGAATTTCACTCAAACCAAATCACCGTGGAATTCCACATTCAAATGTGTATGAGGACGAGGCAGAAATGGATTAGTACAGTCCTGTACCGCTCGCACGCGCATTATACACAGCAACATTTCATAACTTCCCACACAGAACGCAAAATCATGAGCTATAGTTGCTTGTTCAGCCGGTGGCAGATGGCAACACCCTTTTATGTGATGATCAGTGAAATGATTCTGGCTTTCCCTTTAGCTGCTAAATCTGCATCAAACGGCATCCTAGTTGGGAAAAAAATACCACAGCAGGAGCAGCTTCGTGTCTTGTTAAATATGTTGGATAACCAGAGCTGTTTTGGCCTGCTTCTCATAAGCAGCAAAAAGGCGCTTTTAATTGGGGAATGTCTTGGCCTGGATGGATTGTGATATTAAGCAATCACACAGTGGTATTGTGTTGGCGACAGAAGTGGGTGTGAAGCCATTTTGAACAGCTTTAGCTGGCAGAGCCACTTTTGACAGCAATACCCCAAGTAAATTGAACCCCCGTATCTCAGTGCTCCATTGATTGGGCTCTATTTTAGCCTTTCACAGCTGTAAACCAACGCAACCCACTCCCCCTCGCAGAGTCGATAGACATGATCCAAAGACAGCAGCCAAACAATCCACTATCTGCCCAGACGGACCCATTCGGCTAATTTAACATGCACTCAATTTATGAAAAAGAGCTTTCATTGATTTTTCTATTCATATGCACTTGTTGATTAAGACATTCCATTGTGCTCCGCGATCACGCCGACGGTTCCCGATCGGTGGTGTATGGAGGTGCACACTCCTTTTTCTCTGGTTCCAGATGTAGTTGTTTTTTTTCCACCGTGCTCTCTGAGACTCACGCAGAAGCCTTGATGCCTGGCGCCTGCAGTTACAGGCTGCTGCATTCATCCGCACATTCAGAAACAGCACTTCACGACACAAAGGCCGCGAGGAAAGGGACGCCCAGTTCCTGCTGCTTTTGTGCCTTTGCACAACAACTGGGACAGTTGCAACAGCATCCACACAAACTCCTTTCTATATTTCGCTCTGTCTCCCCCGGTGAGTTGCAAAAACCCCATTCATTCAGTAATGAGCAGTCTCATAATGCAATGACTGACTGTCAACACATAATGAACTAACAGAAGAAAGGCCAAGGCTGTTGCGACTAAACAGACATATGAAATATTTGCAAACAATCTTTTGCATCAAAACGATTCACACTGATTTTGATGCCAAATTTGTCACTCAATGATACCTAAATTTAATCTATTCACTTCAAACAACTACAAAAGTCACCCAAAATAAAACAAAGACTAAAACTGTTCCTGCTATACAAAATTTACCAACATATGCTTACATTGTATTTTAAGGTGATGCTGTTACAGTGTAATTACACAGATATACACTGAGTAGTATTAGTGAACTGCATATACTTACTATAAAGTGAAGGTTAGGGTTATAGGGTATATATATTAGGGTTTTGTTTAGGGTTACTCTATGTAATTATACATACAGTACTTTACTGTTTTTGCTATAGTAAGTACATGTAACACAACAAGGACACTGTAAAATGAAGTGCTATTTTAAAACTCCATCAATAGTTACAAATATAAAAACAATGGTAAAAATATATATATTTTGCATTGAAATCTGATGATGATTTATTCATGTTTGCTTTAGCTACTTTTTCAAAACAAAGCCTTATATGCTGCAGTGTCCATATGGACCTCAGAGGACACTCCCTCTGAATAGGCCTTACAGGAAGCTACAAGCAGCAAAAATCTTACACTACTGGATGATTGACAGCATAACAATACCATAACCCTCTGGGGGCCCAGAGATACAGCGAAACAGACAGAGAGAAAGAAGGATAACAGAAGGAGACAAAGGTCTGAATCTGTTCTAAAAAGGAGAAAGAAAATAAAACAGTAACCGAAAAAGCACAGGCCTTGTGCACTCATGAGACGCTGGTGCTCTGAACAAGAGAAAATAAAAATTATATGTCCTCTCAGCAGCTGGCCTGGACCATCTGCACACACCTTTGCTTAATGCAGCTAAGTGCACTTGAGGAGGATAGAAAACTGAGAGTCGGTATGATTCAAAGGAGCGTTAAATGCCGTGAACAAGCGCTCTCCATAACTTTCAATCCAGAAGGTCAAACTAGGACAATGTGCAAGTCCCAGTTCTCAAAGGTTTTGTTTGTTTAAAGATATACGGAAGAAAATAGTGGGGAAATGTCAAACTGTATTTAGTGGAAAGCACACAGAACAAGCTTCGCCACTGAATAAAAATCACCTGAACCTTGCTGTTGCTGTCTCTGTTAGATGCTCAAAAAATTCTAAATGCTGTGATGCAAACTTTCACATAAAAAGACAATTTTTTTTTTTATTAAAAAATATATATATATAATAAAGATAATTAAATAATATTTTGGGCAAATAAATTGAATAATATTTTTAAACAATAATAATAATAATAATAAATGCACATTTACTATAGAAATTCTAATGATATCCCCCCCCCAACTAGTCCATGAGCAATACTGCCGTATACAATTTACTTTGTACTCTCCTCTTTGTTGTTTTCTTTTAGATTGTGAGGGAAATAAAATCATCGTTGGAAGCTTGACCATCACAGCCGTTGTTTCAAGGCACGGTAAAATGGGCTAACAAATCATGCATCTGACAATAATGTTGCTATGACTGAATCACTATGTGGATCCATATGTCAAATCCAGACCATTGCCGTTAAAACTCTGCCAAAATAAAGATGACACAGATGCGGCCAATCTATCAAATCCTTTTCATCATACACAGGAAATGCTGAGCACTGGCCACTTTGGCAAAAGCAAAGGAGAGGCGACTCAAATAAATTTCTCCAATGATTACTGCCACAATATAAAAATGGGAGCTATCATTAATATTGTGCTAATGCTTGACTATAATTCATCTGCTCGGAGCTTAGAATAATTGTTCTGACACTCGGACAGAGACGCATAAATCCTTCGCTCTGTTCAGAATGAGTGTTTGGCAGTGAACCAGTCCTGAAGCCGAGCACTGGCATTTTAGACCTAAACCAACATCAAGAGGCTTCTGCTCGCACTGAGGCGTGACGTTTAAAATGGAACCTGCTGCTTTGAGGAGATTCAACTTTGGTCCAGTCGTGTCCATTTACCTAAATGTCACCCAGCCTTTCACTTGTCCTACCAGCAGAAAGCAATGTGCTCTTCTGCATAGACTCGACTCTGTAATATTTTAGTGTCCTTGTGATTTAGCTATATTAATGTGTGTAAATACTGTGACATTAATGCTTATATTACTGCTCACGTAGGCCTGTTCATTCAAGACATGCAAAGGTCGAGCACTGGATGATTTTATACCATGTAACACTAGAGTGCTTTAATTCGAGGTTTCTTGCAGGCCTTTAACATATAATTAGATATCAATGGTAAAACGCGCTTTTTCAGGACAGAAATGTGATATAGATGATACGTGATAGAGTTATAAGAAGCCATGATCTTTCTGATTCTCTGTATGTCTCCTCATTTCATGATATCTCATTACGTCCATTTAAATAAAGGTTAGCTCAAATAAAACTGCGTAACTTATGTTGTCAGCGTTCATTGCGTTGCAGTAAGTACCTGCAAAATGTGCTAAAATATTTTAATACGATTTCTGACTAAAAAAAAAACACAATAACGACAGTCTCTCAGTGTTAGCTAATTTACACGCACACATATTTGAAGCTACTTTAAAAAATGTTTGCTCATTTTGCAAACATACAGGTTATTAATAAACTCTAAAGGTTATAGTGTATAGTTGAATCAAATTGTCAAATGTGACATTTTGCGGGATATAAATGACCCGCGCGAATCTATCATTACGCGCGAGCGTTTATTTGTGTCTGACGCATCAGGAGCGAGCGCGTGGTCTATATACATAAGCATAAAACATCAATAAAACACCAATAAATAAACCTCGTTACGTGCCAGAGGTGACAGACATATCCGTGCTGTGTCCTCCTGCAGCATTTCCAAAACATTATTTAAAAAAAACCACGGGTCCATACCTTACTGCGTTTCCTCCTGTTCTTCAGTGAATCTCATTCATTCTTCAGTCCTCCTGTCGTTTATCTGTCGGTTTCTCCTTCTTCGTGCGGCTGCATGCAGATTAGAAACGAATAGCCCGAATGGAGCAGTCCATAGAATTAACGGAGGGAGAAAATTCGTGATAAAGACGCGTAAAACGACGGAAAAAAAACCGACATGTTAAGTTACTACTCAAATGACCGCACTCGCGTCAAAATCCTAACAAAGCAACAACTCGCATTGTCATGCGATGTTTGACACGCGACTTACTGATGATAAGTCCACATGAGACGCGAATGAGCGAATAATATATCGTCCGCAGTCTCGTTTTCAGCACTGAACATAACGCGAAACGTCTCCCCAAATCCAAGAAGCAGAACGCCGACGCGCAGAAACGTCAGGAGTGGACGCTGGAAAGACTGTAAGTGTTCATACCGGATTCCTCGTCGTATTTAACACACACATTACAGCAAAAAATGAAAGGTTGTGGTGTCGACCCATGTGTCCTCCCGCCTCGAAACCAGCAGTCGCTCTGACTCCCTCCGTCTGAAGAAGCGTAACGTCGATGTATTTCTCTCTCACAGCACACCGACTGACTTCTTATCAGAACCCCGTCTAAATTAATAAACCATATCCAGGTTTATTAATTTGCACCCTGCGTGACCGTGCGCAAAATGACAATGTATTATTGATCAGTCTCAGTGACTGATTCATTGACTGATTCAACCAGGTAAATAATTAAGCACTTGCTTACATGCAGTTTATTTTTAAGGCTGCTATATTTAAACTAATACTATAGCTGTTGTGAATATGAAGGTCTCCTGACTGATCCGACAAATGTCTTGAAGTCTGCTGTCCAGCATGGTGTGGTGGGGTGATATTGTGTGATTATTCAGATGGCTTTCGGCGTGGGACGCCTCTCAGTTGAGTTTTCACTGTTTAGGAGCGTATTAAAGTGGGCGTGGTCTGTTCGTGGGCGGGACTAAGCCTATATGAAAGGGGCGGTGCTTGTGTCGGGGGAGTGTCCTTCTAGACAGACAAACGTCTTTAAAAGAAAAAAAATCCTAATGAACTTTTTTCTTTTTTTCCCCTCACAAAAGATATACTTAAAAATCACTTTTTTTTAAACTACTATTGCCAATGTGTGTTAGCCAATATTTATTGAGAACATAGACTTTAAAATAATAATCACAATGCAATAATTAGGTCTACTACACATTAGTATGGATGTGTAGTAATTAATTATACATGTAACACAGAGACTGTAAAGTGCTACATTATCTTTTTAAAATCAGTTTTAATCAAGACTCACTAGTCTAATCATTACTGAGAGATGTGGTCAATAAAGACATGTGATTAAAAATATGTTTAAAAATTAATTCTCACACACATATGAGTTATATATAGGCTGCATACCAATTACAGTTGGCCTATGCCAGTGTCCTCTGTGACAGCCTGTTTCGTTAAGATTCAGTGTTGACCTTAAGGGATTTGGTTAGTGCTCTATTTGAAGGGCAGTCATGATCACATTAACTGTCAAATCAGAGGAAACTGGCTCAAAGTCAACAGGATAGCCTACATTTTCCTTTCATTACCAAATTACTTTTTTCAATAGTTCTGGCCAGAGCAACGGACCATTTTCCCTGACAAGAGAGCAGCAATATGTGCTCAGACTTTTGATTTTCTTAGATAATCTATAAGGATTTAATGTCCTCTCTGCTTCCTTTTACTCTTGCCATCCCAATTTCATAAGCACACAATCATATGTATTTTTAGTCTATGTATTCAACTAATGTCACACAAACAAGACTGATGTTGTTTCGACTATCAGGTAATAACAGTCGTGCTGATATTATTACTTACAGTTCAGTAAGTTAAAGTAATATTGTGTATAACTTACATTTTAGTCATCATATCACCAGTAACTCTACCTAATTTTGTCCCACCAAAAAATATGGTTACAAACGAAGTCAGCATCAGTCATGAAGCAGTCGTGTCTCCAGACAATGCATTCCAGAATCAATCAGTGTTTGAATGAATCGACTGAGTGAATGATACAGTGAGTCACTTATAACCTTTCACATTCCCAGTTCATATACAACTGATTATTGTTGTTAAAATAAGAGCCGTGGCTCTTAATTGATAAAAGCCATACATTTTTAGCTTGGAACTAAAAATACTAAAAAATATTACAAAACAAGCAGCTAGAATCCAAGCAGTTATTTTTTCAACTGTATAGTATATCCATTGGATAGAATTGAATAACTTTAATGTACATGAAGTGTATGCATATATAGCACTAGGAATTATTTAGATAATAATGTAACATCTATATTACGCAGCAACTCCACTGTGAACCTGACCATTTGCATTGTAAAACTGATCACTCAGCTGCATATTCCAGACATGTTTATATGTTTGTGACATTGCATCCTGCTGTACCTAAAGAGTGGGCTCCAAAATATGATGGAAGACTGTTTTCTAACCAATTGATGTTAAGTCAATTTACTAAAATTGGTTAAAACAAGTCAAATGCTGTGATTTGTCCAATCATAGCCTTGGGATTTCAGCTGTGAAAAGTGCAACCTAAATGGGTACGCTTACTAGATAAAAATACAAACTATAAATCTGACAGTGGTGAAATGCTGGAAGAGAATGGTGGTCAACTTAGCTCTCTCTCTCCATCCATCCACACATCCACATAACATAAATAACTTCCTAAACATGAAAATTAGTCATAGAAAATTTGTAATAGAACATCTCTGCTCAATTTGAGTTTAGGTATACCAATACCATATCAGCAGATATTAATAATATAAATTCTATATTAAATGTAATTCATCTTAAATAGTACAATGTGAACATTTGATGATGGCAAAGATAATACAAATACAAAACACGGTAAATAAGCATGTGCATTTAAATATCCAATATTTTAATTTATGGTGTACATTTATTTATACATACTCATTTCCCCTATTTTTCATAGATATTACCCTTGCTGTCATCTAACACTCACATGGTATTATTTTTTTAAATAATTCATTTTATTACACTGTAAATTCACACAGAACACATCTTTGCTTTGAAAAATGCAAGACGTGTATTTCGATACACATTTTTTATTTTATTTTTTTTAAAGTTAAGGCATTAAATCTTGAGCGCAGCATTTTTAGAACACTGTGTCATGCACGACATACTGCAAAAGACACGAGCACCACTAACTCATCCGTCTAGCACAAGTTAGAAAAGAAAAACAATGGTAAAGCAGCACAGTGGAATTCAAAAATGTGTTCTGTTAAGTTATCCCTTAAATGTAAGCTTTAGCTAATCTCAAATTAAATGTAATTTTTTCATACTGTACTGTATTGTTGTTATGCCTAAATTCACTTGTAGCTTTCACACATTTTATTTTTAGTCTGTTTAATTCACTGTTTAAAAACACATTTACACTTACATTACATTTAGTCATTTAGCAGACACTTTTATCCAAAGCGACTTACAAATGAGGACAATGGAAGCAATCAAAATCAACAAAAAAGCAATGATATACAAGTGCTATAACAAGTCTCAGTTAGCTTAACACAGTACACATAGCAAGGGCTTTTTAAATAATATAATAAATAAAAAGAAAACAGATAGAATAGAAAAAGAATAGAGCAAGCTATTGTTAGAGGTCTTTTTTGCTTTTGTTAATTGTATAATAAATTAAAAGAAAACAAAGCAGATAGAATGCAAAAAGATTAGAAAGCTATATAAATATGAATACATTTAAAAAGACAAATTTACTCTGCAAGTATGAAGTGACATTTAGGTGTTTTTAAAGAGGTGGCATGAATGCATTTACACAGCAATTACAACTGTATAGTTTGGGGCTGAGGTGGGTGAGAGCAGGTAACTTTAGTCTGGCTTTTATGTGGCATTGCATTTTTACATTCAATTTGCGCAGGCACAGAGAAGCCTTAACTCGGCTACCTGTGTAAAGACGCCTTAATATAGAATTTCGATACCGGCCATTTATCAACAGCCATACCGTGAAAAGTATGATTAGCTTGTCGGTATTGGCCAGACTTGTAATATCTATGCATCTGAGGTATCATTCATATCCAGAGCAAGATGAGTTTAATGCTCATGCTCAATACAAAAATCACAAATTCACACTTGCCTATCTCTTTATTCAGTAAACCAGAACAAAATCTCAAGCTGCAAAGGTCACTGAAATACCTGAAGAGATTCCAAGCGTCAACTTTTTTTATTTTTGCGTGACATAGTAAAAGAACACAGCGATGAGTGCCAAACTAAGAGAAGAGCTCTCCACATGTCATGTTTTTCTCTGCTTTAATGCAAAGATTTCATTAGATTCAGTATATTGATTCAGACGAGCTACATCCTGCTCACAGTGAGAGCTCATTTCAGGGAGAAATGTGACTGCTTGAGAAAAGGAAGACCCAAGAAAAGAAACAATCATACAATGGCTTTCTTAAGCTCTACTACACCACTTTAAGACCTCATCTTCCATCAGCGATCATCGATGCCCTACATCTGACAGGTGGATCTTCATAAATAGTAGCACCTCAAAACCTTGCTGCTACTCACTCGCTCTCTCTCGATCTGTTTCTCTTTCTTTTTTGCAATATGAAATAGTCCATTATCTGCTCTCAGGGCTAATTGGTGTATTAACGCCATGCTGTGGGTGACAGAGGGAGCAAGGGAGACGCTGGATGAATATGGATGAGAAAGAGTCAGAGCGTTCGTGTGCACACGAGAGATAGACTGGGGGAGGGAGTTGTGCAGAAAGAGTGAAAATGGGAGGCCAAGGTAAATCTTTTCAGCAACACAAGTGGTTGAGAGGTGGATGGTGAAATGACGAGTGGTGGTGGGGAGGGGAAAAAACGTCCAGTAATGGCTGCGTTTTTTTTCCAGGCGGCCTTCTCTCTATCCTTCTCTATTCCTCTCTCACCAACATTGCCCATCAGCCCAATTATCCACTTTCCATGGCGCCAGTGCCAGCATATGGAAATGCAAATTGCACAGAGAAATGTTTTCCTTTTTTCAAAAGCAGTAGAAGGTAAGTAGCTCTCGAGGACGGGGAGACAGAGGAAGCACGTCCACGCACGCTTGTGTGTGTGTGTTGGTGGGAAGTACGTTTCTACATGCTGTGCATCACCTCCACGTGCATTCCCAAGCATTCCAGTTGCTTAAAGGAGTTTTTTAAGTGTATAAAAAAAAAAATTAAATGATGGTTATTTGTTGTAACTCTACTCACCCTCAGGTCATCCAATATGTAGATGAGTTTGTTTCTTTATCTGAGCAGATTTGGAGAAATTTTGCATTTGATCACTTGCTCACCAATGGATCCTTTGCAGTCAGAATGAAAGTCCAAACAGCTGATAAAAACATCACTATAATCCAGAAGTAATCCATGCATCTCCAGTCCGTCAATTAACATCTTGTGAAAAAAGCTGCATGTTTGTAAAAAAAAAAAATACATCAGTAAGAGGTGTTTAACTCCAAACTGTTGCTTCTGACTAAATACGCATCTTCTATCAAGAACATAGCTTTCTCTGGTGAAAGTCGAGAGAAATATATACTGATCGATCACCATTTTCAAGTGAAAGCAGTCAAAAACAAATATGTTGGTGATATTTGATGTGATAGGACAACAGGGAATGGACTTTTTCACAGGAGGAGGCATTATTATGGATTATGGTATTCTAGTATTCTGGTATTTTTTTCAGGAAAGGCCTTAATGATGGATTTGTTTCTTACAAACACAATGATATAATACTAAATTCCTCCAAATCTCTTCTGATGAAGAATCAAACACATCTACATCTTGGACAGCAAATTTTCATGTTTGAGTGAAACATTCTTTTAAAATATAAACGACTACGTCCTTGCACGTGGATGCACTGCGACACACGCCCAGACACTTTTTCTCCGCATCCTCTTCATATTCCTGCATCTCTCCCATCCAAAAGCCCCCAGGCTGCCGAGTTGGCATGCAGCTTCTAGCACTTTAGGTTTACAGATCAAAGGTCCATTTCCGTTCCCTCATGCACAACATGGAGACATGTGGCGTATGATTATTCCGATAAGCTGCTGATATCCTCCAGGGTGGAAAGGATCAAATCAGAGGCTTTGTTGTGTTCATTATGCACACTCTCTCCAGTCACCTCTCCTCACGACTCCTCCGGAGAGTGCCGCAAAGGCGATTCCTCGAATCCGCCGCATGCTCAATTATTTTCAATTATACCCATTGGCCTCCCTTGTATCTTTTCCCGTAACTTAATTGTGATCCGAAATGACTTGTTGATTGACAGCAGAAGGCAAGTGGAGGCGGGAGAGATGGTGGCCCCTCTGGTAATTATCACAGATTGGTGTCAAGCACACATATTCCACAACTCTTTCTCTATCCGACAACAGCCTTCTGCATCAGTGCAATCACTCAGATGGGACTGAGGATGTCACAGACGGTGATATCATAGTCATATTAAAACTCATGTATGGTGTGTTAACTGCAGTGGTTTTGTAGTAATGTAATACATAGTGCCTGGTAGGGCTTTTTCCTGCAATTTCATGCGGAACTGTCTCTTGAACTGACCTTGCTTGTTACAAGTCTTTGTGAATTACATAAAGAGCAGTAGAGAAGAGCTCCATAAAGACATTTAATCCAGGGTCATCGGGGTGCCTCATTTCTAAGGTGATGTACTATGCTTACTCATCTTTCTCAGCTCCATCTACTAGAGAGCAGCAACCAGAGATGTGTCTTGATCGTTTTGATATATTATATCTGTATAATGACAGAGTGGTATACTCAGGTTTTTGAGTGACTGGCAGAGCTGCAATGGACTCATTTTCAGGACCATGGATAGCTCAGACATCATAGTATGTAATTTCAGCACCATGGAGAGCATACTGACAGTACATTCGGTTACAAGTTGCATTTACACTTGGCTTTTTTTTTAAAGGATGCAAAAATACTTCATATATGAAAGATATGTCATCTTGTTTGATTATTTTAAACACTTAAAAACTGTGCCCTGACCAGACACAACATGACATAATATGATTTCACAACACATGATAAAACGTGTCTATGTAAAAAAGAGTTTTATCCCTAACCATGAGTTTTATCCCTAGCCATGACAACGATACATGACGAGCGATGGGGATTCTATTTTTATAATAGCTTACATTTCTGTAATGCCACAGCTGAAAATAAGAACATGCAAACTGTGTGTCCAATGCAGTATTATTTTAGTATCATTGAGAAACAAAGAATTAGTTTGATAAGATTATTTATTTCTGCACATGTCATGCACATGTTTTTTTATGGTTTAGTTTTAGGTAACTTTAATAACCCTGGTCCAGTGACAATGATAATTTCAGATACTATTTACATGCTTTATATATTCTTAAATATATTCTTAATTTTAGTTCAAACATCAATGTGAGGGACTTTTAGTATTTTTTTTTTTTTTTTTTTTTTTTTTGTACCAGCAACATTCAACTCTGAGTTTTAAGGACATTTATGTAACTAATGCAGATATCATCAATCAGGATGGAGGACGTATGCAGAAAATGTAAAGAGGCTGTGTAGATGTTAGCCTTAAGCACATTTCTGCATTAAGTTTCAAATACCAGGATGATACAACTGTCCTAATATCACAATGAGAAGAAGAAAAAAACATTATTAAAAGACTTACTGAAAAGAAAACATTTTAAAGTAGTATTTTTAAAGTAGTGTATTATAAAATCTAATTTATTCCGGTGATGCGGAGCTGAATTTTCTGAATCATTACTCTAGTCTTTAGTGTCACATGATCACTCTGTTTATTATTATTTAAAAACTATCACTTTTTGTTAACTCAAGGTGGTCTGACTGTGTGTCAAGGTTAATACATTTCTTAAAATATCAGTTAATTTGTCATTTTTATGACAGGGCAAAGTTTGTTAAACATGTTTATGGAGTCAATATAATATCACATAAATACGCAAAAAAATAAAGTTTTGCAAAGGAAAATAAAGTTTTGCAAACAAAAATTAAAGTATTGAGGAAAATAATTTTGCTTTTTGCAAACAAAAATAAAGAATTGCAAAACATAAATGATACCGCGCGAAAGCAATGATTTTGCAAAACATATTTTCCATGGTCATATCTACAATTTTATTTGCAACACTGATTTTATTTTGCGTGTCAGTCTAGTTTGAGCTTGCGCTGCAGTTTTTCCTGTGCGCTACATTTTTCTGCGCGTCTCGCTTTGTGACGCTGTTTTGACGTGGGGGTGGAGTCAGGGGGCAGGGGCGTGTACAACATGCCTCCCTGGAAGTGACGTCATCGGCCCGAGACGCAGCTCACTGATCCAGGTACTGTCATGATGAGCAGATGCATGCGAGTGGATGGCTTCCTTTTATTCACTAGCATTAAAACATGCATGGTTTCGTTTTATTAACTTTATTAACAAATGTATATGTGTGTTAGCAGCGTTTGCTCAAGTTAAAGAAGTTGTTACCATGCACATCTGTTGTTTATTTCTCTCGATGTGCACTCTTTTACTGGCATAAAGTTGGCTTGACGTTGGACGTTCGATATTCGCAAATCTAGGGAACGTCTCTAAAGTTACATGCGAAACTACTATACACTTCTCTAACGTCAATAGCATGCAAGGAGAATGACTAACAGTCATGAAAACAACTGTTAACTGCTCATCCAGGTGTCAACTATAATGCACACCTTTTTTATTTTTTTGATAATTATTAAAATAAACTGTAAATCATATGTAAAATATTGCTACTTTTCATTACCAAATGGACGTAAACACTAATTTAAAGCTCAAAAGCTCAAATGAAAAATAGCAATATTTTACATATGATTTACAGTTTATTTGAATAATTATGAAAAATATGAACGGTGTGCATTATAGTTGACACGAAGATGAACACTTTACAGTATGTTTTATGAAAGTGAGTCATTCTGTTCAAATGCTATTGAGCTTTAAATTTGTATTTAAGTGCATTCGGTAATGAAAAGTAGCAATATTTTACATATGATTTACAGTTTATTTGAATAATTATGAAAAATATGAATGGTGTGCATTATAGTTGACACCTAGATGAACACTTTACAGTATGTTTTATGAAAGTGAGTCATTCTGTTCAAATGCTATTGAGCTTCAAATTATGGCATATTTTAAATTTGAGCCCATTCGGTAATGAAAATTAGCAATATTTTACATTTGATTTACAGTTTATTTTAATAATTATCAAAAAAATATAAAAGGTGTGCATTATAGTTGACACCTGGATGAACAGTTAAACAGTTGTTTTCATGACTGTTAGTCATTCTCCTTGCATGCTATTGACGTTAGAGAAGTGTATAGTGGTTCGCATGTAACTTTAGAGACGGTCCCTAGATTTGCGAATATCAAACGTTCAACGTCAAGCCAACTTTATGCCAGTCACACACTTTTATAGCATTAAATGTGTATTGTTTCATTTGGTTAACTTGCATGTGTATTAACAGTGTTTGTTTAAGATCTCTTAACCTGTGGGAGGACGCCATCGCACAGAAGCGTTCTTTGTTCACATTAGTTCACATTAGTTACTGCTAGTTTTAATGTAAAATTATGCAATTCACTTCATAAACTATAACGTACATCATTAAAGAGGTCTACGACTCAAGTTTTATATCGATCTCGACTTCGTTTTTTCATTTACATAACCCCTGGCATAAATTAATAAATGACTGTCCTTGTAAGATAAAAAAAAAATTAAGCTCGAATCTTTTTGGTTTAGTTTTTCCACGAGTTTAATGCATAAACAAACCCGCGTGACCATAGCAACCTGAGATTATCAGAGATTGATGAAATATTTTTATCCATCCCACAGTCCGTTGATCGTGTCTTTTTATGTAATATATGTGCATATAAGGCTTTTATTATTTTTATCATTATATATATAATATATCCAAGTGGATGCTGCACACTGCTGGTGGTTGAGGAGAGACCCCCCACATGATCGTACAGCGAATTGGGTGTACAACAATACATTATAAAATGCTATATAAATGCATCATTCATTTATTCATATAGGCTAACCGTATATAATAATTGATAATAATATTATATTAAATAGGGCTATATTTTTATATATTTATTGTTATGCTTATTTCCCCTTTTAATTCGTGTATTGCTAACCTAATTAACGTTCTTTGTTAAATTAGTGTTTTCATTTACAAATGAAACTAGCGATTTATTCATTTATAATTCTAGTATTTATTATTATGGGGTTATTGTTAAATTCATCCTCTAAAGTGCACTTTAATGAAAAGTGTAATGAAAAGTAGCAATATTTTACATATGATTTACAGTTTTTTTTTATAATTATCAAAAAAATATAAAAGGTGTGCATTATAGTTGACACCTGGATGAACAGTTAACAGTTGTTTTCATGACTGTTAGTCATTCTCCTTGCATGCTATTGACGTTAGAGAAGTGTATAGTAGTTTCGCATGTAACTTTAGAGACGGTCCCTAGATTTGCGAATATCGAACGTCCAACGTCAAGCCAACTTTATGCCAGTCAAAAAGAGTGCACATCGAGAGAAATATACAACAGATGTGCATGGTAACAACTTCTTTAACTTGAGCAAACGCTGCTAATACACATATACATTTGTTAATAAAGTTAATAAAACGAAACCATGCATGTTTTAATTCTAGTGAATAAAAGGAAGCGATCCACTCGCATGCATCTGCTCATCATGACAGTACCTGGATCAGTGAGCTGCGTCTCGGACCGATGACGTCACTTCCAGGGAGGCATGTTGTACACGCCCCTGCCCCTTGACTCCACCCCCACGTCAAAACAGCGTCACAAAGCGAGACGCGCAGAAAAATGAAGCGCACAGGAAAAACTGCAGCGCAAGCTCAAACTAGACTGACACGCAAAATAAAATCAGTGTTTGCAAATAAAATTGTAGATATGACCATGGAAAATATGTTTTGCAAAATCATTGCTTTCGCGCGGTATCATTTATTTTTTTGCAATTCTTTATTTTTGTTTGCAAAAAGCAAAATTATTTTCCTCAATACTTTAATTTTTGTTTGCAAAACTTTATTTTCCTTTGCAAAACTTTATTTTTTTGCGTATATATGTGATATTATATTGACTCCATATTTTTTAATGGTGTTTGCAGTTAACACACACACACACACACACACACACACACACACACACACACACACACACACACACACACACACACACACACACACACACACATATTTTACCTTCAAAAACGTATTTTAAAAACTTAAGTTTACACTCACTTGTGTTCAAGGTATGAGGAAAATATGTTATTACCCTTTTTTATTGAAGCTGACATCAGAGCCATTACATTTAAGCTGTCCTTGAAAAGCATGTATGAAAACAACAGGAACACAAAGAGTATATTTCTAGGTCATTTTCTTTTTTGTGAACTCTTGTATTTGTCATTGACTTCTACATGTTAACCATAAGCACTATTCTGTACATTATTTGAGGTACAGTTTGCACTGGAAAAGAAAGAAATTGTATATAATTGTATGAACTTTTGTGCTTTTTGGCGATCTCGACTTTAGGAACGCTGTTTCTGGTGGGACAAATTGTAATGGTTTTAGCGCATGCTGTTTTGGAAAATGAGTGCTTTAGACTAATGTAATTGAATGTGGATTTCTTGGGATTTACTTCCAGCAAGCACAGTTTTCCCCTCCGTCAAGCACAGATATGGAAAATGGACACAGCAGGCCAACAGTTCCTCCATGTGTGATGTGCCACCCGACCTTAACGGTACTGCTTCCACAGCGGAGCTCCTCTCAATCCTCTTTCCCTGTCTCTTGCAATCTCCACAGGACAGAGATTTCTTGGATTTATACAAACAGATCTCTCGGAAAAGTAGTCTAGCACGCTTCTCCTCTGCTCCTTAAGCTCCTTTCCTTTCTTTGCCGTCTCCGGTGGGAAGATGGATGGGTTTACCCTGGGTGGCAGGGAAAGAAGTATTGCTTATATTTTCATGATCTGGGGCAATATTGTCATGACTTAACCTTTCTTGTGTGGAGGAGAGGAGGCAGGCAGTTTGGCTGGTGCTGAGGCAGCAGGGACGATGGGGAGGGGTTGGGTCCGTGTGTATTTACTAACCGTGTCTCCATCCATCAAAAGCCAGCCTGCGTTGTCTCTTTCTGTCCATCAAAGTCCTTTCTCATTGGCGACTCACTTCCTCAACTGTTTCAGCCTCCCTGCATTTGCGATATATGTGCATGATTTAAAAACATGCATTGCTGCTCTTTGTCTTTACGTCATGTTTTTTCCTGTCCATTTTCTCTCATTACTGACCCCCTGGGATGGATATATATATATGATTTGATTTTTGTTTGTGTCTCTTATCCTCACCCAGGCTGCATTTGTTTGATTGAAAATAAACAATAAAGTAAAAACAGTAATATTGTACAATATTATTAAAATTGAAAACAACACTTTTTCTATTTGAATATATTTTAAAATTTAATTTTTTTCCTGTGATGCAAAGCTGAATTTTCAGCAGCCATTGCTCCAGTCTTCAGTCATATGATCCATCAGAAATTATTTGGATGTCAAATTCTTCGACCCAGTAACATTTTACTTGTGTCTTTATATGATGATGATAAAAAGTCTATCTTCTTTTGAAGTTTGAGAAGTCAAGAGGATCTTTCGAGAAGTGCACTTTTTTTTTTTCAAAGGATTTGTTCACACCAAACTGAAAATTTGCTTAAAATATATTCACTTTCAGGCCATTCAAGATACAGGCAAATTTGCTTCTTCATCAGAACAGATTTGGAGAAATGCAGCATTACATCACTTGCTCACCAATGGATGCTCTGCAGTGAATGGGTGCCGTCAGAATGAGTCCAGCTGATAAAAATATCACAATAATCCATCCTCTCACATCAAAATCCACCAACATATTTGTTTAGATCATATTTGTTTGGACTTTTTTTGTTTGTAAACGGTGCTTAGTTTGTGCATATTTCTCTCCTGATTCAGATGTGACTAATTTTTCACTGGAGAAAGCAATATTACATATAAAGGACTTGCAATGGTTTGAAAATATCTTAATAATGGATTCACTGATGGACTGGAGTCATGTGGACTACTTATGGATTATTGTGATGTTTTATAAGCTGTTTGGACTCTCATTCTGACGGCACCCATTCACTGCAGGGGATCCACTGGTGAGTAAATGATGTAAAGCTAAAATTCTACCAAATCTGTTCTGATAAGGAAACTATATCTATCTATATCTTGGATAGGTTGATTTTTAGCAAATATTCAGTTAAACTGTCCCTTTAATTGGGACCCTGTGCCCCAGTTCTGAAAAGCTAGAAACACCTCAGCTGACCTCTCGTTTCACTGTCTTCATCCCCTTCTCAGTCCTGTCCTCTGTTTTTCTCAGATTTCTATCTCTCCCTCGTTCCCGGTGCAGGCTGGTACGGCTGTGTAATTTGAGCATGCTGGGCAGTCTCTGCTCAATGTTGATGGAAGGATAGGGCCGTGTATTGAGAGGTTACATGCTGTCCTAGTCGCCCAGGCTGCATGGACCAGTAACACCTTGTTTGATACAGAGAAAGTGCAAATGAGTGTAAAGAGATGGGGAACAGTACTTCAGATTTATCCTTAAAGACAGATGAAGCCCTATTCTCTCTCTCTCCTCTCTCTCTCTCTCTCTCTCTCTCTCTCTCTCTCTCTCTCTCTCATTCTCTCTCTACCACTAGAGTCAACTCCATTCACACCTTCACTAAATCCTGTTTTCTGCCTCAGTTCACATGCGTTCATGTGTGTTGTTGTCCTTGTCTTCTGAAGCGGATAAATGTGTGTATAAGTGTCATGTTAGTGCACTACATGATAGGTAATCATTGTCTACCTCATATGTCAAACTCACACAGTCACAAGTGTTAGAAACAGCTTTGAATGTAGCACATACAGTAAGATTTTAGAGTAATAACTCTTTTATGAGTTTTTTTTTGTTTTTGTTTTTGTTTTGTTTTTTTGCATAAAAAAGGCATACACTGACTGTAAACTGAGTCGCTTGCTTAATTAACCGGTCCAGCATTTTTAAATAAATAAATGAATGAATAAATAAATAAATAAATACAAGCTAATCAAAACAAGGATATATTATGTTAGTATCAAAATACCCAGATAAGAGGGCAGTTATTAAAAAGTCTGATAAGTATCATACCTTTTAATAACCACACACTTATCTGGATATTTTAATCTTTTGTTGTCATGATATAAGTGTTATATTTTCATGCACTGAAATAAAAAAAAAAGAAGTTTAGAAGCAATTTGTAAAATTACTAGTCAATATTATGAATAATCAAATAAATACCAAGTAGCACATTGTATTAAACATGGATTTTTTTTTAAGTAGAAATACTGAAATCATGTACTCCAATAATCATTGTTTTATTTACAACTTTAAAACTTTTTTGTTTGTTTGTTTGTTTTTTACAGTGTGTGTAATTTCAAAATGCATGATAAATTTAAACTGGTTAATTATTCATTAATTATGGATCATCCAGTGTGTTTTTATCCAATGTTGTTTTCCTGCAACAGTTCAGTCAAAACAGAAATTAACTTCATACTTTCAACTGTTAATTACAATGTGAATTTGAAATGTGCATGGATCATTTTACATTTTATGTAACTGTAATATAAATTCGGTAAGTATGTCTTGTTAGGCTTTTACATGCAGATTAGTAATAGACTGAGGTATATCAATTCAATTTTATAGATATTTTGAGATTATCAGCATTACTGCATAAATGTTCCTTGCTGCCCAGGTTGGGAAGAAGTGATATTTCCTAATGATCAGCTCTATCATCTACTCCAGTTACTAAGTTTCATGTATTTATTTTTAAATAACATTGAGTAAACTGCAAAAATGCATTTTTTTAAATACTGCAACTTTTCCATTGTTTCATAGTATTGTTTATACATATATCATATCAATATTTTGCTAGATGCTGATTTTTAATTTAATATTAAATGTTCACATATTCAAATAGCTTTTAGTGGATGTACAGGATGTGATACCTGCTGTACTGTATCCATCCTCAAACCGATTATATTTGTTTTACATTACAAATTGCTTTCAAGTAATTAAATGACCCTCTAAGCCATATAATTAGTAATTCATCTATATATGTAGGTGGCACTTTGCAATTGCAATAGAAAAATGGTTTTCATCCATGTGCATGCACTCACATACGCAAAGTTCAGCAGATTTATATTCACAAGCAGACGGTTTTAATAGTTTTAATGTTTTTGTCTGTGTGTGTGTGTGTTTGTGTGTGTGTGTGTGTGTGTGTGTGTGCTTTGCATCCACCCGGGGACAGCAGCAGTAGTGCTAATGATATTAAGCCAGGGACAGATCTGCTCCATGTCTGCAGGCCTGCCAGTCAGCTGGTCTGGCCCCTCAACCACTCTCCACTAATCCTATCCTCCTCTCCACCAGAGACAGGAAGAGAAATCTAATAAATAAATGAGAGGATGCACGAGGAAAAAAAATATATAAATTACGTCCTCGCTTCTCGTAAATCATGTTCCTAACTTCCAGTAGACAGGAGGGCGGAGCCTGGGAGAGGAGGAGACAAGAGGAAAGATCACGAGAGGAGGAAATAGAGAGTATGTGTGTGCTTGAGAGAAAGAGAGAGAGAGTGTGCGGGAAGCGCTTCTATCCTTCCCTCAGTCGGGGTAGCTCTCGAGACTTGGCGTCGAGGTGTTTTTAATTGATTTTTGATTAGCCAGACATGGGGGGTGTCCATTAGCAGGGGAGGGATAAAACCAGAACAAAAAAGAAAGAGAGAGCGTGCGCAAGAGAGAGATACACTGAGTATGAGTAAATGAATGGATAGAGGCCCGGTTTTGAAGAGCATGATACCGAAGCACAGGGATGCTTCTTTCACTTTGTCTCTCACACTGCTTAATTGACTGTAATATTTTACTTAATTAGTAGCAATTAACCTCAGGTTCAAGATATTCAGCGACTGATGAAGAATGTGAGAACTTCTCTCAGATATCTTCACGGCAAATTGTGCGAACATCAGCTCACGCACACGCGTCTGTTTATAGGAACCCACAAAGGTGAAACTGTGTTCAATAAACAGGAAACCAACATGTTAATGTAGTGGTTCTTAACTAATGGGTCACAACCCCCCCCCAAAAAACAGTCTAAGGATATAGGGTTATGGACAGAAGGTGAAGAGTTAAAAGCAAATAACCGCGTGCAAGCAACTAAGCACACCTAGTTAGCAAAAATAAATAAATAAATAAATAAATAAATTAAATAAAATAGCTTATCAAGTTTTAAAAGGAAGCAGTAACACTTTTAGTGTCTTATGTTGTTGACGTCAAAGGCTGTGCGTCCTAATAAACGCTGCAGTAAATTCATCTGTAACTTCTTAGAGGCTATTAGATTACATTCCCTCACTCTTAAAAAATCCTTGGACAAACCTAAGCAGAGTAAAAGAAAATACAGGCTAGACTTTATTATGTATGAACTTGAAACAAGGATAAACATATTTGGGTCTGTTTTGTGTTATGAATTATTTGCTGCTGAAAACATAAAACTATTGAAATTCAAGAGGAAATGTCAAGGTGACACTACAGCACTGATATCATAATCAAGATAAAAGCATCAAAAAGTGAAATTCTTGAAAAGAAAACCTTGAGTACTTTGAAATAATCTTACATAAACTACCGTTAAAAATTGGGGTTGGTAAGGATTTCATCTATTCATGTATATATTTATTTATTTATATTTAAAGAAGGCTCTTATACTCACCATTTATTTGATCAAAAAATACAGTAAGAACAGTAATATAGAAAAGCATGATTAGGATTTTTAAATAACTGTATATATTTGAATATATATTAAAATGTAATTTATTCTTGTGATGTGAAAAAGCTAAATATCCTGCAATAATTACTCCAGTCTTCCTTCAGAAATCATTATAATATGCTGATTTACTTCTTATTATTATTTATGTTGAATTTTATTTTATTATTTTTATTATTATTTCTTTTTAATTTAGAGGACCCTCACAGACCCACATGATTGTTATACCCCTCAAAATGTAATTGTTGGGTTTGAATTGAAATGATTTTGTATACAACAGTTGTTAGGTAATAGTAATACATTTCAGTATTTGATTTTTGTTGTTCTTGTTGTGAAATCTGAGTCCTGAAGCAAAACCAGCTGAGAAGCTCTCATGCTGATGTAATGGCTTTGAATATTCATGAAAGTGCTCTCACTCACAAGCACACGCACAACACGGTGAGTTCAGTCTGATACACAACACTATGATTCACATATTTGCATGGCAAAAAATATAAATATCGCAGCCCAAAAACTGCACCACCTGAAACATTTTCATTGTGAGCAGTGCTGGTTCTGGGCCTTCGTTTAGACTGACGGCGGACCCCCGTTTATGAGGTTCACTGGTTTTCCTTTAGTAGCAAAAGAAGTGAGGCAGTTGTGAGGAAATCAGATACGGTGGTCATGCTAGATTTGCACTTTGAGTGTATTTTAGCTTGTAACTTTAAAACCCATTTCTGCTTCCCTGACTCTTCACGTCTCTTGATACACCCTACTCATCTGGCCCGATCAGCTGGTCCCAGCCCACTTAAATACAGACACCGACCTGCCAACGTAGACACATTCTTATACTCGTACACGCACATGCTAGCAGAAGCCTGCTGTGCTCCGCTAATATGCACCACGCAGGTGGGAGCAAGTGCAGAGGAAGATGAGTGAAGTAAAGAAGTGATGATGGGCATAGAGCTGAGAGATTAGAGCGTTTACTGCTTATGGACATGTGCTTTGGGGGTCTCGCTTCTTCACTAATTGTAGCTTATGACTAATTGGTGTATTAGCGAAACATGTAGCAAGGTGCTTCCGAAGGTTTCAGGGGACACCCAGAGCTCATTAGACCCTCATATTCTGGCCAGAAGAGGTTGTTTGGAAAAATAAAAGAACTCTTTCAATTGGTCAGGTGAGGATGGCAATTAAGAAAGCGCATCATTTTTGAAATCAGAGGAAATATCGTCTTGTGTTGGCGTAATTTACCTCAGTCTCCGATGCCTTACGTCCAATTTTCACTGATCCGCCTCAATTCGCCACAAATGTGCTCGAGCACAAGGAATGCATGGGGATTATGAGGATCTGTTGGCGCTCGAGTATCTAAGTGTTGGCTAATCTCAAGCACAGCTGTCACAAGGTGAATTATGAAGTCTGGATGTGTTGCTTGGGTACGGAGCAGATTGGAATCTGCGTTATTGTACTTGACCCCGACAGCGGACAAATGTTTGAGAGACGTTGCTAAATCCGGCCTGTGATTATCCCCATCATGCTCCATCCATTCCACAGGTCGCTTCTGTAGCAGGCAGAGTTAATAGCTGGAGTGTTTGACATGATGAGGCAAAGTAGGCCATTGTTGGGCTGAATGGATATTAGAGTGGGGATGCATTTAAAGCCATCACTTAGGTCTGGCATGTTTTTACTCAGTCACTAAAAGCAATTCATTGATGTGAGTCGCCAGAACAAAACAGAGTTGTAGTGAAACTTCTCTCTCTTTGAAAGGAGGTCCTACCATTTGACCTCATTCAGTTGAAGCGATTGTACTTTGGAAATTGAAATGTTGTTGCATGGAAAGACAAACATGTGAAAAATGACTGATCTAAACAGGCTTGGTGAGAGATGAATGTGTTAGTATTATATTTTCTTTCTAATGCTTAATGTTGAATTGGTGAGAGATACCAGGCTTCTTCACGCCGCCTTCATTTCTCATCCCACTATACGGCCTCAATGTCTACTTCAATTCTTGTCTTTCATCAATATCTCCAGCAGGACCACATTGATCCCACTAAAACCGTCTCGGTTCTCCTCCCCGAACAATTTACCAGCAGTAAAACTAATATTGTCTTTAATCAGATGCAATTAGGGCTCCAAGTTAAGATCTCCTCCCAATTAAAACTCATTAGGCCCTTAATGACATTAGAGGGGTTTTCTGTTGCCGCTGCTCATTTAGGCAGCTCAGTGGCAGGGTGTGGGTGTTGTCAGGCGAATCGGAGTGACCCTATGGACTGATGATTGCATACAACACTGGCTCCTCACCAGCTCATGGCAGCCAGTTAAGCCGCTGCTAGACTTTATAATTGGATGTGTGTTAGTGGAGACATGGAGCCAGCTGGACTGCGAGTTCTCTCTCCTCTATAACTTCTCTGCTTATATTATATTTTGCATGCTTTCCTGCTTCTTTTCCCCATCGAGACCACCCACATCGTTGTCTCTGTTTGCTCAATATTCTTTGTCTGGCCTCTGTGTCTAATATACTAATATTGGACACTTACATTCCAGCTCTCACTCATTTATGAGGTCATGGTGTGCATGAGGACAAGGGCAAACAGTGGCGCCATGTGTGGTCGAGAGCATTTTTGGGTGCTGTCCATGGTTCTGAATTAGACGGTTGGATTGCAAAGGCCCTGATATACTTTCTTTTTCGCTCTTTGCTTAGGAGTTAAAATACGTTTATATGGAAGCTTGTTTCCACAATGGAATAAAAAATAGTAATAATAATAATAAAAAGCTAATTGTGATTTTTCAGAAAAACACCAAATTAACTTTATTATGGCCTGACTTTGACTGTTTGTTCTTCATTTTTGCTTCAGTGGGCAGTCACACTAAACTACAAAATGGAAAGATAAACATGCATATATCATGAATAACCTGTTTGATGTCTAGGATTGACATATAATAGACTGATATCTTTGCAAAACAAAGAACACAAGCCCTAAAGTGGCCTGATTGGTGGTGTTGTGTGAACATGGGCTGGGCGGTCTATGCTGTGCAATGGTAGAAATGTGTCATCCCGTAGAGATTTTGTTATACTTTGGTATATATTGATTATTCAGAAGATATGGGGATGAGCATATTTTTAGGCATGATGTTAAGGTAAGTTTAGTTATGAATTTACTCAGCAAGTGCAGTTTAAAATGTAGCTTATCCACTCAGGATTATTCACTGTTTTGGGTCTTTGGGTAATATTATTATGTCCTGCGTGACTCTATAAAATTACAGTGAGAAGCAATTTGTCCACACCAGACGCGACGCGGTTACAAGATGCACCAAAATCAATTACAAACCACAGCCAATCAGAAGAGCGCGTGGGTGGGTTGTTTCTCTGCAAGCTATGTCTTGCACTCTCAATGAAATGGAAATGGAAGTACGTAATCAATTTAACAGAAAATAAAACCATTTTAATGTTATTTATAACAAACACTCAAATGTATACACTGATGCAATCTTTATCATGAAATATTCCTGTTTGTTCACAGGTTGAACAATCTTATTTTCCTTTTATTTTGTTTGAAGGTCTGAGGTTCCATTGCCACTTTCATTATGGTAATTAAAGCAATGTCATTATCAAAAAATAAATTAAAAACATAAATGAAACTACTCAAAAGTTAGATAATGATAGATGTTTGCTGGACATCGAATGGCTACTTTTAATTAGATTTGGCTGAATATGGCACTAGACGAGGACCGGTCAAGGCTTTCTGAGGTAAAACATCGTTCTTTCATAATCTTTGGATGACTTTGCCTCAGGAAATAACTTCTGTCACAAATCTACTGCCCTAATCACAATCCATCGCCCACTATTTTAAATCACTGTGTTTTCAAATAAACCGTTTCCCCGAAAGGAGTCCGCTGCAAGATGAGTTGGGCTTTTAAAATCAGTCAACGTGCACTCCTGGCTGATAATTTCTCTCCTTTCCTAAAATGAAATAAGCAAAATCGCACTACCTATCAATTCATCAAGAAATACTTTTCCATCATGAGCGTGTCCTTGTCCCTCCTCGCTTATTTTGTGTCCTAGTTGTGTAGAGGAGTTAGTCTCTCTCTCTGTACCTTGTCTAATCGCTCAAGCTGCAAAATAAGCTTCTGAAAATATGAGTTTCTGCCACAATGAACAGGCATGTAGTGTTTACCTGGATTTTTGTATTTTTGTATTCAAGAACAGAATTCTGTAAGGATACATTTTATGTGTCCTTCCCATCTAAAGGTTGCCAGCTCTTTGCTGAACACTTTACTGTATTTAAATGTGTCTCTGGGAGGCTGAAAAATCTTTATTGTCTACTCAAGTGGAAATTTGTACCTCCCAAAGGTGATGCCATATCTCATACAAAGCGAGAGCAAAACTATTCATACAGACAGTGACATTCTTAGTTTCCCACTCTGCTTTTGTGGCATGAGATTCAGTATGATAAAGTCAAATACTGTGGGATCAAATTAAATAAATAACATATGGATGCAGAAAGTGGGTAAAAAACAGTTTAATGAAATCATAATAAACATGTAAACTAAGGTTTGCCAAGATGAACTTGTCCCCGAAAATGACCACAGTTTCAAGGTTAAATAAGTCTTATATAGTTGAAAACTTGCAGATGCAAGGCTTCTGTGCTGTTACCGGTTGCTAGATTCCTATTAGGGTGTTGCTAAGCAGGATATTCTGGTTCTGATTGGCTGATGAATGTTCTAAGATGTCCAATTATTTTCAGGAAATGCATGGCAACAGCAGCCAAATGTATTCAGTTATTTCAAACCTTACAACCTAAAAAAATACAAATGAATTTTTCCCATGAAGTTTTTTTTTTCTTCTCTATGTAAAGTACGCTCCATACATACAGTACAGACACACACACACACACACACACACACACACACACACACGCAAAGACACACGCACACACACAGAGACACGCACACAGAGACAAAAGCACACACACACACACACACACACATACAGAAACATTGTGGCTTTATCAATAAAATAGTTTCACAGATGAAGAACTACATGACATTTCCCAATAGTGAGGTAGTAACAGTGCTGTTGTTGAAGCAGTTCATCTTACAGTTTTGCTATTAGTAAAAACGCTGGTGTTGAACTCTGTTGAGAGATACACAGACTCAGATTACTCACACAGCCTTCATAAATTAATTGCTTTTTCTCTCTCTCAGTGTATGTTATAACCGCAAGCCTCCTACTCCTACTAGCTCTAAAATTACATTTTGAAAATGAGATGCGTAAGAAATTAGTCCTATGCACAAGAGCATTTTAAGGATAAAATCCTAACAAATGCCATGAAATACATCATCTGATCAATGTCTTGAGTAATGGACACCTGAATAATTAGAAAAATAATGCACAAATCTAACAGCCACTTTGGTTTGTGGCCATGTTACCATCTCGGTGTACATTGTTTTTCTAGTAATACAACAGCCTGGAGTCAATGATCTTCACATAAATTACGTTTTATGGAGTTGCCCCACATCACATTTCAAAAGCTGAACTTACTTTGCTTTGTAATAAAATTGTCAAATTGTCAGATATGTTAAGACATATATTGACCTTGACACACAATTGGACTACAGTACATGACAAAAGTTTTTCTCATTATTTTACTCTATGTAGACTACAGGTAAAATGTTTGGGATAAATATTATTATTTTTATTTTTTTTTTGAAATATGTCTCTTATGCACACCAATGCTAAATTTATTTGATTAAAAATTACTTTAAATACAGTAATATTGTGAAAGACATGTGCGTTCATTATTAAAGCAACACAATCTTCATGGTCCACATAAATTTTAACAATATAATACAACATAATTTTTCCATAAACTGATGTGGCATCAGTAAGTACTAACATGATCTAACATTAGACAAGAGTATATTTTTAAATGAGCATTAACCAAGATGAACAAATGTGTTGAAAAAAAAAAATAATAGACATTCATTAGCCTAATTTATGATACCTAATTTAGAATGTAATACATGTTGCATGTGCAAATGGTAACACATACAACCCCCAGGGATTTTACAGTGGTGTTGCTGGGTGTTCTGGCTGGTTTATTGGCTGTTTTCTGCTCACTACTCCTAATTTAAAGTTTTCTTTACACTTCATTTTCCCCTTAATTTCAAACATTTGATCAAAATATAGATTTATAGCAATACATCTAAACAAATGTAAAACACATAATTACCACTTATCATTTCTTATCTTTTGACTGTTGCACAGAAGTGTTAAAATGTAAAATGAGCTCGCAAACTGTAAATGCACTTGCATTCAATTGAAAAATGGTGCCTTTAGACATATTGTGCCAGGTTTTATATTGCAGCATCACTGGTTCTCACATCAAATGGCAATTTCAGCCACAAATGAGATTTTAAAAGAATGGTAGAATGGAAAATTACCAGTAAACTTCAATTTCATTGTGTTTCTCACAAAAAACTATAATATGACTTTAGAAGGTACTTCTATAGAGCTTTTTTGTTGATGTTTGGAAATATAAATCCTTGTATGGAAAGCAGAAACTGTTTAACATCTTATGATGTGCTTAAAAAAAAAAAAAAAAAAAAAAAAAAAAAGGAAAATAATACAGGTTTGAAATGTGCAAGATTTTCATTTTAGGGTGAAATACCTAATAGTAACCTCAAACCTAATAGTGTTTGAGGTTAGTTCCCCATGATGCACCAGATATTGCTTTCCAAAGCCATTGGTTTAATGAAAAATGCAGCAATTGGCGGAAAAGTTTGATTACAGTATTGTAAGGGTTCTTGGCACAAGTAGTATTTTGCTGATTGCGCTGCTGATACAAATGTACGGCTTTCAAGGAAATGTTTTTCAGTGCACCAAATTTATCAAAGCATTAAAATCAGTGGGAAAGAAAGGGGAACAAATATCTCGGTGGCTTTGTTCTGTGCAGCAAGGAGTATGGCGCTTTTATTCGTGCATAATGTACAATGATGATAACCGTCTACTCTTTTATTAGCACAGCAGGTTTGTTAGCCACTACAAAAGCAGTTGTGAAAGACACTTATTAGAGACTGGGAATATTTTATTTGAGCGGTGTGACCGCTAGCATACCTATACTCTCACGCAGCGCGATAAAGAATAAAACCGAGTCGCTGGTGCACATATACCATCAGTGCAGACCTATACACACACATAGAGGAATTCATCTCTCAGCAGTTCCTGTTGCCCTCCAGCTAGTGGGTGCTGCTGCAGACATTGATCAAAATGACTTGTAGCATGTAGAAACTTCAAAATCTACCTCCTTGATGTCCCTTTTCTGCCAGCAACCAGCTTCATCCACTCGGCCAGGACAAAGAAAAAGATGCTCATGCAACTGGGCAAACTAGCGTGTACGTAGAAGAGCATTATCTCAGTTCTAGTGTAGATCTGTGTCAGTCCCTTGAAAGACTGAACCTTTTTTTCACAGCAGATAGATAGATAGATAGATAGATAGATAGATAGATAGATGATAGATAGATAGATAGATAGATAGATAGATAGATAGATAGATAGATAGATAGATAGATAGATAGATAGATAGATAGATTCAAACCTGTATGACCTTTCTTTTGTGAAACAAAAAAGGAGATATTCCAAAGAATGTCCAAAGAAAGGCACTTGTGTTCTGAATTCAAGGGTCTGTATTTTTGCGATAACATAATTTTGAAAAAATATGTACATCAATCAATCAATCAATCAATCAATCAATCAATCAATCAATCTTAATTTTATTTTAAATTATTATACTGTAAAATATATATCATATTTTGTATTATATTTAATTATTATACTGTGAAAATATATTTGGTGTAGATTAGCATAATTATTCTGTGCATGTCACTGCTTTTTCACCATATTTCAAAGACAGTAGAAGAAATGATCAAATTACATATAAAGATATACTCAAGTCCTACTTAAGCACTCTAATGTTCAGATAATTGCATTTAATATACATTTAAACTATATTACATTTTTGTTTAATTGCAATTATGCATGTGTCCAAAAACATTACATTCAGTTTGCACATACGTATATTTTAAAGCATTTTATTTCTGTAATATATGCTAAAGTCTATTTCTTTTTCACTTCTAATCAACAAAGTCTTACTGCAGTGCAATGGTTGACAGGTGAGCAGGCAAGTAGCTGTTAATCTACAGTTCTGCAAATATGACAAAGCCACATGTGTTTCTGACCACCTCCTCATTAGTGATAGGATCACAAAATGTTTTGGACCCCGTTTACACCTGACCACTAGTGATCAGATCACCGAGACGGCTCTTCACACCAGGACTAAATGGGGTCGCAGATGTGGATTTGTGCACACACACCCTCAGCCAGCACACCTTTTCCATTAAGCCCACTTTTTTTTGAACAACAGGGGGAGTAAGAAAACACAACCTCCATCGTTAATACCTAGAAAAGTCAGGGAAAACGCAGCAGTAATAATTACAACATATTGAAAAGTCCTCAAGCCAGCAAGGTCAGTAATGCAATAATTACAGTTGTGACGGCACACATACGAGTGAAGGTGCTTCTTCGGCTGATGGGAGACAGAAATAATTGCCTGTCAGGTTCTGAGTTTAAGTGTCGTGTTTACGGGCATGCTGAGATTACCTCAGCTGTGTCTAATGAGAGAAAGGTTGACTAGTTCTTTCGCTCAAGGTCAGGCGAGCTACTGCTAAGGTGTGCTTACACAATAAAGGTGAACGTAGTTTGATTAAGCAGCAAAAGAGATGTAGTGTAGTCCGTCAAGTAGAAATCATCTTTTGTTTGCGTCGTTTTGCATATTCAGCCTCCGTCCAGCCCACATAGATGTTAATGTACACCCACACAAACACATTTGTGCTAACAGGGCATGCTTATTTTCCTGCACCCTCTTGTTCTCTATGGATTTGTCACTTCCTAAAACCCACACACTTCAAACACACACTGGCTCACACACATACAGTACCATGGCTTTGTAGGCAAGAAGCTCTCGGTGCAACATCAGCTGAAATCGAATCCAGCGGCCAGATCTAGTTGTATCTCTCACACACATATGCCTTGATCCCAGTTCTGCAGAGTGTTCTTCTCTGGCCTGGTCTGAAGCTTTAGGGAAAAAATCCTACCAGCCTGCACTTTGTCTAATGGAGGGTAAAAGGGCCCTGGCCAAAGCAGTGTATCACTGAACTGCTGACTTTAGTTGACCTCAGAGAACTCTGAGAAACGTCATAAGCATGTACATATGATTTCAGGATTTGCCATTAAAGACACATTTGTGTGTGTGCGCATCTCGCTTTTCTCACTTCATGACATTTTGGTTCTTATCTCTCAACGTGATCTCATTCATATTTATAGATATTCATGGAGTATTTTTTTATGTTTGGATAGTCACTGTTCGGGGCGGTTCAAGGGTCAGTGGATATTCAGGGCTTAGCCCACACATCTGTGCAGGCCATTACAATAAGCTCTTCTAAGGAAAAAACAAAACAAACAAAAAAAAAAAGGACCATTGCAAGGTTCATGACACTGTGTCTTAATGAAAAAGTTCGGCTAGAACCACAAATGTCCTGCCTTGTGTTGCCAAGTTTGCCAAAAAAAAAAAAAGATTTTGTGCCTATGCAATATTCAGTGCTTATTAAGAAATGTGCTTCGTTGTATTGACCGTGCACTTTTAATGCACTTCAAATCTGAATCTAATGAAAATAAATAATACGCTTAACTAGAGTACACTTTATAATTGATTCTAAAGACACTTAAGTATACTTTACTACATGCTAAGTATAATACAAATACATTTACATAATTATGTATTTAATAAAAATCCCCTGCAATTGTTCTTTTGTTATACTAAACTGGTATACTTAAAGTCTCTAACTAATTTTGCACTTAATTAATGCACTTTAATTGTGCCAATTTAAGTAGCACCAAGGTCCAACTAAAGGCATACTGAAGTATATTTGATTGTGCTAAAGTGGAACTATATCACTAGATCATACAGTCCTTAACAGTAGTGACATTAAAACACATTTTAGGCTTAATATTAAGAAATGTGCATTGTGCACAAGTACAGTAGTACTCCAAATTAAGTTTATTTATAATTTTTATATCAGTATGTCTCAAGCGATATGTCATCAAATATGTTAAATTGAAATATACTTAGTTTGAAATACATTTATTTTAAATACATTACTCTTTTACTAGGGTAGTACACTTATTTTGTGCAACTAATTGTATTTAATTTAATTTTACATAAATGTAAACAATAATACATTTTCAATTAAATGCATTTTACAAGAAAATTTCAGTCTCCATTTTCAGTCTCTCTACTTTAAAGTTTCTAGTTCAGTTCAGTGTTTCATTTTGATCATTTGTAAAATTGACTAGAAGTAAACCTTCAAAGTAAACCCAGCACCATTTTTTTCTGTCTACACAATTAAAACTCTCACATAGAAAACTATTATGATTACAGTCTTCAACCCATGTGACTGTGCACCATTCAAACCATTATTCACAAAAACACAATTTATTTATTTTTGTCTGAAAATTTTTAAATTAGCACGAAAATGAATGCACCTTTAAACATGGTAAAATGTGTTAAAACATGGCGAGCTAATCTCTTATAAGCTGCTGAAACCATATGCAATTTAGCCAGAATTTTGTAGAACATGCCAGTGGTGGGCGATGTGATCCCATGTGGGTTCACTGAACATCCGTCCTGTCTCTCATGTTCTTCTAGTTTTCCTCAGTTAATAGATCTCCTGCTCATTAAATGTAGATTCTCATGACTAATTATCTGCCCTCCCTGTGTCTTCCTGTGTCTTCTTCTCTCTTCTTCTCTTTTTGATGATGTGTAAATATGGAATTATTGGCGAATTGATCGCAGTCTTCTGCCCTGTCCACTGTGGTCTCCTCCATTAATCAAAGATGACTGCAGAAGGACCTAAAATCCATCACTTGCCTGCCAGAAGACAATTGCGTAAAGGCCCAGTTCATCCCAACTCACTTATAATCAATGGAGTATATATACACAGTAGGGCTTAGTTAGACAGAAGGATATATATATTAAAAAAGAAGCAAGAGAGACAGAGAGAAAGAGAAAATTAGAAACAAATGTGTAGACAGGAGGAAATGTCTAAATAAACTGACTGGTTTCTCTTAATCCAACACTGTCTTTATGAATGAAATCACTTGTCTCTAAACTATTTAAAGAGAATATAAAATCAAAATGGAATCTGTTTACTATAATAAATTTTGCTTGTGGTTGGTTGAAATAGGAATAAAAAAAATTAATAAAAATAAAAAAAGTGTCTTCAAATCATGGTTATTATTATTAAGTAAAACTATTAAAAACATTTTTGTTAATTGAAATACAAATAAATTAAAATGTAAATATTGGATGTTAAAACATTAGAAATGTTGTTGAAAAATTAACTGGAAATAAAAATAAATGAAAACTGATATATATATATATATATATATATATATATATATATATATATATATATATATATATATATATATATGTACATATATACATATACATATACATATATATACATACATATATATATATATATATATATATATATATATATATATATGACAAAAACACATAAAACAATTATTACAAATGTAACTAAAATTAAAATGAAAACTGAAAATATAACTAAATAAAAATAAAATAAATCCTACTTCAAAATATTGAATAAAACCATAATAGTATATACAGAAAATAATACTAAAATAACACTGCTTCAAATTATGATCATCTTCAAATTGTGATACCTAGAAATAAACACTGTAGTTATTGAATATTCACTGAATTATCTCTCGAGCGTCGTTCGACTTGTTCGAGATCATTAAATGTGACTTTGCGTTTCCTCAGAAGCCGATCTGAAACCATTTTCCTTAGTAGGAATCTCATACACTCTCCATCGACTGAGCGAAAGGCTGCATTCTTCAGTTTTGGACACAGATGTGTTTAAAATGTGCGCCATCATTGGTTAGATTACTGCTGATTCATCATTAACTATGTAAATAACATCATGTAAGATAATTACTGAGCTTGCATCAGTGTACATTGAACCAACTATTCAATATACAGTATGAAGAAAATCTAGTATACTGTAATTATCAGCAGTGAAATATGGCTCCCTGCCCAGCTGGTGCTCAGTTCAGCACTGAGAATAGAGAGTGTTTCCTCTTCAAGCTGCTATGAGACAGATCAGTGTGACACAGAGGGACGGTGAGAGACATAAAGAGTCTTTTAAAGCTTTTAAAAGAGTGATGTTCCCTGTGTCTACAAAGAATATAAGTCAAGAATTACAAATTATCAGTGATATGATAATCCTGCAGCAAAATATCACTGTTTATTACTAAAAGAAACAAGATTGCTCAACATTTTGTGAGACTAATGATAAAAAAAAAAAAAAAATTAAAACAGTCAAACTATCACTTGTTGAACCTAACAAGTCAGGATAGGTTAATTTGTTTTTCAACTTCAGAGGCCTTGGAAATTTTAATTGGGTCCAGTGGAGATTTGAGAATTTGATAAAGAAACAAAAGGGACAGAGAGAAACTGAAAAGACAAGGGAACTGTGAAATACTGATTGTTGAGGCGCTTGCGTTAAAGTCTGAGGCGTCAGAGAGATTGAAAGGAAGAGAAACAGGAGACTTGAGGGACCAGACACCCACATGAGATTGAGTTTGAGATACAATGAAGAAAACAACAATGAAGAATGTAAAGTGAGGAGAGAGAAAGAGTGGAATCGAGGACACGGTTCTGCCATATGATGGAAGGCATGTGAAGTAGATGTACTGCATGGCACGTGTTCAATTTTTCTTGAAGTTTTCATCAAGTTTTCTTCTTTAGTTGTAGCTTTGATGGTGTCCTCTATTTAGTCATTATTTCATCATGTCATTTTGAAGGAACATCTGCCTACTCTCAAGCCAGCTCCATCTAAGGAGGTCTGTGTATAAGACTTGGAGAAACGTTCCCATTCATCTTAATGGCAGTTTCTTGGCTCGCGCAGACCTCTGGAGGAATATGACCTGGAGGTCTTTGCCTCATTGGCACTGGAAAACATGCTTTCTGAGCCTCAAGGGAAGCTACTGCCCCTCACTGGCATCCCAAGAGTGTGTCTACACACTAGGACCCGCCAACATTTAGAAATGTGTGCTTTTGGTGGATGCTTTTATCCAAAGTGACTTCCATTGTATTGAAAGTATACAATTGATCAGTTCATGCATTCCTTGGGATTTGAACAGATGACCCTGGAGTTTCTAGCACCATGCTCTACTGTTTGAGCTACAGAAAAACAATACAGGTTCAAAAAATGTGCTGAAGTACTAACTTTTTAGGAGTTATTGAATGACTGCTTTGTGGCCATGCCAAAAATGTTTAAAATGTCATTTCCATAAGAGTATTATGTTGAACACAATACTTACTTTCAGATGAGGTGGGTAATAGGCCCATATTTAAAATACACTTATTTCATACCTATTAGTTAGAGCATTAAGCATAAAGAGCATTAAGTAGAACATTTGCTATTCCAGCAGACTTTACGTATACCAGTTTAGTATACCAAAAGTACAACTGTAGGGTATTTTTATTAAGTACATTAATATGTAAATATATTTGTAGTATACTTAGCATGCAACAAATGCATATATATATATATATATATATAGTACAGGATGATCAGTCCCCAGCATACTATGAACAGATTATCTAAATGTATTCTACATGTTTCTTCTTTTTCTATGCATTAACAAATTGCATATCTTGCAGTGTTATTTTTCCAGTCATACTATCAATGTTTTAATTAAAACTGTTTAACTATCATCATGATGATGCGTCTTTTTTTGTCTCATCACAACATTTTTGTCAGTTATTTTGTTGACAATATTAACACTGGCTTAACAGAAAACAGATGCATAAAGAGAGTGAGAGAGAACAGACAGATGCATGCTGTATGTGCAAAGAGCGGAACAGAAACAAAGACCTATGAGAGGATGCTAAGATTTGACAGACATAGGCTCCTCTATACACGTAGAGGAAATGAGGATGGTGAGATGGAGTAGTGGAAAGATATAGACTGGAAGAGATGACACCAAGAAATGGGGGATGGGTGAACGAATGATACAATGCATTGATTAGATTTACTGATATGGGAGGTTGTGCAGCATTTAGGGTTAGAGGCAGAATACTATCTGGAAGGCTGTGCTGCAGGACAGATGTGGCAGACTGAGATTAGGAGATGAGATTAAAAGGCAAGTGTGAGGGCAGAGTGTGTGAGAAAGAGAGATTTTAATGGCTCTCTGTACAGTAAATGAGCAAGTGAAGAAAAACTAGTGGCATTGACAGCTGTTAGAGAGAAGGTGGAGATTCAATGGGAGTGAGAGGAAGATGTGACAGTTTCCATCATCAGCCAATGAGAGTCATTTAAAAGCATTTTAAACAACAGGAGCAGGTGGAAACATGATTTTGAGAGAGTGAGAAGCAGAGAATGTGATAGAGAGAAGCGTGAGAGGCAGGGAGGAAGCCAGCGAGTAATCCTGGAAAAGATGCAGGAAGCAAGGCAAAGACTGTGGCAGGAAGTGAGCAGAGTCTAAGATGCACCCCTTTGATGAATATGCTCAAATCTGTACATTATTCAAAAAGAATGATGTAAAATTAGTATGTCCTAATCTAGCTGTATTCATTAAGCTTTGATCAAATAATACCCAGATGACATACTACTACTTAGGCTAAGATGCAATGGAAACTTTGCTATAAAGCCATGGGGGAGGAATTATGAACGGCGGGAAAGAGGTGCAGGTCATGACAATGCAAACATGGCAAATGTAGTGTGTCCACATTGCATTCAAACTATATATATGCATGTCACAAAATAAGTTATTCAATACAAGTGGTACCAACTCTAATAGCATGCGAGTTCAGATGCACAAGTAAGGGAGGAGATGAGGCAGAAAGTGAGGTAAATACTGGGGCTGGGAGTAAGGCAGGGAATGAGAAAGGAATTTAGGTAGGCAGTGAAACAGAAATCACGGATTGAGGCAGTAAGTGAGAGAGGGTCTAAGGCAAAGAAGCCAGAAAGTAAGGCAAGAAATGAGACAAAAAAAAAAAAAAAAAATTACAATAAAAAATTAACTAAACCTTCACATTTACACTCGTTAAAACAACCCGAGCATACCTATATATATATATATATATATATATATATATATATATATATATATATATATATATATATATATATATATATATATATATATCAAACAAATTTGTAAGTGGAAAAAGTTTAAATAAAAAAAGATAGTGAGGGAAGGGCTTTAAAAACAGTGTAATGTAGACCAGGAAAGAGGCAGGAAGTGTGACAGAGACTACAGCAAAGGGAACAGGAAGTATGGCAAAGTAAGAGACAGGCTGTGAAAGAAAGAAGGGAGTAAGACAGAAAACAAGACAATGAGACAGGAAGTGAGACAGGGACTAAGGCGAATCGAGGCAGGAAATAAGGCAAGAGATGAGACAGGAAGCGAAAGGAAGAAAATTAGTGAGACCGGAAATAAGACAATGAGGCAGGAAGTGAGAAGGGAACTAAGGCGAAAAGTGAGCCTGGAAGTAAAGCAAGGAATGAGATTCAATGTGAAAAAATAAAAAAAAGGGTAAGGAGTGAGACAAGAAACAAGCCAGTAAGTGAGGTAGGAAATGAGTGGGACTAAGGCAAAGAGTAAGGAAGGATATAAAGCAAACAATGAGGCAGGAAGTAAAAGGAAGTAAGGTAGTGAGTGATACAGGAAACAAGACAATAAGAGAGGAAGGAAGTAAGAAAGGGATTAAAGCAAAGGATGAGACAGGAAGGAAATGACAAAGAAAGTAAGGTGAGGCAAGAAATAAGACAACAGTTAGGTCCCAAATGACGTACTGTACCATATGCATTTACACTATGCACTTTGTACAGTGCCATAAAGTATAGTAATTATATCGTATAAACTCAAAATGGGATGCACAAATTGGGATAAGCCCATTTAAGTTTCCACAATCATAAGTCGTTTTGGATAAAAGCATCTACTAAAAGAATAAATTAATAAATGAGTGAGACAGAGTGAGACGGGGACAAAGGTAGATTTGATGTAGGAAGTAAGACAAGACGTGTGGTATGAAGTAAGATAGCAAGAAAGCAGAGCGAGAAGCAAAACATAAGGCAGGATTTGTGTCTCAAATGAAGTACTATGCATTATGCACTCTACAATCTACTGCAGGCCTGGGCAACTTTGGTCCTGGAGGGCCACTGTCCTGCAGAGTTTAGTTCCACCCTTAATCAAACACACCTGCTTGCAGTTGTGGTTGGATGTTTCAGGTGTGTTTGATTAAGAATGGAGCTAAACTCTGCAGTACAGTGGCCCTCCAGGACCGGATTTGCCCATCCCTGATGTAGCGTATGAATTCAATAAAGCTATTTTGTCTTCCAGCATCAGAGTCAGATAGCTCCTAAACTTCTGCAATGTAAGGAAAGTTGCATCACTTGTGTGCATGAAGCTTCCAATATTCCAAACTTTTTTTTTTTTTTTTTCTTTCTTTTTTTGGAAATACATCTGGTAATATAATGAGCACTTTTTGCTTTTTGAAATTATTATTGTGGTGCACACACTACTCACACTATTTATCCCATGAAATGGCAAAGAATAGTGCATAAGTATGTGAAGGGTGAGAGGCAAAATGTGTGACAGGGAGTAAGACAGGAAGTGAGGCAGGGAGTAAAGCAGTGCAAAACGGAGACAGAGCACACAGGCCATGTGGAGAGCGGGTGAGAACAAGAGGACGAGGTGTGAGGTTGGTGTGAGGGACAGTCCTGCATCTCTGAATGTGTCGCCGAGTGTGTACAGAAGGGTGTGTGTGTGTTGAGTGTGAAGGCCGTGGAGATGCCAAATAGAGATAGAGATAGATGGAGTGAACAGGGGTGAGACTGAGTTATTGGCCATGATCGATACAGGGGGTCGCTGCCAAATGGGGGGTTTAATGATGGGTAATGATATGAGTCTAGAGAGATAGAAAGGCATTCTGTGTGTGTGTGTGGTGAGCCTGCTGTCCATATAGCGCCTGCACTTTCATTAATAGAACTCATTCATCGCACATCACGAAGATGGCTTAATACGCCCCCATAACATATAAATATAGGCCTATATATGCTACAATCACTCTATCTTTTTCCTTCTCTGTCCAGCTACATCCCTCACTCTCCCACTCTTTTTTATTTCCTGCTGCCTCCCTATCGCTCTCACTATTACTTTTCATCACCTGCTGTGCATCTCTGTGTTTGTCTGTTCATCTGTTTTTCAAATTAACCCGTCAAGAGACATTGCTCTGGGCAAAACAAAGCCTTGAATTGGTAAAACAAACGCAAGATCACATAAACATAGTAACGCATGCACAGTTGCTCTCAGAATTTGCACACACACACAGAATACATCATCAACGTGCATACCGCCGATCTACTGACTCTTAAATAGTTACCACAGCAACATGAAGAGGACAGGAGTAATGCATTCTGCAGCACTGCTGTGTGATTTACATGCGCCTTTTCTTTCTGTGCCGGTGAAACAGCCTCTCCATGCTCGGCTCACACAAATACACCATTTGATAATCAAATGCTTGCTGTACTCTGACCTCCGTGGAGAAATAATGATAGCTACAGCCATACACTGTGAGTCAACTGTGCTAGAGCTGAAAGAGTCGTGGATAGATTTAGTGCTGGGAAAACTGCTGGCGAGAATGGGATCGTTAGTCAATAATGGGCAAGGAGGTCTGCGGTTAAAGCCAGTGGGCTGCCAATCAAATCGGTGGCCAATCATGACAGGCTCAGTTACACACTAGAACGCAACAGGGTGAAAATCTCGGGTGGAGCTCGTTATGCAGCTCATTATGCGAGATGTGTATTGTCATTTAAATCACATTCGACGCCGTACCTTATTACGAACAAATATGCAAACACTCTTCGGGTTTGATGTAAGCCGTTTGTTTGTAACAGCGGTCATTAATTAATTTGGCAAACACACTTAAGAATGTCATAATCCTCTATGACTCTAGAGTTTCTGCTGCATGAAGACTTGGATTGATAGTAGGCCTGTATGAGAAAAAAAAAAGAAAAGATATTTTATTCATTCCATAGTTCCATTTCCAACACCTTTGTGCCACTGAAACTCGTTCGCCGAGCACGTCGAAGTCTCCGAGCTGATATATATTTTCCAAAGCATAAATAGTTTCAAGTCTCTGGATTTCACAGGCAGTGTTTTAAAATGTCTCCATGTGGACGGCCAAGCAACAGAGGCCCCAGGAAAGAAATGAGAGGGTGAGTTTGCTTAATGGGAAGAGCTATTTTTACAGCTTTGATGTTCTCTGTACACATAGGCGCACAGCTTATACAAAAACAAATTATAAAAGATGACCGCTTCACACAAACATTAAAAACATATTAGCAAAATAACTGTTCGGGGGAGGAAGGGTTGAGAGCGACTGAGATTGTGCGGATCCATTCTCAAATCCGCAAGAATAGAGCAAATTTCTGACAGCTTTATGTGTTTAGAGGGTGAAACGATCAATAAATAAAAGTACTAACGCTCGAACGCAGCATGTGTGCAGTGCAGAGATTTTTACAAGTTGCTTCTCTTTGAAATCTGCGGTAATCTCAGTTTGTGGTGTAAGCTCCATGGGTAGTCCATATCGTAAAACACTGGGGGAAGGAAAGGTCAAGGAAAATAAAAGGGTAAGAGATTTCTTTAGAGAGGAACCATAATCTGTTTGAATTGAGGACTGGATTGCTTTCGCTGTGCATGGCGAAATTACTCCGTAATTCAAAACAGAGATGTCCACAACACAACCGCTGAACAAACTATCCTTGATCATCTCCTAGTTCCCAAATGATGGATGTGTTTTTCCTGACATCTCTCTGATTGCAACCTCGACAGACTGGACAAACAAGATTACAAAGTTTTTCTTGCAGTTGAAGTGTATGTAGGCCATCAATAATAGTAGAATAAAATTCTTTATTCAGATCAAAACTGTAGACGACTAACAATCACATTTTGTACTAATCTGATTGCAGTAAAGTCACAATATATTTGTCACACATTTAAAAACACTGACTTTGGTTCAGATGTATGCTGTTTTGTTCAAAATTGTACTGTATGCTGGTTATTTCCGCTTCCCATTCCCAATTTTACAACAAAGAACCACCCTGTTCACATTTCTCCGGCCTTTTTATTTTTTTCTACTTTTGTGGCTCCTCAGTTCCTGTGACCTTATGAGATGGCAAAGAGAAAGCAAAATACTAATTTAAGGTATTGCTATTTATGTTCTGTGTAGCAGAGAAGTACTGGAACACATATGCAACGCATGTGTCAAGGTCAGTATGTTTCTTATGTAATAATATTCATGAGTCAAAACATTAATAAATAGATTAAGAAATATAAATGCCAATCAAACAATGCATAGGATAATGAAACACCTCAGAGGCTCTGATGTGTGGTGGAGGGGTAGATAATGGCTTCATGTTTGCTCAGGGAAAGTCTGAAATTAAGTGTCAACACTATAGGTGCTGGACGCACAACTAAAAAGGGACTTCTTAAAGACCCCATGAAATGGTTTTGGCGAGTACAGTTTTTGAAAAAGTGAGTACACTTTTTAGCGGTTAAAAAAACAAAACTGCATGAACCTTAAAAAAGACAGGATGGACGAATAAATAACATTTGATTACCAGGAGGTTGCCATTTTTAACATTTCATGGCCAAGTGTATTTGGGTAAAATAAAACCAAGGATTGGAAGGTTTTTTGCATCTCAGTAACATTTTGTTATATTTATCAATAAATAATGCATACTGTAGTGTACCTTTAAATAGTCATTAAAATTGAATTACATCACAAACCACTTACTAGGTGATTTCAGGTGATATCGGGGGAAGGATTGTGTAGTGCAAGCTGAGCCATCAATAATAGGCTTGTTTAAGATGGGCAAAATCTGCACAGAATCGATTACCGCAAGATGCATGCCAGTTACAAATGTGTCAGAGTGTCATTTGAGTTGCTCTGATGTCAAAAAACTTGAGAAATGTTGAGGCGGCTGTGCCAGATTGTGCAGTCGAGCACAGTTGCTCTCCTCCGACAGCGCTAACTAAAGGTATGATTGAAAATGACTTTCTGATGATGCAGCTTAAAGGGATACCCCACCCCAAAATGAAAACTTTGTCATTAATCACTTACCCCCATGTCGTTCCAAACCCGCTCTGTTCATCTTCAGAACACAATTTAAGATATTTTGGATGAAAACCTAGAGGCTTGAGACTGTACCATAGACTGCAAAGTAAATAACAGTGTCAAGGTACAGAAAAGGTATGAAAGTGGTCGTCAGAATACTCCATCTGCCATTAGACGTGCAATCTTGATGTTATATGAAACCACAGGAACACTTTTTGTAAGCAAAGAAAACAAAAATAGCGACTTTATTCAACAATTCCTTTGTCAACGGTCTCCCCTGTGTCTCTCCATATCACTGTATGCTCTTCTGTGTCATCCGCGCCACAAGGATGCACTGTTTCTACGTGTATTTAGTTTTGATTTGAAATAAAACAGTGCATCCTTGTGGCGTGGATGACACAGAAGAGCATACACAGCATATGGTGATATGGAGAGAAACTGAGAAGACCGCTGACAAAGGAATTGTTGAATAAAGTCGAATTGTTGAATAAATTATTTTTGTTTTCTTCACTTACAAAAAGTGTTCCCGTCACTTCATATAACCCAGATTGCACGTCTGATGGCAGATGGAGTATTCTGACGACGACTTTCATGCCTTTTATGGACCTTGACACTGTTATTTATTTGTCAGTCTATGGGACAGTCTCAAGCCTCCAGGTTTTCATCCAAAATATCTTAAATTGTGCTCCGAAGACGAACGGAGCTTTTACGCATTTGGAACGACATGGGGGTAAGTGATTAATGACAAATTTTGAAATTAAAATTTCTTTTTGGGCTGGAGTATCCCTTTAATTCTCATTCATTTTAACAACTGTGATGTATTGTTCTCTTTTAAAATATTTGATTATATAACTCTGATAGCATCTTTTTATGGTTATAAATTATGCATGAATATTCACAAATACTCTGAGATTGTGTCTCTATATGGGATTTGTGATTGTTGTCATATTTCTGAAAAATATGGGGGGAGTGCTGAAATCATAGCAAACAAAATGACTGTAGTCACTTCGGACTGACCTCACAGCAAAGTCAGTCGATTTGGATTTCACTGCTGGGTTATGGATATATATTTATATACGCAGTGCTGGAGCACACATCAAAGGCAACCAACAGTATATGTAAGCATTTACAAATGCACAGTTTTGCCAGACACCTAAGAGTCTCTCTCCATTGCGATATTAAATTCTGTAGTATATATTTACCAGCGCAAGATCACAGCACTAATGCATTTATACGCGCCTGGCCACGCGCATGTACACACACGCACACACACAGCACAACTGGGTTTAATCTGCTCCAGTATTTATTCCCCATTTTCTTCCAGGATGGAATAGATTGTGACATTACACACACTGGCTGCCGTAGCATCGTGCTTGCCTGCAGCTTCATTGGGTGGGTGGGGGCAGCAAGGTTGCAGGCAGCAATATTAAACCATCAATCACCTCTCCAAATTAGGGCTTTTACGTCAAAGCAACATTAACAACCCACCCACCCACAGGTACAAGCTGGGTGTAAGGACAAAAACTCATATCATCACAACTCTGCTAAATGGCGGCCCTCGAACACGCACACGCGCATATCGCGCTCACCACAGAAGCACAAATAACAGTAATTAGGAGCGAAATTAATCATAATAAATCATTAGAGGTACAACAGTTGTTTTCGACTTCCACGGAAAAGACAGGCACTAAATATAATAAATCTGTTTTGACACAGGGTTATTACAGGGAGAACTTTACAATGGCAACATTATAGCGGGCAATAAATAGCAAGCAATTGCAAATCGTTTGTCCTCTTCTGTGTGTATGGTGACACGCCGCAAATGTTTTAAATATAATCTGCCGCTCACAAACATTACCCACGGCAAACTAACAGAGAGGAGCGTGAGTCAGTAATGTGTCCATTTTACTATTTTTCATGTTTCATCATAAAAACATCTGGCCCATCAATGAGCCAACAAGCGTATTAAGAAGCACGGAGCAGAAGAAATGAAATGGGATAGAAAAGCCGAGAGAAGGAATGAGTTGCATAGGGAGGGGGACAAACGAGCCATTGAAATACATTCATCCTAATTAGCAACAGCAGGGGTACGAGCGGGAGAGCTGCGTCCACATCATCCTCCATTAACACTGTTTACTTACTTACAGGCTCATTACGTGCAGAGGAGTAAAACCAAATGCAGAAATAAAGCACTACACACTCATATATGCCCCAGTGACGCTAGAGAGCAAGCAGAGCAACGCAACACGACAAAACTACAAATACTTGAATGCTGGAGTGTGTTTTCTGTTACAAAATGGAGCTGCAGAAAAGTGATTGTTTTCAAACAGGTTTCCAAAATATTCTCTCTGTCTGCCATTGGCCAAGATAGACCCACCCAAAACTCACGCTATTGGTTGAGTTGCTGTTGCCGGGGCAGGCTGGTTGGGATTTGCAAATAAACAAAGCAATGTTTTGATAACATCACCCAGACCATACACTCTTCAGGGGAATTAACCTTCAAATGACTCACATTATAAACTGATGATATCTGTACTATTAAAAAAAAACACTGATATTGTGTTAATTCTACACATATTACATCAAAAATAAAAGCAGCAAAAGAAAACGGCAATGCAGTGTGTCGATATTATCATTAATTCTTTTGCCCATAAATACTGTTTGTATGAACATCACATTGATGAATCTCTTTAGGTGTTTTATTATATTAAAGTAACCTGATAACCTACAATCCCTACTCATTTGCATAAAATTGCACTATCAGTGGTTCATCACCCGAAATCTCAGACTCTCGTTGAAAAGAATGGATTCCAGTCACTTTATCAGTGCAAATTGCAGTCAGTGTGAAAGTATTAGCAACAAGGAGGCAGACTGCATGATTCTAACAGTCTACATTTTCACTGGGAGTGGCAACGTCATGCTCATATGCATAAAAGTAAACTCTGCTCAACTTTGTTGCATCACCAATGGTCATAGTCATTCGCGTCACCTCAGAACCCTCATTGCTGCCGCACATAGCTGTCAGTGTGAACGCCCCTTTAATCAATGAAGCTGTCTACGTTGCACACTTGCCGTGTAGACATTTTCGTTGATTATAACATTCAAGTCTCGTTGCGTCCTGTCGCTTGCTTTCTGTGTAGACAGGGGGATGTATTTGCTGTCTCTGTCTTTCAAACTGACAAAAGCCCTGTTCAAGCGTTCAGACATATAGGAGCTTCCTGTCTCTCTATCTCATTTTTTTTTTCCTTCTTTTTACTTTCGCACATATACATACCCCCTACCTGCTTCTGCCTCACTCTCCTCACCGGTGAAATTGGTATTCTGCTTTCTCTCCTCACAGTGTGCGAGACTAACTTTATATTTTATGTTTCCTATTCAAGAAAGTCTCCTCCATCCTCTCCTATCCTGTCTCGCTCTGTTCCGGGCCTGTGATAATGAAAGTTAATTAGGCTTCCATGTCTTGCTGCAAAGCACAGAGTTGCCAGAAGAAATGTGGAACAGACAGACAGCATCCGAGTGCCAGGATCAGATCAGATATATTCCACCAGACTTAACTGTAAACACAACTTCAGCCAAGCATTTCTGGGCAGATTCCCCGTCAGCACGAGCTTATCAAGACAAAACCCACATCGTAGCCGGAATAATCCTCTAACATTATGGAATTATTTCGGTATGGCTCTGTAAGAACATTGCGATCTTCTTCTTACTTGTTAGAAAGATAATTGCTCTGTTTTAATCTCTTTTATGCAATATTGTGATGCAGACAGTAAGAAATGTGGTTTGCGGAAAGCTAAGTGTGTGTGTTTTAATATTACCACACTCCTAAGTATATTATTCGGTGAAACTAGCTTCATTTTGGTTACGTAACGTCTCACTGAAATGAGAGAGATTGGATGTGAAGTTACAATCGAAGTCTGAAACCACCAAAACACATTTAAGGACCCCAAGCAAGTTTGGAGAACACAATTTTTTTTTGCTGTGTAAATATATTTCACATTAAAACAGAAAGTTGGGACATAACAAAGGGCATTTTTAAGGCAGGTGCTATTTACACACAAATGGTATCATAGACTTGCATTTTGTCTAGTAAAAAATACTAAATGAAGATGCTTATAATATATGCTAATAATAGTAAAACACATTATTAGCTTTTTTTCCTTTAAATTTCATAATCTATTAAATAGAGGGTACAAGTGAGAAGTACTGTATGGAGCCCCTGAAGGGACATAGTGATGCAAAAAATATGGGATGGGAGAAAACAATTACATTTAAATACTTTTGCATTTTCTGTTAAAACTTATTGCATGCTATCGCAAAAGTATTTCTTCCCTCAAGAAACTTTGGCTTCGCTTCGCATTGAAACATTGTTTTTCCTCCAAACCTCCCATATTACATCCATCACAAAAGTTTTGTGAGTGAACAAAAAAACTTATGCGAGCGAACACAAATGTTTTACAGTATAATATAAGCATTGACATTTAATTGTTCTTGTCAGCTTTCAAGGGGCTCCGTAGAAAAGGGATGCAAAATGGCCAGAAAATCAAAATGTAAAATAAAATAGAAAAATGGCCTGAAATTGTTCTACTCAAGCTAATGTATTACCTAAATAAGTGTATATATGCATTATACAGGCTTGACTTGCTTAGCATGCCATGAAACTCTGCTATAGACAAATGTTATTAATGATGCTGAGGCTGAAGCAATCTCTCTCTCTCTCTCTCTCTCTCTCTCTCTCTCTTTTATTTTATTCTCTCTCTCTCTCTTTTTTTTTTTATTTTTTTTTATTTTATATACTGTACTTGAAAAAAAATCATTACAGGAGGTAAACTTGTCTGGTTCTGCTAAACAGAAAGATCACACATGTGGGCGAGCCAAAGAAAACATCTCTGCTAGTTTTAACAACTGATCTGATGGAGTCTCAAATAACATATAACACAAAAGCACCGTTTTCTAAGACAGTGAGCTAACTGACAGACTCCAACTGTAGATGAGGAGACCTTGCTCCCCGTGACCTGTCTCAAGCCCACCAGTCTGAGGAAGAGTGACACCTAGTGGAGGCAGACAGAACTTCAGTCTTCACTATCTCATGACAGACTTAGCACAGCTATAAAACACAGCTCTCCAGTTTATTTTAGCGGGTTTTATGGAAAGTGATTTAAGCTCCATGATTTATTTGTCATCCTGCTCAACATGTGGGAGGCAGACGATCTTCCACTCCCAAACAAGGCAATCATTTTCCATAAACCACTCGAAAGAATGAAACTAATAAAGCTCTCACAATGAACCGCACATTCGAATCCTGAGATTTGAGCTCCTGTTATGATCGAACACAGCGGTGAGGCGATTTTGCACAGATGAAGGGTTGCATAGATAACATCAGACGTTTTTCCAGGTATGTGATTGTCACTAGTGCTTTCTCCATATCTGCAAAACTGTATTTGGCTCGTCAGATGCCTATTTCCAAGATGTAAAGAGTTTCTTTTGGCTTTGTTTCCATGGAGAAAATCTTTTTTTTTTTTTTTTCATATAAAAAAGTTCTAGCCGTGTCACAGTATGATGGATTCCCTTGTTATGGCTGTTTCCGGCCCCAGCTTTATGAGACAGTTAGCTCCCGCTACACACAACAGACGGCTCGGAGATGGGTGTCATTTGGAATCTGAGCACAACTGAGTCTTTCCACACACACACACACTCTCTTTCCAAATATCCTGCTGTCCTGTCCACAAGCTGGCTCTGTTTTATTAATTAAAAGCAAATCACTCCTTCAAATGACTTTTTCCTTCATTTTTTTCTCCCATAGGAGCGGATAATGAGGTGGTATTACATGGCCGGATCCCAATCAGAGAGAGGATCCAATCAATCACTCCGTTATCTGCGCTTGGCTCTTCTATTACTCGCGTGGCGGGCTACTAAGTCCTGGCTTTGAGCGTGCGCACGTGTGAGCACGAGTAGTGTTGGCGTGCCGATAGAGGAGCTGTCATTCGGGTGCCGTAGATTAATGGTGGACCCGTCGCGGTGTTTAATATGGGCCGCCGATGATGCCTCTGAGTGATCACCTATACACAGATCAGTTATGCACGCTGTGCCAAATGGACAGGGTTTAGTAGGTTAGCATGGGCAGTTAGACCATAGGAAATATTTACATGCTCACACAAAAAGTAACCATGGATTCTGAATAAATCACAATAAAGCTCTGGATAGTCACTAGCAGAGATCCAACAACTTTACTAACCTTTTTTTTTTTTCAATAATGAAGGATTTTTTACTTAATTGGATATCGGTTTTGTAATATCGGATATATAGGCTTGGCGTTTCAAGAATGGCACCATTACAGCGCTGCATGTAAGGGAAAACAACAGTATTCACAGGTAAAGCATTTGCTTTGTTTTAATACATTTTATTAAATTTAAAAGCCATTAATGCTAAAATGAGATGCGTTTCTAAGCAACAGAGAAAACTCACGTGGTGTTAATCAAAACCCCTTAAAGTTCCAAAAGCATAACTTTACGCTGGATGGAGAGGCAAAAATGAAGAGTGAAAAAAAAAAGACAGTGAAGTAAAAAACTAGTGAACTACTATTTTGCAAGACTTGCATCACTTCCGGCCGTAGCTGTATCCCTTCTAGCCACAACTAGCTGTCACTGGGGCAAAAAAATATTTTAAAAGGGTACATTTATTTCACTATTAGTCATTATTAACATAATTACAGCTCTGTTAAAATGACTTTATTATCTTCACAAGTGATGGTGATAGTTTTCCATTTTTGCAATAGTGTACATGTTTTGCATAAACACATACAAATGCACAGTGTGAATATCACTTAAATAATTATAATTACTATTACTATTATTTCAAGATTTATGTATGATATTTCAGTGGGAATTTTAATTTAGAGCATTATCAACAACAAGATACACTGAAATCCACAGATCTTCAACATTAATTTGAAGGCTGCTATTGAATCAGTAAAGGTGCTATATTATGCAACTACACTTATACTTTAAGTAATGTAGTTTACATTTAACTTGGCTGGCCTGGATGAAGCCCAGACCTGAACACCTCATGAACTGCAACAGTAGCTGTGTTTCCATTACCTTTCAAATTTTGTAAATTGAAATTGCGAATTGAAAACACCTAATGAAAAGCAACAGTCACAAAAACTATAAATATCGTGAAGAAACACTGCATGAGGTGGCCACTCTCAAGCAATTCGAAAAAGGAATATTTCGCAAATTTGCAAGGGAAAGATACATTTTTTTGTCTCTTTTGATTAAATATAAGGTCACAGTTGACATGGCTGCTCTTCAATATACATCCAAACCCTAAGTTGGGCTCTCAAGTAAATCAGTCATACATGTATATCATCTCCTTCGAAAAAAAGTTACGTTTTAGATATATAATGTTAATGGAAATGGCATCATCTGGCAATACTTTTTTATAGACATTTATAAAACTGCACTAAAGTTTTGCACAAATCTGTAATGGAAACACAACTAGTGAGCCAGACCCCATCACCCAACATCATGCTGTAGACCTGTTGATGCTCCCTGAATGGGAGCAGATCCTACATCTACGTTCCAACATCTAGCCGCAATTCTTCCCTTTAGTGCATTCTGTTAGGGAGGACCACCTTCGTATCAATTCCCAAGCACATATGATGGTACCTTTGGCCATATTAGCGCAAAGACTTCACCAGCAGAAAGGAGGAAGTGTATGAGATGGTGGTGGCGACGGAGAATGAATGTCTATATGTGTTCTGTCACCCGTTACTAGCTATAAGCTTCCCCGCATTGATTCGTCGGTCAGCTACACGAACAAATATGGCACCACTCAAAGTGTACACACAAATACACACACATCTGTGCACCCACAGCCCACTCCTTGAGTAAAATCCAGTTTTAGCGATGACCTGTAAGGCGGACATTTTGACCTCTCTCTGGGAAAGCGTTTGAGTTGAGGTGTCAGAGAAAATGGGAGCGATCACGGAGCCGTGGCAGTTTGTAGCGCAGGCAGCAGCTGCTGAAGGTGTGATGGGTGTATTTCTGTATCCGGAGAGCTGTAATGGGAGACACTCGCACCTTTCAATCGTCTCTCCACAACAGGGCCTGGATAATGAACGTGTCAATTGTTAACATTCCTGCAATGTGACTCCTCTCCTCCACCTCCTTCTCTCTGTCTGCATTTCTCATATTCTGCCTACCTCCTTATCCTATTGGCTTTCTCTCTTGCTCCCACTTGCTAATTTTCACTTCTCTGTCTCTGTCTCTCTCCGCCAACCTCCCACTTCCTCCCAGCACATTTCACTCTCCCTCTCCTCGCCCCATCTATCACCTCCCCCTACAATGTTCTCATTTAATCTTTCCCTCCAGAAATGCGTTCAGCTCCAATCATCTCAGATCACCTCGGATGACTTAGTGCTGTTGTTGCCGCTATTACGGCTGATATTACCTGTGCTTTCTCACAACTGCTGATAAGTATGTTAGAAACCTCTCTCGTCTCCATGTCAGGACCTCTTCACCAGAAGAGACCGCTTAAGGCTCAACAAAGCCAGAGCTACGGCTCATTTCTCTTTGTTTGCGTCCCCGTGTCGAGCGCCCGTGACACACTGCACCTGCCGTGTGAAGCACATCTGTGTGGACGAATCTGTCCCTGTTGCCATTACTCACCTGTTTTCTTTTTAACAGTTGCTTTTGAGAAAAACGAGAATCTGTTTCCTAGATTTCAGTTTCTTACTTAAAAATTGACATGCCCTTGTTATCTTTAGTCAAAAACATTAACTTCCCTTTTCCCTGCAATGATATCACTTCTCTGATGACTTGTGCATTTGTAATAATCCCTTTCTTCCAGCAACGAATTACTTGCGAGATCACAGCAATAGCAAATGACAATGATCCAACCAATTCCCGATGGACATAATCTAGTCCCACCCTACATTTTATTCTTTTCTGAGATGCCATTTCACTCGGATATGTCACAATAGGGAAGGAAAGACGCAGCTTTACCATTTCATGCCAACTTTAAGTAAACAAAACCTTATGTGAAAGACTTGTTTACAGTTTCTGTTGATCATGGAAGCAGTAATTCATCAAATGATGGAGAGGAGCGTCATACAAGATGGATAATTGTGCCGTGAAAATTACATTTTATGACAGTTGTGGCACAGTAATGTTTAGTAATGGAGAGCTAAAACAATGCAGACAATGTTTGCAAATAAACCATGCTTTTGGAGGGTGCAATTCAATTCATAGTGAACACCCCACTCTGTAGCAAACATGTATCCTAAATATGCAATGTCATATAAACCTGTCAGTAAACTGCTATGTTAAACATTCCAAATTTGCATTTTAACACTGCTTTCAAAAGAATTACAAGAGTAAGCTAGACAAGCACAAAAGCTGGAGCAGATATTAAAACACTGAAAAGTAGAGATTTTGAAGTATATTTATAACTTTTACATGCTTTGGCAATGTAAAGATACTTTTTTTACCATGCCAATAAAGCTACTTGAATCTTGAATCTATAACAATTCCGTATGCTTATGACTGAGCAAGTACAAGTGGAAGGTGCATTTTCAAGTATTTTTTTTAAGGTTGTGATGGTCTCAACAGAATAGTAGGAGGTCGAAAGCTTGAGAACAGAGGGAGTGAAGGTTTTATAAATCAACTTTGCAAAATCAGTCTGATTCACCAAACAATGTGAATGATTCACTAAAAAGAGCCTGACTCCAGTGATTTGTTTGTGAACTGAATATCCCATTGTGCTCAACTAATCAATTGTGTTTGAGTAGTAACTAATGCATTTCCAGATGTACGGAGCTCAGTCTTTCAGACTTTTCAACTGTTCAAAAGTAGAAAAGACAAGGCTGGGTGGACGAATGTTCTTTGGGCTGAAGGGTGACAGTTAATATTACATGTTCTCAGAGGTGACATGTGCCCCCATAGAGCAGGTGCTAAGTGCGTGTTGAGTCACCATTGCCTTGTGCGGGTGGGTGAAAATGCCATTTACCTGAGCCAATCACAAAGAGCCTACTCGCCTTCTCCCGCTGGGCAGTCCAGACTCATTTAACAGCTGTTCCCCCTCTGTCTATCTCTGGCTCTCTGGAGAATCTAGCTTTTCTACATGAGATCCATCACTGACCAGGCACCTGCAGAGGCCATGGGTTAAGTTTGCATTATACTGAATCTCCATGATTCCAGCTCACTGAACTCAATCTTGTTTAATATATAAAGATGTGCTTTTTAATTATCTTCATGTCATGTTACATTTCCGCTGCTGCACCTGGGAGAGAAAGGCGATGCGTCACTGCACTTCCTCATCTCCTTTGTTCTCTCTTTCCCATTTTGCGCTCTCTTTCCTTGATTTTCCATCTTTTTCTTGATTTGATTGTCTCTCCGCTTGCAGCCCCCCTCCCAGTCTTCTTTTGTCATGTCCGATCTTTCCCATCTGTGCCGCAATTCATGCAACACTTATTCAGACCCGGCCTGTTAATGCAAGTGATAATGAAACAAGTGCAGCCTGGCGTACAACCCCAAAAATCATGCGAAATATTTCTGTCCTAACACCTCGCATCTCGCTCGCAATCTCACACGCCCGTTTCCTGGACATGGGGCGAGAGTATTTTCCTTCCTCATGTGTTGATCGCTCTCTCCCAGGAATTGTATCATAACACTAATCACCGTCGGCTTCGGAACGACAGTGTTCCCCACCGTCAAGGGAATAAAGGGAATACCTGGTTAATTACTCTCTCGTAAGCTTGGACCTGCTGAGGGTCTAATGAGCGTACACAAGTCTACCGTTGAGATCTGATTTCAGATGAGGAAAAGAAGTGTCAAGTTAGCTGGAGAGGGCCAGAGGAGGTGAACTTGTCTCCCTTGATGTGCACTTAATTGACAGGAAGCCAATGTGTGGGAAGAAATCCCCTAGAGCAATTATTAATAATGGAAGATGGAGAAATATTTATACACACAGAAAAACCTGATCTAACGGCTTTCGTTTCGCTAACTCACCTGCCTCCGTCTAGTTACATTTTTTGGCATTCATGGATGCACATCACCATGCCATGTCTATTCTTGTCATTCAATGTGAAAAACATGCCGGTGCTGTCCATTCCTGGTGGAAAATAGAGTTCTTTGCGGGAGAGAGCACATGGTGGAACTGCCGGGGGCATGTGAGACAGCTGGGGTAGTCGGCCAGCAAAGGCGTTTAACCTCGAGACACCTGAAATGGACCTGATACTCACGTGTAATTTCACCAGGAAAGCGGTTCAGGTATTCTTTCTGAATTTCGCATGAAGAGTCCAAAAGTCTGAACACTTCATGCCCATTTTTGCATTCCCAACAAGCAGTCAGGGAGGAAATAACTTGATTTCTCTGTAAGCTTATGGTTGTTGAGAAATGCAGGCAAAGCGCTGCGACTGTAACAGATGTTACGATGTATTTTGGTTTCCATTTGCGGCTGAGGCCTTAATACCAAATTACAGTTTACTCTAATGGAAGATTGGATCAATTTTCTGGCCATTGAATGGGCCAGCTGGAACAGATGTTGAACGTGTGAGACGCTAAGATTGTTTATGGATTGCTTATGTTTGTTTGCTGCCTTGTTATGTGCATCTTTCTTCTTGTTAACAGGTTTATGGTTAGCGGGTGTTGCGGCACACTGTGTCCGTGCAGGATTTAGAATGTCGTTTCATGGTGTTTGGGCATAACAAGGTATGAAGAACGGAATTTTATGGGAACATCCCTTTATGAGAGGAAACATCGGTGCGTCTGGAGATGTGATTTGTACAAAGAAGCTGAAATCTCAGCTTAGTCCACACACTGAATATTCTAGGACAACAGAGGTGGGAGTTAGAATAGTTTTCCCCAACAGATGAGGCTTTTGTTGGCGCTACAACACCTGCCTGCCAGTCTACCTGTCTGTCTTCTTGTCTTTTTAAACTGCTACTTCATTTTGTTGCTCTGCCTTCAACATTAATATTTGAGTTTGGAGGATTCAAAGTCCAACTCTCCATATGTTGTTGCTAGTGAATGCAGATGTTTGCTGGCTAACAAGTCTTGGCTTGAAAGGGATGTGTTACACAGTGTATGGAAATCCAAGTTTGACGTGAATAGCAGCGTGATGTGGCTTTGTGGAAGAAAAGAGGATGCAGTTTATGAAGGGACTTTACACCTCCACACACAAAGAACTTTTCACTTAGTGATCTCCTTAGGGAACACTTTACAACAACATATTATCTCCCCAACTCTTCTCTTCCTCTCTCTCCCTCCATCTTCTCTTGTTCCCCCTTTCAGGGGTAGCTATCTAATTCTGTGTATTAAAAAGTGCCTGCGGTTCGTAGCTGTTGAATATTTCATGCCTTTTAATTTTTTCTTGCTGCTAAGAGTAACTTTAACAGCCATTCTCTTTCTCTCCCGCCTTCCCCCCATCCCTCAAACCCACCGTGAAATCACATTTAGATTCATACATACATTTCATAGTGCCGGTAATATGTAAAACAAACCCAGCCTTGTATGGTGGAAATGAACAATATATCACAGAGAAATCTGTATCTAATCTCTGCTAACATGTACAATCACTTCACAATTAACACTGTGTGATATTTAGAGTGATATGAACAAAAAAAAAAAACAAGCTGAACAGAAGTGTCAAATGGCCAATGGCACTTTCAATGAATATGGTACACTTCTGTAACTTTGTAACTTGTTGTAAAATGACACAAATCCAATTTAGTTTTATTGAAAACATATGTTATCTAACATACTGCATGATTAACATCTGTTTTCTCTCTTAATTTGTAGATTTTGGCTTCAGTTTTATTTCAGTGATATCAGTTGAATATGTTTCAATTCATTTTTTTGAATTAGCAAAAATAATGTTTAGCTGTATCCCTAACCCTGCTACTTCGTTATTTAAATCTGCTTAATTTTAACTAAGATTTTTTTTTTTTTTTTTTTTTTTTTTTTTTTGACAACTGTACTTAACCAGTTTAGGTTTTACAACTTGCAAAATATTTATTTTTTATAATACATTTTACACATTTACATGAATGTAAAATGAAACAGCTCAGTATGAAAATCAACATTTTCTTCTTTTATAGATCATTTGCTTAAAAAAAAAGAGTTCCAGACACTTTTGTACCCAATTTGTTGAAAGTGCCAAAATATATCTTAGCAGTGGATTAATTTCAAGTCATAGTGCTTAATTCTAAAAGAAGCTTTTTGAAGAGTTATATTGGACGCGCCTTGCATGTGCATGAACGTTCAAAGCTTTATAATCGCCACTGTGATTAAAATTAACACCAAGTTATGTCTGGCATATTAATGAAACATGAGCATGAGGCCAATGTGTGTGCCTGAGTCTCAGCGGTCCATCCCTTCCTTATGAATGGAGGGATACACACCAATCAAATAAAAGATGGGGTCTAAAATCTAATTAAAGTACAGCAAAGCCTACATTTAATTAAATTACCTTTTGATACTTGACTTACTTTGTCCTCGATGTATTCAATAGGACACATGCACCCCTTTGTTTAACCTTTTAGTAGGCTAAGTGCCAAATGAACCCTGAATGTGTTGCAGTATTTTCCTCAGTTCAAGTAAACACTGCATCCTTGATTTCATCTCGCTAACAGTGAATCGAGTATTTGAGAGAGAAAATAGGAGAATGGCCACATGATAGCAGGAGCCCACCATGTTCTTTCTTATGAAAAGCTTGATTGGACCTTGAACGGGATGTGGCCCGCATGAGCAGCAGCCAGTCTTTAGCTGCGCTTTCAGTCTCATTACAGGCTGATTGATCACCTGAGCTGCCAGCATCAGTTCTCTGCTACAGTATATAATTACACTGTAAAAATAATATTCATTGAGGCAAACACACAGACCCCAGGCGACACAAAGACTCAGTGGGCATTCAGAGGCTAAATAACTCTGGAAGAAAGGAGATTTCATGTAAAAACTTGAAGAGAAAGTCAACTCGGTAACCGTCTCTGGTTGGTAGAGTCACATCTATGGATTGTTGCGGTAGTTTGTTTATAAGATGCTGTTTTGCAGACTGTTTCATCATGATGATTAGACTCGTATGATATTCAGAGGATCATCCCATAGGAATCATCAAGGGGACAACATTACTAAAATACGCAGAGCACTTCTCTTTTAGGGAGAGCAGCGCAGACAGCATGGGTGGACATCAGGGGTTTAAGCCCAAATGTCTTTTTTTTTTATGAACTTGATTCTATGCATAATAATTTTTTTGTCAGTAATAAAATACTTCAGATCTGCAATTCTGCTCTATAAATCAGATGTAGTCTCACGAGTCAGACTTTCGACTACTGGCATTGTGTCTGGAGCATATTGATGTTTATTCTGCAACAAAGTGAAAGCTCATTTAAATGATGCTGCAGCTTTTTGCTCTGCAGTGAACACCAGAGAAATTAGAGGAACCTGTTTGTTGACTTTTTGGACTAAAGTCTCCTTGCATCCATATGTAAGAAGTAACATTCAAAAAGCACTTGAATTTAACATTTATGCTGAAACTCGCAGTTTGTGTGAAACTCATTTTTAAATGTACAAGGGCATGAACCTTGAAGACTTCAAAAGCAGCTAAATATACAGAATATCCTTCTCAGATTTTGAGGTAAAGAAATTAATACTTCTATTAATCAAGCATATATTAAATTGATCAAAAGTGACATTAATGACAACAAATGAATGTGATTCTTTTGAACTCTCTATTTATCAAAGAATCCTAAAAATTAGTATATTAAAAATATTAAGCAACACAACTGTTTTCAACATTGATTACAATTACAATGTTTCTTGAGCAACAATTCAGCATATTAGAAGGGTTGTAATTTATTCCTTTGCATCACAGGAATAAATTACATTTTAAAATATATTCCAAAAAAAACAGTTACTTTAAACTGTAATAATATGTCACAATATTGTTGTTTTACTGTATTTTTTATCAAATAATGCAGAATTGGTGAGCATTTAAAGAAAAAGGAACAGCTGATCAGATCTACGATCACATCTAAGGATGAGACAGAATCTAGCCTCAGAAACGTGTACACTTTATAATACATGTGAATGACATCTCGCAGATTCAACATGTATTATAAAGTGTACTGGATTCCAATTTTTATCAAAAGATGGCACCACACACAGAGGTCTGGGCTAAGCTCTGAATAGCCTCTTAACCTAGAACCGCCCATGGCAGACTGTGCTATTGTTCCTTAATTGGAATGCAACATATTTTGTTGTATTAGTCAATAAACAGTGCACCACTAATTGTGGGTTTGGTACGCCATCAGTATTCATAAACACAATCCATACTGCTGCATGGATGTTACAAGAATGAGATTAATTTCCCATTTCTTACTCCTTTTCTTGCGGAAAGAAGTAATTATTAGTAGTATTATTTTAAAAACCGCCTTCACTGTTGTTCCTTTGGCATTTGTATTCAACCTCCATGCAATGTAATACGGCAACAAATAACCTCATCATTAAGTCCATATCAGCCATGAACATGCTTCATTGTTTAGAGACACTTTTTATTGTTTAGGAAAACCTTTTTATTTTCCTCCCCTTCACAAAATAATGGAAATTTTGGTAGATAATGTGTCCGTTTGAAGAAAAGACCAGGGAGTGTCAAGCTGAATGTAATGATTTCATAAATGTAAATTCAAGCAAGATTATACTTCCCCACACCAGTAACCAGGGTTTGGCCCTTAGTTACGAAATTAGTAATTCATGAGTGAAACCTTTAGAAAAGGTGACAGAAATTAATTATTAATAGCCAATAGGTCCAGACCAGGACAATATATCTCCTGCTTCCCCTTTGCCACATTATTAATTAGTCATTTAAGTGTCATAAATAAGCAATATGAATGGAGAGTGCGGGAGTTGCATGATTACATACTAATTACCCAATCATAGGTACGCTAATTAATTTCTCCACTCACGTGAGTATGGACTGGTGTACAGTTTATCATGATCAGATTGAAGAGTGCACAGTAGTCTAATTTAGCAAGACATCTGACTATTGACACAGAGTCTGATCCACATTGTAGCTTATTCTGGCCTGCTTAGAAAAACACCGCCTGACTAACATGTAAAATGACCAAGCAGAGCTTTTTTTGTATTGTTTAGAGATGAGCTCCCTGAAAGCGTATTGCTTTATCTAAGCATGCTCAAGGTTTTACGTTTTATTCATTTAGCAGACACTTTTATTCAAACTGAAAAATACACAGTGACTGCTTCAGCATAATCAAGGATATCTCATGTAGGCTACTTTAGTGTCTTATATGCAACTCTTGAATATCTTTCAAATTAAATAACAGCATGAAGTCCCTGGTACCATATACAGCTTTGTTTCTCTGCAGATCAATAACAACCTGCACACTTAAAATATGGAATATTTTGACTCCTGCTGAATGTCTGAAAGCCTGGACAGAACATAGCATCTGACACACAGCGCAGGTAAAATGGTAGTGTATGCCAGATGGATGGCTGAACTGATGTCAGAGCAGGACTTCCTGCTGGGGAGATGGGCAGCAATAAGCAAGCACAAGCGCAAATGCGAAAGACAGAGAAGAAGAGACGAAATGTTCAAAATAGAATACTACCATACAATTATTCCTACAAAATAGTGCAAGAGTGCCCATTGCACAGAATACTGTATTCCACAATGCACTGCCCTTTACTTAAAGGGGACATTGGATGCAGAAATAACTTTTACATGGTGTTTGCATTAGTGTTTACATGGTGTTTGCATTGTTTAATTCATACTGGAAGCCGGATGGCGCCCTTGTGCAGAAACTCCACATAACCATAGCAGAAGTAATACTGATGACGCTTAATTAGAATCCCTAATATGGACAGAGGTATCCAGGTATCGCTTCGCACAGTCCATAGCAGAAGTAATACTGATGACGCTTAATTAGAATCCCTAATATGGACAGAGGTATCCAGTTCACATGTGTTATTGATGACGCTTAATTATATGTCAACAGCTAGGTTTTATCGTTATTATCGCGGGAAAAATAATTCTTATTGTGGGGATAATTTTTTACGGGATATATCACAAACGAGAAGATATCAGCCATCCCTAGTTTGCATATAAATGTGTCTTAGCAGTATGTGGACACAACGACTCTAGAATGATAAAACTATCAGTTATCATTCCAGTCCATCTTAATGTCCGTTGTTCAGCTGTTCAGAAATTTGCAAACTGCTATCCTTGCTTATGGGCACTTTTGTCGGGCCATAAAGGACTACTCATTCTAGAGCCACAGAAAAATGACACCATAATAACACTGGTTGGCTCTGATTGAAGGACAATTCTGAGCTATGATGTCACAAAACATAAGCACTACTCACATCGTATTTTCATAAAACTTGCATTCTAGCAGATGAGATATGAGATGAAATAAGAAAAGGATGGATGCTCTTACTCTAACACTCCAATTCTGATTGAGTTTTTCTGATCCAAAAACACACACACAGACACACACACTCACACTCTAATTAAAGGTTAAGCTGATTCCACCACAGTCTGATAGCACTGAGAGGCAGAGGATGTACCATTTAAAAAACCCAGTAATTAATGCTGCTCACTCTGCAATCATACAAGAAAAGAGGTTGAAAGGCGCAAAAGACTAAATATATGCTCAAATAGGAATGGTGGTAGATCACATTTTTTTCTTCTCCTCTTCAGAAGTGCTGTATTCCATCAATGACACTCACCTTTCACAAACAGAGCAAAATTCGTCCACACCTCACTTCCTTCGAACCAGAAAAGCTATAATTATTTCTATAAAGTGGAATGCTAGAAAGAGAGAGAGAGAGAGAGCGAGAGAGAGATTTTAATTTTTTATATAACAGGAAGTACCTGCTTTGGTGGTATCCAGTGTTGGTAGTAAAAGGTTTGTTTAGCTCTTAAGGTAGTTTACAGGAGGTCAGTAATCCCTCTGCATGCTGCTAGCAGTAAAACACATAACCCCTGCTCATGCTCTACAAAACACGGTATTGGTGCAGAGCTTAAGCTGCCAGCCACCGAGAAAAAGCCCCAGAGTTTTTTTTTCCCGTCCAGGAGGGTTTTTCTCCTGCTCTTCAGTCGTGCTGTTGGATGCCTGTATTTTGGGGATTAGTAGCTTAATCGACCTTGTAATGGGGAGATCAGAGCAGCGTGGAGCCATGGAGAGGAGTTCTCACACACATATACACACACTTATTCTCGTGCAAACACACACATACAATATACACAATCAACCCCCACCCTGCTGTGTCTCTCTAGTACTTTTTATATGTACCAGCTGTTTATTTTGCTTCTAAAATAAATAAACATCATAGTCGCAATCTCAAGAGGGAGGGTAGAGATATGGTCACCTTGCAAACATGCAGAAGCTTGTTCACACCATGTCAGTAATTGGCTATATTACACATAAATCCTTTTCTGTAAGCCTGACTCTAATTAAGTAGTTATATATATACTGTATATATATATATATATATGGTCACATTTCATTTTATATATATATATATATAACTGTATATATATATATATATATATATATATATATATATATATATATACACACACACACACACACACACACACACACACACCATTGTTGAAGTGTCTGCAGATCAGCTCCATCAATTCACTGGTTAACGAAGTTGTAACATTGCCAAAAAAAGTTTTGTATCTGTGCTGTTTGTGATCAAAGCTGTAAGATTAACAATTTGGCGTTCTAAGTCTGCTGTCAAAGAATTACAAAGTTCTGTTGTCCTTTAATGTGGGAGCTAAAACTATGCTTGTCTATGTTGTGGATAGAAGTTACATCAAAATGCACAGATGCTAAAAGGTAAGTGTGTCTGTCCATCCAAGTGAACAAAGAAATTAACCAACAAACTATGTTATGCTACATTTTCAGTACACAGATTTAGCCCTGATTTTCCATTTGTCAACTGTTAATGTAGCCTGAAATCGATGAGAGCATTTTTGAAAGGCACAGTCTGAGGGAAACACAACTCCAAATCCTGCAGAGTGAAATGCATTTTGAATAGAAATGACCAGCAACGTCGGACAGATGTGTTGTGTGAAAAAAAATAAAAATAAAATAAAAACAGTCCAAAGATTTCAAAAGTCGTATAGAGTGTGAGCATCATTAGAGATGACAATTGTCACTGGGGAACAAGGTATACATGAACAAATTCGAAAAGACAATCCAGTTTTAATGGTATTTTGGTGTGAACATGAATGATAGCAATATATATATATATATATATATATATATATATGTATGCAGGACATATATGGCATATGGCATATGACTGATTACACTGGAGCCACAGGAAAATTATGCCATGACAACATATGATGGCACTAAATCCTTCAATGAATATCCTAGCATGATGTCAAAGGCAGCAACAGTGTCAATTTTAAGCAATCTTTCTTAAAGCCATCCAATTAAAAAAAAAAAATATATAAAAAAAAATAATAATATATATATATATATATAAAGAATCAAACTACATATGACAATAGCAGAAAAGGTCATCTAGATCCATTTCGGTGCAATCCAATGGGTTAGTTAGGTGAATGTAGCTGTTGTACTGGTGACCAAGTCAACAAGACATGTATTGATTTGGACGTTGGTTCCACCAGGCTTTTTTAATTATATTGCTTAACCAGTATGTATGAATCCTTTTATTGGTCTTGATAATAGGAATTGAAGAATATAGCACTGACCAGCATGAATTAATTTTTTTTCATCAGGGTGGTTTGGTTTTGTTGAGGGCCTGGTGAGGGTCACTTTAATGCATCTCTCAGTGGTGGGGATTTGGCTAATGCCTGCCAGGGAAACATGGGAATGCATTGTACAGTCATCCTTCTCTCTCTGGGGCATTAAGCCTGTGTTATCTCATATCAGAAATGGTGTAGGGATCGGGTGCGTGAGGGATGATAAGATGAACAAACACTGCGGCTCATTAGAGCGGAGACATTGTGTAATCACTGCTCTAATCTCCCATAATCCCAGCATCTACAATCAGGCACACTCTCTCAGTGGGTTTGCCCCTCCACCTCCCCTGCCCTCTCATTCCAGACATAAAGGTCAGCTTTGGTAGCCTGAACCAGGGGTGCGTCTCAGTCAGCTCCCTTCTTCAGTAGTCAGTTCATTGATGAGGGAGTCGGCCATTTTAAGGGCTGTCTCAATTGCAAAATCCTTCCAGTGAAATAGAACATTCGCTCCCTGAAAAATTCCACGATGCACCGCAAAACTTTATTATTCACCAGAAATAACATCACATTTTTGAAGTGTGAAACATAAGCTACATAAGTTAACTCGATAAATTTAATGACGCACGATAGAAGATTAGAGAAAGACTGACCGTTCTTAGTATATTTCAACATAAACACATCGCTTAACAGGTAATGAACACATCTAATTATCATTTATAATTCATATTCGGCTGAAATGTTGTAAGAAAATGTAAAAGAACGATGTGTTTAAAGAGAATAAAAAATTACATAAAAATTAGATTGGTCATGCCTGTTATTTATTAATTCCAGTGATGACGTTCTACTATGTTGTCCATTGACGTTGTACATAATCATGTCACTGAAATTCCAATTTGCAGTTAGTAAGGGAACTTACTAGTGACTGAATTCGTGTACATGATATACTGATTCACAATCTCAGGAGCTAGGGAGCTAATTGAGGCGCACCCCAGGTGAGACCGTGTAATGTATGGGAGTCCAGTCCTGCTCCTGGAGGGCCACTGTCCTACAGAATTTAGCTTCAACCTCAATTAAACGCACATGAACAAAGCAGACCAATATCTTCTGGATGACTATAAACCTCCATACAGATGTGTCGGGGCAAGTTAGAACAGAACGAGGGGTAGCCAGTCATGCTGCTGGAGAGCTCCTATCCTGCAGAGTTTAGTTCCATCCCTAATTAAACAAATCTGAACCAGCAAATCAAGGTGTTCGAGATAACTACAACAGTGGTTTTCAATCCTGGTCCTGGAGATCCACCAACTCCCTAATCTAACACACCTCAGTCAGATCATCAGCTCATTAGGCAAGGACACCATGAACTCAGCTGAGTGTGTAAGATAAAATTGACATACGAAATGTGTAGAGCGGTGGGTCTCAAGGACCAGGATTGAAAACCACTGCACTAGTAAATAACAGGCAGGTATGTTGGAGCAGGACTGAAATAGTAAATAACAGGCAGGTATGTTGGAGCAGGATTGAAACTGAAGTGCCAAGTATGGTGACCCAATACTCAGAATTCATGCTCTGCATTTTAACCCATGACGAACTGATTGCATGGCACACACACAGAGCAGTGATGTCAAACACACACACAACACTGTGAACACACACCCGGAGCAGTGGGCAGCCATTTTAACATAAAATGCTGCGGCGCCCAAGGGGGAGCAGTTGGGGGTTCGATGCCTTGCTCAAGGGCACCTAAGTCATGGTATTGAGGGTGGAGAGAGAACTGTACATGCACTCCCCCCACCCACAATTCCTGCCGGCACGAGACTAGAACTCACAACCCTTCGATTGGGAGTCCGACTCTCTAACCATTAGGCCACGACTGAAACTGAAGTCTGCTGAAAAGTACAGTAGATTTAACCCAATCTAACCAAGGAGGTCCACAATAACCTGGTAGCATTTCTATCGATCTCAATGGCCAACTTAGAGCCAGTCACAAAAGTATATGGCATATGACTGATTACTCTGGAGCCACAGGAAAATTATGCCATGACAACACTGATTGACTGATGGCACTAAATCCTTCACTGGTGAATATCCTGAGCAGTGATGTCAAAGGCAGCAGACAGTGAAGCAATTTTAAGCAATCTTTTTAAAGCCATCCAATTAAAAAAAAAAAAAAAAGTACATTACCAACTCTTGTAACATAAAATATTAAAAAGGGACTAAGTGCCCAAGGGGAATATGAAAAAGAACTGAAAGGGGAGTGCTGTCTGGCAACACAGAGGTTTGGTCTAGGTATGGGGCTTGATCTGGCAGTTCCAACATACCTCTTAAGGTTCAGGGTGTGGATGTCAGTGACTCGACCTCTCTAGTTGTATAATTACAATATGGGACAAGAGTGGCCCAACATCCTGGCCCAATGACTGTGACATGAACCTTCAAAGACCTAGATCTGTCTCTCCTCTCTCAAGTGCAATCTTCAGTCAGGAGTTTGTGTACATAGCGGCAACTGAAGGGATGGGGTGGTCATATGTGACAGCATTTTGATCAAAACCTGAGTCGTGAATGCAAGTCAAGCACACAGCATTGTGGGTCACAGTATTCTGTATGCTCTGGTTGTACACTGCACATTTTTTCTAATGTATTGTAGCAGGTCTCCAGGTACTCCATGAATACAGAAAATTTGCATACCGAGCTGCATATACTTACTGCATTTGTTTCACATCTCTTATTTTTTTGATCTCAGTGCCCTCTCCAAGTTTTTTTGCTGCCAGTCTCATATTCTTCATTCTCTTCTTTTGCTCTTCTCATCCTGCACTCCCTCTCTTTGTCTTTCTGTCTCTCTCTTTCGTGTATATGCGGTTTTCTTTCTTTTTTCCCTTCTCTAAACTAATAACAGAAAGGGTGCTGGTGGGCAACCCAGTGGAAAAAAAAAATCAATACTCTCTCATACAAAATCAAGATTTCTTTTATCCTGCCACTTTTGTTGCTTTTCTTTCTTTCTCTTGCTGCCACTCCTCTGAGCTCTCCTACGCTGGTCTTTAGAGTGCCGTGGAACACTGTCGTGGATTTTACGAGGTGCTCTTTCACTGGTTTTTGATCGATTGAAAATAATCAGATCTTTTCCCTTGACGCATCTCATCGGAGCACTCATCTGACCTCTTGGCTCTTCAAGTAGTTTTTCAGGAGGGGCGATGGGGGTAATGTGACGAGTGGCCAAGTAGTTTTTCAGGGCCGGCCAAACACATGTGAAGTGTTGGCGGGGGTGTCGGGCAGGTTGGCCTTCTCTGCAAGTCACCCCATCATACACACTCAAGCCTATTACTCCAACCTAGAGCCAGGTCAGGTTCTAGCCTCGAACACGCTTCAAAGAGAAAGACAGACAGAGACGATAATGACAGGTTAAGCAGGTGGTGTTTTAGGCAGTGGCATTTGGTGGGACAGGTTAAGCAGGTGGTGTTTTAGGCAGTCTGCACTGTAAATTCATATTCAAGTTCTGTTTGATGCTCACATGGTTACATGGTTAAAAAAATGGTTACATTTTAAAAAAAAAAAATTTTTTGTGAATCGGTTAAAATGTACATGTGTTATGCCTGGCTTAAGATCCATGAGACTGTTGATATTGCAAGTTAAAAATACCTATCACAACTTTTTTCGTAATCACGCATATTTAATAAAAAGATGACACTACTTATTTAATATTTTTATTTATTACATACTTTACAGCTCATTGTACTGAATTTATGCTGCCTCCCTGCTATATTTATTTCTGATTTGTTCGATCTGAAATTATCTTATCATTTGGCAAAAGCTGCTAAAGTGAATTTCTTTTCCAAATATTTCCTCCACAAAAGTACTAAAAGAATTGTTAATTGAACCGTTCTGAAACCAGAATCATTAATCAAATTCGTTACCCTGCTCCATGCGATTCCCATCGGTAGCCTGCAAGCAACCATGTATTATTATTCATGTCTCTCGTATCACTCCACTACAGCTATTATATTAACAGGCACCTTCTTTTCAGAACATTAGACAATAAATCCTCAGTAAACACCACAATTTTACTGTTCCCAACTGGTCAAGTTTTGGATGGTTAGCATGGCTCCATTAACCCCTCATGTTGCATGGTGTAACCATCTGGTTCTAAAAAGCATATTTCTCCATTGATGACCATTCCAAAAAGTGTTTTTTGGTGGGTTAGCAGCCAGGCAGCATTGTCAAGATGTCATGCTGACTCCAAAATGATTAGTCATGTGAAATTTACTACTCAGGTAATCTCAGGAGGTCCTGTGCCAGACAGGCAACTGCCTTTGAGATGAATGGGAATTCTAACATATAATTCTCTCCAGCTAAAATAGAGCTCTTTTTTCTTACAGTCACACCATGATTAAGAATCTCATTGAGAACACAATGAAGCAAATAAACGCTGCCTCTTTTTTAAAACTTTATCCACAGGTATCACTGTTGGACAATGTAACTTTACAAAAAAGATAATGAGTTATACATTATTCAATCTCGTATTTCATTTCATTTTATTTTTGTATTGTTTTTGCTGATCCAAATTGTTTTGAGGAGGCACTGTCTCCCCTGCTTATTCAGAACAAATGCCACTGGTTTTAGGGAGCAGTTTGGCAGTTTGTGTAGGTCTAATGGGACGCACTGCTCCAGTATTACTGTCAGATGGCGCAGATGGACAACAGAGGGAGAAAAGGCTTTCGTAGACGATAGAGAAAATGGGAAAAGAAAAAGGGAGGAGGGAGAGCCTGTTCTCTCACTTGCCGACGTGATTATATGCTGGCAGAACAGGGGCGAGAATATGGGGAGCGGACTTCCAGAGACGGCTATAATGTGCTTTTTTTTTTTTTTTTTTTTTTGTCTGTTTATAAAAGCTCTGGTGATGCCGCGATCCCTCTGTCATGCCAATAATGCCCATCTGAAATGGAATGAATTGACAGAGGCAGGCAAAGAGACAGAGGGAAGGGGATGGCCGAGAGATAGAGAGAGAGAGAGCGAAAGAGGGAGAGAAATGAAAAGCTCATTATAAGCAAGGCTCTCTTTTTTTCATACATCGCTCATTTTGTCTCAGCAGTTTGTTTTATTTATTTGAAGTTAGTGGCTTAATGAGATCCCAGAGGCCCAGAGCTGGGATGGAGAAAGAGAGAGAGAGAAGGAAGAAGAATGGAAAGACTGGGAAATAGAGAAGGACGAAATATATATACATTTTTAAAAGAAAGGATATGAAGGAAAGATGTGGAAAAGAGAGGAAAAAATTAGGAAAATAAGAAATGAAGGTACAACTAATGGGTGTAGGTGAGTAATTCACAGAATACTTTTCAAGAACATGCTCGGGTCAAACTCAAAAGACAGAAATAAGATATGCTTTGCTAAGAAATATAAGAAATGCAAGAAAATTTAAATATCTTTAGAGATGTCTAGGTATGTATGTATGTATCTATCTATCTATATAAAACATCATCTTTTAAATGTATCTGTGCACTGCCTTTAATTTCTACATAATTTTTATAAACTGCTGCATGACATGTAATATGAAACTAATGTGAATCATCACTGAAATAAAGGCTATTTTTATGAAAGCATTACAGTAATGATAATTTGGGGAGAGAATGTGTTTAACTGTCGTAAAAAATTATGCAAAAATTGTAATGGTCCTAAAATGGTTCTTCATTAAATTCATGCAAAGTTGTAATATTTTATTGTAATTTTGGGGGTGAAATATGACCTTGGCATGCATACTTAAGATTCAGAAAGAGTAGAAGCATCAACTATCAACAACTTCTCAATCACAACCACATGTCCCACCCATACAGACTCATACACACATTAGATTTTCCATAATACAGTGTGTATAAAAGGCAGCTACCATTTAAGGGGACACCACCAGCAGCAACTAAGCAACTGTAAGACATTTATTTTCAATCAGAGCTGATGATTTCAGTAATCACAGGCAATATGATGTGGGCATTTTTAGTGATGTGATAAAGTTTAAAAAGTACTTTATGCAAATAAGCAGCAATTAGAAGTAGCGCCAGTACCAATGAAAGAAAATCTCTCTCATTCATGTGTCTCATGTGATTTGTCTCCTTTGAGAGACCATAGTGCGACAACATGGAAGTTATGGTTACTGTGAATAAGCTATTGTCCTATATGATTTGTTTTTGCCCATGTATGGAGAAATAATAAAAAAACATTGTGTGAAAAGGTGTATAAGGAATTGTCATCACTCTGGGTGAAGTTTGAGTATCCAAGACCGGATCATGGCGACAGCTAGTAAGTAGGGCCACCCACACATCCTTTTCCCTGGCAACTTCCATCAGTCCCTCCCAGTGGTTCCCCAGGTGTTCCCAAGGCCAGCCGGGAGATATAATCACTAGCATATCCTAGGTCTACCCTGGGGTCTTTTCCCATCTTAACATTCTGGAGAAGTTTCCCCAGAAGACATCTTTACAAGATGCCTGGACCATCTCAACTGGCTTTATTTGGTCTGGAGGAGCTACTAGTCTCTCTCTGATGTCAGAAAATTTAACCTTATCTCTCTCAGTATTAACCCCCCACACCCTGTTGTGTGTTAATGCATTTTTTATATATATATATTCATTTATTAAATATTCACTTATGCTCTTCATAAACAGGTCTACCTCTTAACCACAGTTGATTCCAATGGGAGTTTGAAAGTAGCATGTTGCTAAGCCAACAATGCAATGCCTTAAAGAAATAATTCACCTAATAATGTTACTATCATTTACCCTCATATTGTCAAGTACTAGCAACTAGCCAGTAATAGCTAGTAGCCATTGACTTCCACAGTATGGGGAAAAAATGAAAGTCGACTATGAAAAGTAGACTATGAAAGTCTATGGCAACCGGCAACTGCCCCTTCGCCAGGAGTTTGATTGACAGGTGATCTGACCAATCATAACATCAAATCTGCCATTTGTCTGACAAACAGACCAGACAGGAGAGTAGATTTATGTTGGTGGACCAGAACTTAAAAAAGTGTAAAGTGACTGGACGTGACATACAGCCAAGTATGTTGACCCATACTCAGAATTCGTGCTCTGCATTTAACCCATCCAAAGTGCACACACACAGCAGTGAACACACACCCGGAGCAGTGGGCAGCCATGTAACAGTATGCTGTATGCTGCGGCACCCGGGGAGCAGTTGGGGCTTTGGTGCCTTGGTCATGGTATTGCCAGCCCGAGATTCGAACCCACAACCTTAGGGTTAGCAGTCAAACTCTCTAACCACTAGGCCATGACTCCCCCCCAAAAAAATGTTGTGTAAAAAAGATACCTTCTGATGTTCATTCATGTTTATTTCATGCTTTAACTAAACAGGAAGAATGATCTGTTCACAGCAATCTGTCACAACACATTAAAGAGCCACAAAATGGTGTTTATTGTTTAAAATTCTTCTTCTTCAAAAAAAAAAAAAAAAAAAAAAAAAAAAAAACAATTTGAAAGCTGAGACTTTTTGTCTTCTGTGCTCTGTCTTGTCTGTCAGCGCGTTGTAAGTTTTCTCTTTGCTCCGCCATGTATTTCTCACTGTGTGAGAATATAATGTGTGGCGAGAGAGTGCCATAGCTTGTCAGACGTAGCAACAGTAACTAAGGGTCATGGATTTTTGCGAAGGGTCAATTGTTGGTTATGTACAATCTTCAAAATATCTTCTTTTGGTTTCATCAGAAATTCATACAGGTTTGGAAGAACTTGAGAGTTAGTAAATAATGACAGGAGTTTCATTTTTGGGTGAACTAAACCTTTATTGAGTATGAAAAACATGTAACATACAACTACTGGGTAACTGCCTTGTTGTGATCTGGAATAATTTATTCTTATGCCAATAGCAGGGCAAATATTGTTACTTAATGATTAACTGTATAACACACTGTTGTCTCGGGTAACTAATTTCCTACACACCTCTGCTAGTTTCATGTGATTCTTCTTACATAACGATCAATACATTTCGCATGAGAGGCACAAAAATACACCACACACAATTATTGGATAACCATTATTGTTACATTCGGTATTAGAGGTATACAGTATTTACAACAAACTCTCACTCAGTCCACCTTTTTGGATTTAGGATTGTTGAACTTTATTATATGATAGCCTTTTCTTTGATGTAAAAAAAAAAAAAAGATATATTTGTAGGCTTCACCATCTATGGTGCCTAAAACACTGTTTTTACTTTCTCTGTTTCTTTCCATTTCCTTTTGTCTTTCCACCTCTCTTTTTCTTTCTCTGTTTTTTTCCAAATTTGACAGATATACACCAGCGCCAGGGACAAGGGGGGTTCACTGTGCAGCGTGTGTGTGTTTAATGAAGCCCGGAGCACTTCCACACCCATGCAGGGAAGCTTTTGGCCGTGGCTCTGAGACCTCCAGCCAGTGCTTCATGTAGGCAAAAACAAATCGAAAAAGGACGCCACATAAAACACGCAGGCGGGAGTCGTGTTTATTCATTCATTTGATCTATTTGCTCTCTTTAAACAATGCTGTTTTATGGCACAGTCAAATGGGCCCAAGGGTTGTTTGTATGCCGTGGGGGATGCATGTGGTGCATCTGTATGCGAGAGAGAGAGATACATATATAAGGTGCAACCCAAAATACACTCTCACCACACAGACATTCACTGTCAACCATCAACCGTCCTCAGTGGTGAGTCCAAGAATGCTTTTACCATCATGTAATACACTCTCACTTGCAAAATTGCCAGCCAAGATCAATTTAGCCCACTCCATCCTGGTGTAGCCCACAATAGCTCTAACATAACCATGGCTCATCTTGCGAGGGAAGCTGGCACCAACAGAGTTCTGATATTACCCCAATGAGCCTCTCTGTCTCTGTTTCCGTCTATCTATCTATCAGGGTGGACGGTTCAATAGTTGTAAGAAGCTGTACTTGAGCGGCTCTCCTGGCGTGAGTCACTGGAACATTCTCCACTTGTCTCAAGCAGAGGATGTTCACGTGGAGCCCATGCTGGCTGGTTTCTGGCTGAGACGGCCTATCTGCCTGGGCGCAGACCCCCCTTCTGGCCCTGGTTCATCCTAATAAGCCTAATCTTCCTATTTTTACTCCAACACCAATCTCCCATAATGGAGAGGAGCAATTTTCTCCCATAATTGCAGTTGATTAAGTGGGCCGCTGTGATTTTATATTTCCTTCTGTCTTGGGCTCTTCATGAGAGTCACTGCGGCTGGTATCAGTATATAATTGACCCTTGCTAAGCTCTGCCCCATTGCTTGTTGCTCGCACGGAGAAGCTTAAAAAACTTTTTTTTGTGGTAAAAATGTGCTCAAAGTGGTAAAATATTAATGGGTTTTATTCTTACATGGGCTGAGATGAATTGCGACATTGCAAAGCATTTTTATCTGCCGCTTTTCTTTAAAGAAATTGTTAAATTATGCACTAACGTGATTAAAAACTGCAGTGACTGCAAATCAAGGCAAGCGCTTCTCAGTGAAAAAAGAAAACCTTGTTTGACAGTGATTACAAATGATAACATTAGTGTTAGTGAACAGAACTTTTCCTAACATTTCTACAACACACTCACATTCATTCTGTAGTTACCGGCACCTCCATTGTGGTCTGAATCGATATGTAAATGAATTCAGTTAACTAAGTAATTAAGATATTAACATTAATTTAGTTTGAGGGAATAAATTATTGTGATTTATTATTGCAAGAATAATGCAACATACATTAGAGCAATTGATCATGTCATACCAGCTTCTTGTTTCCATCGCTTTTAGCCAAAACACTGTAAAGTCAAGTATGCCATAAGTGCGTTGTGACTAATGTTTAATAATTTGTTTACATGACACTTCGCGTCACAGTTTGCAACACATTTAAGTCAAACATAAACTCAACCCTTTTGTTTTTAGAGTGTCAACATTTGGGTACATTTGGATTAGTTTTCTAAAAATCTTTGTGTTCAACTGAGAACATCTGGGACAGCATGTGGGTGAGTAAATGATGAGAGAATCTGTATATTTAGATGAACTAACCCTTTTAAAAATGTGATACTTGTAGCACGAAATGTTGATACGAGATGTTTTTTTTTTTCTTTTTTTTTTGTGATTTTTTTTGTGAAGATGATTGATAAATTGTATGATATATTGTATTGTATTTTATCTTGTTATTATTTTGATTGATATTTTAATAGATAATCTTAAATAAAAAAAAAATAATAATAATAGGCAAAACGTATACTCTAAGTCACTATTATAAGTCCCCCGACAGCAACATTTTATAGTATTCTTGTATCATTTCAGCAAAAATGTGTTTAAAACCATCTAAACTCACATGACTGTTACAAAACAGAAAAAACTTGGTCTGATAACATGATGGAAATCAATCGTTACAAAGGCATATAATTGAAGTAGGCAAAATGTTTAACGTGGGGCTTATAAATGGGTCAGCTGATTTCCAGCCCATTTCTGCCTCGAACAGGACCTCAGATCTTCTTGTAGAAGATCAGGCATCACTGACAGACCCGGAGCAGTCAAGAATCACTTTTTTCCTGTATATAAGGTGCCTTTTGACACCATGCTGTTTTCATTGACCGGAGCTGAGCGTGAGAGAGATGAGGAGGAGGAGAGCAATAAAGAAATGAAATGGAAGAGAGAGAGAGAGAGAGAGAGAGAGAGAGAGAGAGAGAGAGAGATATAAGGTAGAGCGCGAGAGAGAGAGAGAGAGAGAGAGAGAGAGAGAGAGAGAGAGAGAGAGAGAGAGAGAGAGAGTAGCAGAGGAAAATACATTTGCTTTTAAGGGCAGAAACAGCCTGTTCAGCACATATGCAAACATGCTGCAGCAGTGGCGAACTCTCGCACTCAGGCACATGCTCATACACACGAGCACAGATGCCTGTCCATAGATTATGTGTGTAAATGTGTGTTAGAGGCTGTTATGTCGTGTGGACTATCATCCATATCTTGGTGTCATACAGGGATGAGTGTGGTCCTGGAACAGTGCGTCCCTGTTGCGCTGTGAGACTATTACATGGTCTAACAGAGCCTAACTAATAACCTGGACCAGATCACCCAATTTCCTCCACATCAGCACGTGGCACAGGAACAGGCCCTTTTTGCTCTCCACTTTAACTTCCTTCCTTCTTTTGCAAACTTTTTCTTCATCTCATTTATCCTTCCTTCTTTTGCAAACTTTTTCTTCATCTCATTTAACCACATGCCTTCTGGACTGATAAAAATGTGAACATTAAATTAGTCGTAATACAACACAACTAAACACAATTACTTATTCGTATTTAATTGTAATTGAGATAACTACATAGTTCAAAGATATCTATATACATTTCTGCAACACCGTAATAACGCACCTTACTGCACGTTTCGTGGCAGTTTCAAAGTGAAATGTCCAGCGATAGAAACATTCTGGCTTCACTTTTCAAGACTTGTGCGGCACACTTGAGTCGGCCCCATGGCAAACGGACTGAGGGGGCCTAGCACCCAGCCCTGGAATGCGATCACGAACGAACCGAGGGGGACTACAACCCACCAGGAACGCGATCACGAAGAGGGCCCTATACACTACCTCACACCGAGCTAAGGACGGCCCTGGTAACGCGCCACCGAATACACAAAAAAAAAAAAAAACGGAAGAGGGGGGTGGAGTGAGCAGCATTATCATTTAAAGACATGCACCAAAAAGGCTCGGTGTGAACAGAGCTGTTTTTGACAAGGTAAAAAAGGGTGTTGTTTCACATGACCACTGAGTAATTTTAACTAAAGTATGTCACAGACATTCCATTAAGACCATGAAAACCATCATACCAACTTGTGGAAAATGGCAATCCAATGTCCCCTTTAATGCATATTGAGACATAGCAGTATATTTTAGTCTATACAACTGAGACATGTTCTTAAATGTGATGCATATAACATACTGTATATGTTTTGACAGTTTTAATCGCACTGCATTTAATCATATTGTATTAACTGTATTAGCTATTTAGTACTGTATATCTACCATTTGCCATTTACTGTTGATATACTGAAGCTCCTCTTCAACTGTACCTTTTCCACAATCATTTTACTTTTGCCTGCCACTAAGGTGAAGTTGAAGTGCAAGGCTGAAATGCCTTGCATGTGTTGTGGTGGTAAAGTGAAGGTTCTACGTCTAAATAAATGCCATTCTTGTAATGAAGATAAGAGACAGATTGTATCCAAGCTTACTGTAGGTCAATAGTTTCAGGGTTTCAGAGTGGCTCGGTTCACAGTAAATGCAGCAAACTTAATCTCTGCATGTTCTGTTTAAGTTAGAAATTCCAGTATTATAATTTGTTATATAGTATTATATAGCATTACTTATAATGTCAGTCATGTGTTTTCTTACCAGATACTCACCAGAGCTTATGCTATGCCTACATCCTACGTCATCCGCTGAAATGCCACTCTCTAGTGAACATGCATACGACAGTAAGCGGAAGCTAGAGATTAGCCTTCAGTTTATAAACTTTTAAATATGGATATTATTCTAACACAAATGCATCGATTCACTTCAGAAGGCCTTTATTAACCCCTGGAGCCATGTGGAGTACTTGTTATGATGGCTGGATGGATGTACTTTATTCTGCTTTGAAATCTTGACCACCATTCACTGCCATTATAACGTTTGCAAGAGCCAGGACATTTTTAATATAATAACTCCAGTTGTATTTGTCTGAAAGAAAAAAGTCATATACACCTAGGAAAGCTTGAGGCTAAGTAAATCATGGGGTAATTTTCATTTCTGGGTGAACTAAGAATGCCTTTTTAATTGCCTTTAAGATCTCAATGTAAATGAACTCTTTTAAGAACTGCCGGTCTGGTCAAGGTGTCAAAGTTTGCAACACCTACTGTATATTACACTTTAAATTCACCCTTTCTCATACTCATGCATTCATACCCCCTCAAAATATGGATATTGGTCATTGAGCTGCCAATCTCTATTTGTTTTGGAGTACGATCCCTCTGGATGTGTTTGAGTGATTTTCATGTTCCTGTTAATCTGTTTGCAGTGTTTTTGAGGGCTTTCCAAAAGCACTTGCCTCCAAATTCTGCTCCTGGTGACTGAGCACACATCTGTTTCTCAAGCAAACACTGTTCACGCAGAAACCACATAATTATTGCGCACGCACCCCCATATTTAATGGACTTGTATGCTCACATAGCCATTTTTTTGATATGCACTTGTGTTGTGTGAATTGCGTCTGTGCTATATTCGAGGTGACTGATCAATGTTATTGGCATATCTATGCAATGAAGAGAACTCGTGTAAGAAAATCACTCAGTGGGATTCTATGGTGTCATCGACTGTAATAGGCCTTTTCACATGACTTCAACACAAGCGTTTGGCCTTCATATGAAAAGCGATGCAGAAAGATGGTTTTACAGGGTTGCTAGGTAGCAAGAAGATAGGAAATTTAAAAAGTAAACCAGAGAATTGCAGCCTTAAGTAATTATCAGCACACGAGAAAAAAAAAACATAAATGCAATTTGTATTTTTTTTTTAATTTTAGAATTTATTTCATTTATTTTTATTTAAAGGGGTCATTGGATGTGGCATGCGCTTTTACAAGTAGTTTGAACTGAAATGTGTGTTGGCAGTGTGTGTACACAACCACCCTATAATGCTAAAAATCCACCCAGTGTTTTTTTTTTTTTTTTTATTTTTTTTTTTTTTTTTAATCTCGTTAAATGATTGTATATTGACACTAGTGTTTTACCTTAGACTAAAAATCCACCCAGTGTTTTTTTTTTTTATTTTATTTTTTTTATTTACCGGAGCAGATGTAGACTAAGCGATTTAGATGTTCTGTTATTGGATGTAATAATGAACATAGCAGTCGTTATTTACTCCTGACATCTGAGCTGCTGAAGATGCAGTGGATTATGTTTGTTTTTGAAGGGAATGCTCCCCTGATCTGCCTAAATGTGTTTATGTTTGCGCAAATCATGCGTGATCCACCTTTACCTCCTGAAGAAGTGAGTATAAGGTTCTTTTATGCATCTTTGCAAATCGCCTTTCCTAATAATGTGCTAGTTAGCAAGTTCTGCAGCTAAAGTAAACAGTGTCATGAGCACGGATCGTCACCCCACAGAAGAGAGGGGCGGGGTCAGCAGAACTCATTAGCATTTAAAGGAACATGTTCTAAAACTTGTGGATGAAAACAGAGCTGATTTTGACAGGGTAAAAAGGGTGTTTTACACTACCACTGAGAAATTCTAACCAAAGTATGTTATAGACTTTTCATTAAGACCCTAAAGAATCATATATACTTGTGGAAAATGGGCATCCGATGACCCCTTTAATAAAAATTTTTTTTTAATAATTTAATTAAATTTGTATTTTAATAATTAATATATGTTCAAAGTATGTTTATCTTAACAAAAACTACAATAAATTTTATATAATCGAAATGAGTTATTAAAATTAGATCTTTTAAAAATGTTCTTTTTAAAAATATTTATCTATATTGTTTTATTTTTAATAAATATAAATTTTTGCTGAAAAATATTTATCTATATTCATTTAATAAAAATAAACTACATTTATTATTAATGTTTAAATGCATGTTAATAATAAATTATAATAAAATTATTTAATTATAATTATAATAATAATAAAAAATGTATATAAATTATAATTAACCAAAATCTATCTACTAGAAAAAAAAAAAACATTTTGTCCATCTGCCATTCCATTTAATAAAAATAAAAAATAAAATAAAAAAATAAAATAAAAAAAATAAAAAATAAAATAAAATATAAAATAAAAAATAAAATAAAATAAAATAAAATAAAATAAAATAAAATAAAAAGATATTACCACCCCCAAAAAATAACAGTTGACAGTGGAAATCAACTTCTGAAAGGCTTACTTTACATAACAGTCGTGAAATACTACATCACTCTGCCAGTGTTTGGTTTGGTTATATTTGTTATATTTGTTTTAGAAATGAAGCTGAGAGCTGTTTGCAGTCATGCAGATGAATTCTCAAGTGGTCAGTCTCCAGTGGGGATTGCGGCTGATGAGTTTAGAGACTCGCACCACCCATACTGGAGTCCCCATTGTCTTCAATACACTTTTTTTTTTTTTTGCAAGCACGTTCTTTCTTTAGGGATGTGATTGAGTTACGCTGGGGAAATCTCTTACCAGCACTCCACGGTTTGGGCGAGATGTATTAAACGCCTGTTGTGTTCTCACCAGACTGAGCCATTTTACACCGCCCTCACACCCACAGGCAACAGATCTGTGTTTTTGTGTGTGTCTGTCTGTCTCACATGCACACAAACACAGAACACTCGCTCTCTTTCTCCTGTCAGTCCCTCGCCTCAACCCTCCACTTTTTCCCTCCATCACTTTAGTGACATTCAGCACTGGGCCGTGACGTTACAGAAAAACAGAGGGCAAATCGACAACAGAGGCAAGCCAGACGTGAGAGAGATGAAGTGGGGTGGGAGGGTTTCTGTGGACGAAAAGTTGCAGAGAACAAAAAGAACAAAAGAGGTGTGAGACAGTTAACGAGTAGCAGTGTTGGGGAAATATGTCTAAATGGAACTTAGAAAAGGTTGTTATGTACACTACAATATACTGTTCAATAAAGCATACTGTATAACATTGACTTGTTCATCTCTAAATCATCAATGCATTTTGCCCATACGCAAACAGAAATGTTTATCATAAAACTACTTAAATATCATCTTACTTATGTTGGCATATCATTGGGAGACATTGTGACAACTGATATTTATATGCATTTTATATAGTAGTTTGCTGTACTATTATATAAAGTTATTTACATTACAAGATCAATGTTAAAGATCAAAGAATACTATTAAAGAAATTGCATTTTGTAATGAAATGTATTACAAACCATATATAAAAGAACTTCTCTGCAGGGACTATATGTGTGTGTGTGTGTGTGTGTGTGTGTGTGTGTGTGTGTGTGTGTGTGTGTGTGTGTGTGTGTGTGTGTGTGTGTGTGTGTGTGCGTGTGTATTTTTATTTTTTTTACCAATTCGTTTAAATGAACCATCTGAACAAGTCAATCCACTTGTTAAGTCATGATGTACTCTCTACTCTATTTTAAGTGTGAATCTATCACCGTGTAGACTACAGTTTTCAGACTCACAGTGTCTTCAACAACAATATTTCAATATTTTAATGCTTCAGAAAAAATAAATCACTGTCTGATATTTTTGTATAGAGAAAGTAGTTTTTTTTTTTTTTGATAGTACTACAGCACACTGTAAGTGTATGTTAGTATCATTTTTTGTTTCCTTTTGGGATCTGACAGTGTGTTTGGTCCCAAAAATGATGATGTGTGACGTCAGACTTAACAGTCTGATTTACCAAAACATTTTGTTACTAGAAATGCAACACTGCTTTAAAATCAACTGAGCTATTGGCATGCTACTGAAAATGTGGTTAAGCGTTGCTACATTCAGTTAGTTACTCTCCAGCACTGATGAAATGACTGTGTGCCAAGAACAGAAAAAGGTACGAGTGTGTGTACAATCTATGTGTGTGTGTGTGTGTGTGTGTGTGTGTGTGTGTGTGTGTGTGTGTGTGTGTGTGTGTGTGTGTGTGTGTGAGGAACGCGATGTGAGCGATTTCCTGTCTGTCGCGAGTGTTGGCGCTTGAGGTGAAAGAGCGGTGAAGCAGACGAGATGGCCTACAGATCTGATGAGAGACGGATTCCCTCGGAAAGAATGACAGAGCTTAATAATTTAGAAAGTGATGCAATGGAGGAGGGAAAACGAGAGACGGAAAGAGCGATAAAAAGAGAGGAGGGTGATAGGTGATGGCCTGGGGTGCAATAGTGTGAAATCACCAGCGTTTTGTTTTTAGGGCAATAGCAGTGTCGTATTCCTCACAGACTGACTACGCTGTGGGTGAGTGGCACAACATGATGCAACTACACTAGACTGTGCATATTATAATCTAGCACAACCTCATTGGTAATACTGTGAATAATCTAGATTGTTTACATATACCATGTAGGGGGTCAAAATTTGGATAGCTATTATTTGGCCCCTGCTGGCAGACTCTGTCTCTCAGACTACAATAGTATATAGGTATTCACATTAATGGGATAGTTCAACCAAAAATAAAAATTATGTCATTAGTTACTCACCCTCATATTGTTCCAAACCTGTAAGACCTTCGTTCGTCTTTGGAACACAAATTAAGATATTTTTGATGAATTCCGAGAGCTCTCTGACCCTCCCATAGACAGCATGGATCCTTACACGATCAAGGCTCAGAAGCGTAACAAGGACATCTTTAGAATAGCCCATGTGACATCAGTGGTTCAACCGTTATTTTACAAAGGTACAAGAATACTTTTTGTGTGCGCAAAGATAATAAAAATAACAATTTTATTCAACAATTCGTCTCCTCCGCATCACCCCATAGCACCATTTTGATGAGTATCACAAATATCAAACAACGTATGCAACGTATGAACGCAGACACATTGTTTATGTTCAGATCAAAGCATAAACAACGGTGCTGCTGACAGAGAACAGCATACGTTGCTATTTCTTTATAATTGTTTGTAAAATGTACTAGTAATTTCTGAGTGAGTGAGAATTGTTTCTACATTTTTTTTAAATGTACATTTACAAGGTCAGTTAAAATCGAGCTACTGCAGGTAGTAAAGTTACAGTTTTCACCTATCTTTCCAAATATATTTTAGACAATGTATTATTAAATATCTGAAATATTAAATAGACATTGCAAGGGTTGGGTATTGTTTGAATTTTAGCATTTCAATTCTGATCCCCAGTTTAGATTCCAATAACACACACACACACACACACACACACACACACACACACACACACACACACACACACACACACACACACACACACACACACACACACACACAAATGAAGCCAAATTCTGTGAATATATTGCATCATTCTGTTGCAACTGAATACCATAAACAAAATTCAGTTTGATGGCTCAACTGGACTGAAAAGCCTTGACGTAAACACCTCAATCGATCCGAATGAAATTCAATCGGATTGGAAGGGGTGGGTTAGACCTGATATAATTTGATCAACAGGGAAAAAAAATTGCATATAAACACTTGAGTCTGACTATTTTTTCAGTCGGATTAAAACAAAAAAAAATGAAAATATCTTGGCCATTGCCGTAATGATGTTTTACATCACATAAATGTTCTTGTTATTTACGTCTTACAAACTGGTCAGTGTGGGAGACTTGAATATTGATTAAATATTTGAAAAAAAAAAAAATAATTCATTTTAGATATGTTATCAAAAGGTCAATTAATAATTAGTTTAATTGACAATTATACAAATGGTTTTTCCAGTTCTGTCTGAATGACTGGGGACTTCGCATACACTCAAACTGTGTTGGGAATACATGTAGTGAATGTGTAAATGAATAATGCAACGTTTAGAGTTTATATAAACAGAACTTTGGTAATCTGAAATCAAACTGAATTCATTCTAACTGATGAAAATTTGTGCATGTATCATATCTACTGTATTGTTAAAACCCCAACATGACAAATTACAGTGCTGTCATTAAACTAAGCTGAAATCAGGCATTTGCAGTGTAGAAAAAATTGTTTTGCTGGAGCATTTACACTTACAAAATGGGCTCCACTTTTTTGCATGGGTCACTGCTGCTCATGTTGCCAGAAATTGTAAATTTTGGCACTGCAAATTGCTGTCCATGCGAATAGTCCTTTTACATAATCACACCCAGGTTGGCCCAGCTAAATAAAGGGAGACACACAGCCTGCTCCAATATTTCTCTCGTTTTACTACCAGCCCCTCATTATGTTTAAGTAGCAGGGCTCTCCATATACCATAATACCCATAAGTCCAATTCCTTTCAAATAAATAGCAGCGTTGCCATTTTGACTGTAACAAGTTTTCTTTAAACTCATTAATTTTATGCATGGGGCCTAATTAGGAAGGTCTTGCCGAAGCATGTGCACTGCCAAAATGCAGCCAGTGAATTAATAGCATTAAAAAAAATTATGTTTGTTTGTCATATACCACTGAATAGCAACAGAGAGTCAGTGTTATTGCTCAACTTGAACATCGAAGTGTAATAAACAGAAGTTATTCCCTTGTGTTTGGAAACACATCATGTTCGTTTCAGTCCAGTTGTTGCGGCCTAATGCTGAAAGGATGGAGACAGAGCAGCACCCAGTGGTAATGTGTGTTATAACAACAGGACCTTTTACTCTTCTCATCTTTCTCATCTCGTCTTGTAATGTGTGTTATAACAACAGGACATTTTACATTAAATTAAATTAAAATAAATAATAATAAAAAGTTTCTTACAACATGATAATATATATATATATATATATATATATATATATATATATATATATATATATATATATATATATATAAATACAGCCTGACAAAATGATCTCCAGCCTTGTGCTCATCACAAGTTCTTTCAATTAAAACATTATCAAGTAGGACAGTCCAATAAAATATGTGTATTTGTAGCAATAGACAAGAATTAAGTATTATATGTATATATGTGAATGATTTTTTTTTTTTTTTTTTTAATGCCAAAAATCATTAGGATAGCACTCTCAGATTCCAGATTTTCAAATAGTTGTATCTCGGCCAAATATTGTCCTATCCTATAATTTCTTGTTTTGGTTATGTTATTTTTTGTATATTTTATGATTAAGAACTACTGAATTATTTAAATTAAAACCTACACATAACAATTAGGGTCTCAAAGTACCATGGTATGGACTGAGATACATTGGCACTGAAACTATTTATATTTAACTGTTAGGCCAATTTACTTTAATTGTTTTTTTATCTGCATTAAAAATGTTGTATAAAACATTAATCTCATTTCATTATACATTTGTAATTACTATGTAAATGCACGTACGTCTGATCAGCATTAAACCGTAAATACGGTTAAAAAAATTCACAAAGCACAACCAGAGTTTGACTTACTATAGGGTGATTAGAAGGTCTGTATTACTTACTACTGGAGAAAAGTAACAGCTAACTTGGATCACATGTCCCTTAATAACCAATCACATTACAGCCTTTACATCATTAAATCACAGAGTTGTACGACACTCATTCACCACTTACAGAAATCCTAGGGGATGAATGGGAAGTGCTGAATCCCAGCTGTCACAAAAACTGAAAAAAGTGACTTCTCTTATAAAATGGCTTTTTTGGGGGGGGGGCGGCAAAAAAACGTCCTCTGGGCTGCGTCCTAAATTCTAGGCAGCTGACTTGCTGCCTCGCTGCCTTATGAGGCAATGACATTGCAGGGAGCGTTTTTGCACGAAGGCACCTCATGAAACATGATTTCGGACAGGCTTCTGAGGCAGCATGATGGTTTAATGATCTACAACAAAATAGAACGAGTTTTTTATGAGGCAATGACATTGCAGGGAGCATTTTTTAATGATTTCTCATTAGAATTGTGATAAATAGTTGAATATTTTTTTTAGTAATTATTTATTTACTAGCAAACTTACCAGCAAACGCAACTTTAAGATGCCATCTTTATTTTTTGCTCAATGGTCACGGAATGGAACACACAGGATTGTGGGATATCAAAGGCAGCGAAGGATACATCTGGCGACACCTGCTGGTCAAGACGTTAATGCAACGAGAACACAGCACAAACATGTAAAATGACAATTAATTTACAAACAAATTGCAAAGGATTTCAATAAAGACTCAGTATGACATGTTTGCTGAAATCACATTGGCCATTGATCCTAAGAAAAGATTTGTAAATTTTGAACTTCAAAACTTTTATGCAGCCATGTTTCGAAAGCAGATAACACTAGTACTTTGTATTGGACAATTCATTTTCTTAGCAGAAAATTTAAGATAATGTGCATATTAGATTATAAAATAATTTCAATTTGTTAGGTGACCAGCGAATTAAGTGGTATAACAGTCATTTCGTATAATAAAACACGAAAGGGTGACCATGACACTGACATAGAGCCAGCTGAATGGTTTGCATCAGTTTCTACTTTATCATAACAGTACATAATTTGAATGATTACATACATTTCATTAAAAAACAAACTTGTAAATGCATCCAGCATTTGAATGAAGGACTTTTCTTTAAGTTGCCACTACAGCACATGGAGGTAATTGTGAATGACTGCAGACTTTACTGTAGGTAAAGTCATTTTAAACCAATACCAAAACATGTGCACAACATTAGCTAAACATTTCATGTACAGTACCATGCCATTCTGTAATTGGACCACCCTACTTGACAGTAGTATCACCATGTGTTCTTGAGCTCTGTCAGTGACAAACTGGTGCCTAATATTTTAAAAGAATTTGTAGGCCTATACCTGGCAGCCTTTTTGCTTGAAACATGTCTTACCATACGAGATATTTGAAGGTCAAAATTTTAATTCTGTTTCATGTGCAAGCTAAATTGTCTAGTGGTCAACATGAATAGCGAGTCTTTTAGTCATAGGCCAGCATGCAATATCTTATCTTTTTTTATTTATTATTATTATTATTATTTTTTTTTTTATTTACTTTATTACCTAAATAGTGAAAAACAAGATTTGGTATAGAGTAAAAAAAAAAAAAAAAAAAATTTATTAAAAAAAAAAAAAAACATTTAAATTCTGTTCCCTGTGCACCCTATGACTTGAACTGTCCTGCAGAGTAAAAAAAAAAAAAAAAAAACACTGTCAAAAACCAGCTTTTGTTCTTATACCATTTCTCATATACTTTCAAAAACAGCTAATACCTTTGAGTAACTTCATAAATTAGATTTAGTAAAATATACTAATGGGTTTAAGAGAGTTTAAGGACCATGGCTCCTGTAATTCCTCACTAGTAAGACTTTGTGAGCACTTGTCGCCTGATGTAATCACAGCTGTAGCAAGCGTGCTCAGCAGGGAATGAACTGATTTTCACTTCAAAATGTCGCCTCCAGTTGAAGTACTGGCAGCGCCTCATGTCTGCTCAAAAGGAGATACTTCGCTAGAGCTCTCACAGAGGGGAAGTCATTGACGTAGATAAATGCATCTCAAGGATGAAACGCTCATACTGTATTTCTGTTCTAGATGAGCCCAGTACCACTGGCATCGCACCAAGCTGTAGAGCATTGCAGAGTTTCTTGGTAATGTTGTCTCTGTGCTCTGAGTTTTCAAAAGAAAGATAAAATCTACAGCTAGCTACAATTTCCTGATAACGCCCATCAGAAGCAAGGACCTGCCAAACAGTTATCTCTGGGCCTCAAGTATAGTATGCATTTTATCTATTTTTATTTTTATTTATTTTTTAATAATTTTTTTGTTTTGTTTTGTAGGCTTATACTTATATTAATTTAGCATGGAATTTAAGGTCTGGTTTCACAGACAGGGTTTAGGTTAAGCCAGGATTAGGCCATAGTTCAATTAGGACATTTAAGTATTTTTTATAAACATGTCAGTGCAAGTTTCTTTCAGTAAAAACAGCTCAGTCATGCATTTTAGTCTGGGCCTTGTCTGTGAAACTGGAGGTAAATTGTCAAAGAATCCTGTAAACACACACACACACACACACACACACATACACATATATATAATTGCCATCACAGATGAATGAATGAACGAACAAACAAACAAACCAATAAATGCAACTTGGTGAACATATGACTTCTTTTTAAAAGCTCAAAATGAAATTTACTGTACCCAAATGTTTTTTGAATGGTGTATACAGTGAGTGTGTTTGTTGTCATTAAAAGAGACTTTTTTCTTAGTGTAAAAAACATTAAAAAAATCTAGAGAACCCTTTTCCTCTATAAAGAACCTTCATGAAACCACTGATGCCAGTGTAAGAAGTAAACAATACATTTATCTGTTCATAAAGTAACATTTTCACATTTTTAACAATTTAATTTCAACCCAATCATTAACCATCACAGACATATCTATGATAATGTGTAAGTGTTTCTCCTGTTGTCCCAGACCAGCACTCAACCTCATCAAACTAAATGCACTGCTTCTTCCTCCATCTCCTTTCTGCTTGAGCACTGGCCTCTCCCACAACACAACTGTAGCAAACCCATTGCTCTATATAAAGAGTCTGTCAGTGTGAAGTCTTACTTACATTCTCTACAGGGAGCAGGAAGCATGTAATTGTGTTCTTCCCTTGATTATGACACTGCAGTAGTCTACTTTAATGCATACATCACTGTCACAATCACAATCAAGATCAAATCAAGCTTAGGAGGTGAATGAATGTTTTAATGCTGCTCTTTAATTCAGTGGTTCTTAAACTTTCTAACACCAAGGCTCCAAAAGTCCTCTTTGAAGTTGTGCTTCTACTGCAAATATGACAAATGTGTTTGATTTCAAACTACAACAAACTACTGGTGAAGGAATGAATGCTTTGAACAGTGAGATCACTGAAATATAGTTAAAGGCTTGGAACTGGTAATTGAAAGCCCAGAAGGAGGAGAGACGAGCACATTTTATGCCTTTTGGGGGGGAATCGGTTCCAAATCAGTTTTGCATTAAAATTGCACAATTGTGGACCTTTACCAAGAGATGGCGCCCTCACCTCATCAATGGCCAAGTGCTGCAACAATATTGAGTGGAGTAAATTTTCTCCTGTCATCTACAAGAACATTTTTAATCATCATGGAATCAGTTTAGGCCCTGCATCAACCCAGATTTTGTTCTATATCAAAATTTATAATATAAACACTCATCAGTTTGTTACAGTAGACTGCCATTGCATTGACAGACACAGAGAGAGAAAACAACTGATGGATCATAGAAATATAAAATCATAGAAAGGGGAATAAATGATGTCACAATTTTTTGGGTGAACTTCAAATGAGTAATAAAATGCAAATATAAAAATAATTATGAATTTGTCTAGAACTCTCCTACAACAGACTTGTGCATACATTTAATTCTTTTTTTTTTCTTTTTGCGTTGATCATTATTAGACTGTTGAAATTATGAGGAGCTCTACTAAACAATTTCAGCATCTTTCTTCAACAGTATAAGAACAAAAGATAATGAAAATAATATTTTATTGATAATATTTGGTTAATTGATTACAGATTGTGTGTGTGTTGTGGTGAGACACTTACATTGTAATTGAATATGGGCCAATGTATTATATGTCTATTGAGGAGTATGTATGAAATGAGAAATAGAACTGTTGTTCTAAATATTAATACCCTAAAGGAGTCTTTATCAAGTAAATTTGACAAGTTTAAAGAGCTAAATGGGAATAACACCTTGTTCCCTTTCAAGGGAACTTCGAACTGCGTCCTCTAGGGGTCGCTATGGGGGACACCTCATCGTGACCCGTGTCTGAAGCATACATTGAAAAAACACCAACGAGTTGGCCGGCGACAGCCTCTGATGTCACTACCGGCGTGACTATAAACAGGCACCGGGATAACACGTCATCCTCTTCTTCGTCTTCAAAACTGAACGTTTTGTTTGAAGTGTGCATCTGAAAGAATCGGTAAGAGCGCTCTTTCTCTGTCTATCATGGCGACTACTAGCAAGCGTTTAGACAATGTGTGCATCCGTGTCTGCGTTATTTGACACCCGATGACACACACGATCTGTGCGTCATTTGTTTAGGTAAAGAGCACGCACGCGATGTCTTTGAGGAGGCAATCTGCGTGCATTGCGAGCTCCGCTCCGCTCTCGTTCGTCTCTCTTTCCGAGGAAAAAAAAAAAAAGGCAGCCATCTGCTTCCCGCGGTTCAGTACCCGCCGCTGCTGAGGCACGGAGGAGAATGAGCTTGTGAGAATTTCAGGTGGATCTGTCTGAATGGTTTAAAGAGGGACTTTCCCTTTCGCGCTCATAATGGCAGCGGACGAGAGAGAGCCTCGGGAGGATGATTTTATATCTTTAACACTTTCTGATACTGAGGTTAGTGCTCTGCTGGGTTTTTTTACCCAAGGAAAAGCAGGAGATATTTGAGGATGATGAAGAAGCTGAGGCTGAGCCTTCTCAATTCTCCTGCCCTGCGTATGTAGAGCTGTTGGAGTTTATGGATCGCACCTCGATGAGCATTATCTTTCCGACCATAGACCTCCAGCTCAGGTGAGCCTTCCATTTCTGCCTGATCTCCATACAGAGATCGAAAGGAAATGAAAGAGGCCGTTTTCTTCTCGCATCCATCGGTTTTGGCATAAGAGTTTTGCCGACATGAAGGCGATGCGCGAAAATGGTTATGAGAGGATGCCCCCTGTAGAAAGAGCTTTCATTCTGCAGGGGAGACATCCTCTCTTAATCTCCTTCCTTGCCATCTAAGCCCCTTCAAGAAATACATCTCGCTTAAATGGCAAGGCATACGCAGCAGCAGGTCAGGCTTACACACGATGGTGGTGCTTCAAGCATATCAGACTGATCTGCTAAGAGACCTGGATAGAGGCGAAGGCCTTTTTCCTGATCAGGTAGCCGAGCTGTGCCGCACCACAGGCCTCTCTCCGGGCTACCAAGCAGGCCACCTCTGCCAAGCTCAGGACTATGGCGGCCATGGTGGTGGCGGAGAGACTTCTGTGGATGAACCTGGCAGACATCGGGAAGAAAGAAATGGCTTTCTTCTCGATGCTCAGGTTTCACCTTCTGAACTTTTCGGTATTTCCGTTGAGACGGGTGATCGAGAAGTTCGGGGAGACGAAGGCGCACTCCGCTGCTTTCAGATCCTTCGTTCCACGAAGATCCAGGTCTGAGCCCGAACAACATAGGTGTCCTGGCCTGTCTCGATCTGAGGATCAAAGATGGGCACAGAAGGCTAGTGTCGTGACTCGCGCTCCTCCCCCACCTGCGGGCAGGGGTAAGAGGAATTGTGGGTCACAAGGAGGTAAGCAGAACCTAAGGGATGTGATCCAGACGAGGCAACATTCTCATCTGAGTCAGAGTGATACTGAGGTATCTATTCGTTCCCTTTAGGGATTTTTAACTTCTGCTTTTATTCTCCCCTTCCTAATTCCCCTGTAGCCACCAGATCTCCACCTGATCGAGGTTAGGTGGAAACCTCTAACGCATAACAGTCTCCTATGCTAGACCTATAATGTTTTGGCTGGTTCTATGTTCATAGCAACCACCTTACTGATGGTCCGGACTAAAAAGAGGGCGCCCCTTGAGCGGGGGCTCCAGTGCAGGAGGGTGGGAGTATAAAAATAACCCTTTCTGTATATACTTATGTGTAAATTGCTGGTGGTTATGTGTCTACTAATAAACTCTGTGAGTTTCCTTTGCAGTGCTCAGTTACAGTGTTTACTAAACACTCGTCAGCACCAGCCATCCGGCTTCATGCTCAGGTATTAGGCAGCTGAGATCACAGGTTTCTGCGGCAGCCTCCTTGATCATCAGGCCTGGCACAGCACTGCAGGGAATTTCATGGATGTCCAGCCAGGTCACCCTGAGGGGTCTCCTGGCCGCTTAGGTGCTGTCGCATCCAGCGGGAAGTGAAGGGTGGCAGTTACAGAAGTCTTCTTGTATATGCTGCCTCAGGGTGATGCTCCCCTCGCTAGAGGTTTGTAAAATTTGAGCTTGCCTCTCCCGTGCTGTTCAGCGCCTCTGCGATGCTTAGGAACCTTTAGGTACACACGCTAAGCTCTGTGTACTTTCTGAAAACCACATGGTGGTCAGTGTGCACGTGAACACTTTGCGCACTTTCTAAAAATCCACGTATTGGTAAGTGTGCACGCAAGACTCTGCGCACTTTCTGAAATCCTGTATGGTAAGGGTTACACGCTCCACCTCGTTCCCTTTCTTGAGATGATTAGACCTTGGTTCCTTGGGCTCCATTCAGCCAGTGTGTATTCGTTTATACACTTCAAGCATCGCTTCCCTCAACATGAGGGGCTATTTGGGCAGTTCTCATGGTAGTTTAGCAGCGCTCCCCTTTTCCAAGAAGGGTCGCCTATGAGCCCGCTACTCTGGATTCAGGAGTTCTCCTCTCATATGAGACTGAGTTTACTGTTTTTCCCAGAGCGCTCCAGCATTATTTTCACAGATCGAGTTGATGACTCTCAAACATACTGTTTTGAGATGCACCATTCCATCTATGAGCTGCTCTATCAGAGTGCCAGGAGAGCCCTTCCTTAGAACAGTATTTGAAAATCCATGCTTTGGTAAGTGTGCACGTGAAGTCTTTGCACACTTTCTGAAATCCACACTGTGGTAAGTTCGCACGCTAGTATTCTGCGTTCTTTCTAAAATCCTATATGGTGAGGGCTTCGCCGGGTTGCTTCGTGCCCTTTCTTGAGTTGGTAAAAGCCCGTTCATCTTGGGCGCCACTCCACCTATGTATCCTCGGATACCTATCTAAACAGGGTGTTGCTGCTGGAGATCTGTTGAGACAGCTCCTTCCGCAAGCTTTTGCGGAAGCAAGCGGTAGCCCCTGTGTGACAGGCAGGACTTAGTATAAAATGTTAGGTTCCTAGCTGTATCCCTATAAAGGAATCTTTCCTGATTCCAAGCCTTCAGCTCTACCCCAGGCCGAGGCCCTAACAATTAAGTTGGGTATGTAGCTTAGGCCTTTGGCCGTAAGGGGTACTGTCACAGACTGCCGGTCTAAACGTCCCAGGGGCAACTCCCATGGAAATGGTAGAGTTGGTACTTAGTGTTCGCCATGATTCTGGCCTGCACTCCCCTCAGCATGGCGGCATGGGTATACTGTTCCCCATAGCGACCCCTAGAGGACGCAGTTCGAAGTTCCCTTGAAAGGGAACGTCTCAGGTTACGAATGCAACCATGGTTCCCTGAGTAGGGAATGAGACACTGCATCCTCTAGCTCCCTGCCATGCTTCGGACGTAAGCTTCAGACGAAGAAGTGAATGATGTGTTATCCCGGTGCCTGTTTATAGTCATGCCGGTAGTGAAGTCAGAGGCTGTCGCCAGCCAACTCGTTGGTGTTTTTTCAATGTATGCTTCAGACACGGGTCACAACGAGGTGTTCCCCATAGCGACCCCTAGAGGACGCAGTGTCTCGTTCCCTACTCAGGGAACCATGGTTACATTCGTAACCTGAGACGTTATGTTGTATTTTAATTCAATTTAATCAAAATAAAAATTAAGGAAACTTCTTATGTAGTTCAATAATACAATTTTTTTTTTTTTTTTTTTCTGGCCAAAGAAAAAAGCAGTTGCTATTTCATGATATTTGTTTTAAGAAAAAATACAATGGTCTTGGAGTCAGTAATGGTGCTATGGCATGTTGTATAAAAGCTCTTTGGGTGACTCGAGTCTGAGTTCTGGCTAATGGTATTTTTCTGATGCTGTGCTCCTCCTCTCTCCTCTCCTTTGTTTCTTGACTGTCCTCTTCTATAAATACACACAACAGACTTTGTTTAAAAAAATTACAAAAATTGTGGCCAGAAATTAAATAATAAATAAAGCCTGCAGAATTCGTGTTTCTTGATCCTAAACATATTGGACATGCAGTCATGATTTCTACTAAGGTCCAGGAAGAAAGCTACGGTTTTGAGGTTGACATAAAGAGATGTGGTCAATGAGCCAGCCCATCCGAGGTCAAGTAGACTTATAATATATTAAATAACTCTATTTTCTATTATTATTGTTATTTTTTTACATTTTATTTATTAATTTATTTTGGTGTATGTTTTCTTTTCTTCTTGTTGTTATTTTTATATAAAATATATGCCTCTCCGAGCTGATGTTAGATGGGATTATCTGAAATGTAGATGGATGGCTTTTTATATTTTAAATGTACGGTTCAACAAGCCAGCAATAGCTAAACTATAACTAAAACTTACCTTAAAACTTATAAAAAAAGATACCTTTCAGATGGAAATCAGTAAAAGCCAGGGGATTGTGTCAGTCCCTGAAAGTTATATCCTGCTGAAGTGCCTTCCTTATTATTTACACTCCCATCCCCACGGGCTTCTACAAAATGCTACAAACACTTAATATTTAACTGTGATGCATTTATGTCACTTTGCATACAGATGATTAATTCAGTTTGGGTTTGCCATCTCTTATCCAGAATAAAACATGCGCTGTATGAAAAAAAACTTACCTGGGTATCCACTGAAACTGCAAATGGCCAAGCTATGAGGCTATATACACTCCAAAGTGGCTTAGCAGGTTGTAACAGTTTGTAATAGTCCAAACACTGTGCAGGAAGTAATCCTGCACCAACAAGTCCAAGTCTGGGTCTGTGCAAGTCGGTTGCAAGAACAATTTGTTGCAAAAGAAATAAATCCAGCATAGACATTGCCTGTGTCCGAAAGGCTGCGGACTTGTTGCCATGCTGCCTTATCAGGCAATTAATTTGTATGTCCACAAAAGCACCTCACAAAACAGATTTTGGAAAGGCTTCTGAGGCAGCATGGGTTTAATGATCTACAACAAAATACAATGAGATTTGGTAATAAGTGAATATTTAATTACCATAGTAATTTCTTATTAGAAACATCAAAAGTAAAAAAAAAAAAAAAAAAAAACCTTTGCCCAGAAGTATACATTTACACACAAACTGATCACCAGCTGCACCTTTCAGCCAATACAGTTGTAAATACAGTCAATGTTTTTGTCTCACTGTAATGTGTCTGTCAACAACAATAAAATAATGATTAAAGCTGCAAGATGAAGATGCAAATGAAATAATACACTATGATTTATGATTAATAATAACAATAACAAGCTATTGTTATTATTGCTGTCAAGTGATTAAAATGTTTCATCTTTTTTTTTTTTTCAGAAACCGAACCCAAAGTGAAATTTAGGTATATTTACACACTGTAAAGACAGCTCAGATTTGGCCTTATTGCAATTAGAATTGCATAAATATGATATGAGGTTAAAGAGTTTTAAATGGGCATTAATGGTTTACAAAATAAATAATATTTAGATATAACAAAATTGTACTTTAAATAGACCTGTGGAACTAAAACCGCCTGAAGGTGGCTTCAAGTCACTAAGCAGAGGTTCTGAAACTGAATACTGTAGCATATCCTCTAGGATGCTGCAAAGGTGTGGCAGAGCCAAGCCTATTTACAGTTTGAGCCATTTTGACCATTAAACTTGAACTGTTTAAAAATCTAAACAATAATAAACAGTAAATTATATTTACATACTTACATATACAGTATCATACAAATGCCATAAAGACATTGTCACAACTAGCTAAAGGTTATTGAAATGTTCAAATAAACCTCCTGTTTGATGTCATGTTCTCTGCATATTTCCAGTAATATGATAATTCAGCAATATGGACAGTGACAGTTGTGCAAGACTACAAACATCAGTTAGTGAACATAGATTAAGATATTATGAGAGCATAATGAAAAATGAACATGGCATATAAAAGGAAAATAAAGATAGTATATCCAGTCTGTTTATTCAAAACTTGAAGAACAGTGTTATATGCCTCATAATGATCACAATTCTTTATCACACTTAAAACAACAAAAAAGTAAGGTGGGAAAACAAGAAAACAGGGTCTGTAGAATCCACATAAGGATTTCCAAGCGGTTTTCCAAGATGGTGCCGCCGAGTTCGGTTGCCGTCCAGGTCGCTCCGCTTAGATTGTGTTTTTACTTACTTTTTTACCTACTTTTGCTTTCTCTTTTTACACACATAACCTCTGCACTGATCACTTACGACAAAGGAAACACTTTTGGACATTGGATACCGCTTCACTAACCTGTTTCAGGACACTTTACCCCTCAACCCATCGTGGCCATCTGAGATTCTCCGGAACGCCGAGATGAACAATGGCCACTTGAATAACCACCCGAGGCTACGGATCAAGAAACACTGCGGGAAACTGCTGGGATTCGCAACAGACTGAGGAAAAGAGCTCACAGTCCTCCTCTGCCGAGCATTCTGCTCGCCAATGTCCAGTCTCTGGAGAATAAGATGGACGATCTTAGAGCCAGGATAAGTTTCCAACGGGACATTAGGGACTGTAACATCCTTTGTTTGTCTGTAACATGGCTCCCACGCCCTCGGTCCGGACGCTGCTGTAACGCCGTCTGAAAACTTCTCTGTTTTTACGGATGGACAGGACAGCCGAGGCCGGTAAATCCAAAGGTGGTGGAGTGTGTTTCATGATCAACAAGAAATGGTGTGACCCCAGGAATATCTCCACACTGTTGCGCTCCTGCTCGCCTCATCTGGAACATTTATCTATTATTTGCCGCCCATTCTATCTGCCCTGGGAGTTTACATCGATCATCGTTACTGCTGTTTACATCCCACTACAAGCAGACACTGGTTTGGCTTTGTCCGAGCTTCACGATGCGCTCAGCGGCAACATCAACAAACATCCTGACGCTGCTGTTATCATCGCTGGGGACTTTAACAAAGCCAACCAATTTTTATCAACATGTATCCCGTCCAACTAGAGGACCGAACACACTGGATCATTGCTACACTCAGTCTAAGCATGCCTACAAAGCTCGCTCACTACTGGCTTTCAGCAAATCAGACCATACCGCCATTTTCCTCACACCGGAATATAAACAAAGGCTCAAGATCCCCCGGTGCAGAGGGTGGTGACATGCTGGTCCGTCCAGTCAGAACCCATGCTACAGGCGGCTCTTGATGATGTAGACTGGGACATGTTTCGGGCAACTTCATCTGACGTCAGCGAGTTCACGGATGTAGCATTAAGCTTTGTAAACACGCTAGCCGAACAAGCTACAGATACAATATCTATAAGGACCTTCTCTAATCAGAAACCTTGGGTGGACAGTACAATCCGTGCAGCAGTAAACAAATGCACTGCTGCTCACAACGGCGGTCTTTTGTCGGGAAACACGAGTGAATACAAAGCATCGTGCTATGCTCTCCGACGCGCAGTAAGAGCCGCCAAACATAGAGACAGGGAACGAATAGAGTCACATTTCCAGCTAAATGACTCCGGACGCATGTGGCAAGGACTAAGAACCATCTATGCCTTTGGAAATAAATCCTCTGCAGAGGTGAGAGCAGATCCGTCGCTGGCTGATGAGCTAAACACTTTCTACGGCCGCTTTGAAAGCAATCTAAGCAGTGTGAGTCTGCCGATCAGCGCGTCAGGAAGCGGCAGTCAGAGCAGCGATAATCATGTAATCACCGTGTTGGAGGACGAGGTTCGGAGGGCTCTAAATCGAGTAAACATCAGGAAAGCAGCCGGACCTGATGGGATTTCTGGCCGTATTCTGCGGTCCTGTGCTGATCAGCTCGCTGGTTTGTTTACATCCATTTTTAATGAGTCTCTTGCTACATCGGTGGTTTTCACCTCCTTCAAAAAATCTGTCATCATCCCTGTGCCTAAGAACAAAAACCCCTCTTGTCTGAATGACTATCATCCAGTTGCCCTCACATCAATAGTCATGAAGGTCTTCGAGGGACTGGTTAAAAACTACATCTGCTCCTCCATCCCGGATACTTTGGACCCTCTTCAGTTTGCCATTCGCCCCAACAGATCCACTGATGATGCCATCTCTCACATCCTGCACTCTTCTCTCACACACATTGACAGCAATAACAGGAACTATGTAAGGGTGCTATTTATCGACTATAGCTCAGCTTTCAATACTATAGTCCCCATAAAGCTAGCTTCTAAACTCATGGACCTCGGCCTGAATTCTTCACTATGCAACTGGATTCTTGATTTCCTCAGCGGTAGACCTCAAGTGGTGAAAGTAAGCCAGTACACCTCCAATTCCATCACCCTGAACGTGGGAGCCCCACAAGGCTGTGTCCTGAGTCCCCTGCTCTACTCTCTCTACACACATGACTGCGTGTCTTCCCACAGCTCCACATCTATTATCAAATTTGCTTATGATACTGTGGTTCTGGGCCTCATTCACAACAATAATGAGACAGCATACTTGGATGAGGTAGAGAAATTAACATCATGGTGCCAGGACAATTGTCTCTCTCTGAATGTGAGCAAATCTAAAGAGCTGATTGTTGACTTCAGGAAGAGACAGCAGCAGCCCTATAATCCTCTTATGATCAGCGGGACCCCTGTGGAGAGAGTAAGTAGCTTCAAGTACCTTGGTGTAAACATCTCCGAGGACCTGACTTGGACTACCCACATTCAAACACAGGTTAATAAAGCCAGGCAAAGACTGTACCATCTGCGACAGCTGAGGAAATTGAGGGTTTCACCTGCAGTCATAGAAAGTGTATTGACTCAGTGTATATCAGTGTGGTTTGGGAACAGCTCCAGTCATGACTGCAAAGCCCTGCAGAGAGTTGTGCGCTTAGCTGAGCGCATCTCAGGGTCTGCTCTCCCCTCTCTGCAGGACATCTACCTCAAACGCTGCAAAAGCAGAGCTGTTAAAATAATCAAGGACTCCATTCACCCCAGTAATCATCTTTTCACTTTACTGCCATCTGGTAAGCGCTTCCGAGACTTAGGAGGAGTTTCTTCCCCCAGGCCATCAGGCTCCTAAATTCAAAACCAGCCTCTTAACATCTTCATGTCTCCACTTAATATTCACTTTATCAGTAAGATATTCATCATTCACTACCTCACATTGACATACTGAAAGTGTCAACCTGTTTGCACATTTGCCTCTTGTACATTCCTGTGTATCTTAATATTTGAGACTACAGTATAATGCACATATGCACATTGCCTCTTGTACATCCCTGTGTATCTTAATATTTAAGACTACAGTTTACTTTCATGCACATTATTTTCCACTATATATTTAATTCTACAGTATACATCTTTTTTTATATTTTATATTTTATTCTTATATTTTTATTGTTTACTTTTATTTCATTCTTTCATAGCTATATTAATGTATATTTTCATCTGTGTTGTATTCTTTAATAATTGCACTGTCCATGAAGCGGACCTGACTCACATTTCACTGCTGGTTATATATGCTCTATATAATTATGTATGTGACAAATAAAAATCTTGAATCTTGAATCTTTTAGAGGTGCCCTCCCCTTCCCTAACAAATTGAACTGAATCGTGTGTCATTGAAGTCAGTTTTTAGACAATTCATTGATTGTACATCAAACTTTAGCAGGATGTCATACAAGTATCATGTAATTTGTAGACGGGCCCTTGTTGACGTCAGATCCTGCATAAAGATCAATGCTGTTGCCTGCTATTGAAAACGCCAACTCATCGCAAGACATCTCTCATTGCAAGCTCTCATCTCATCCAAGCCTGCTTTGCTACAGACTGGTACACTCCTTCTCACATGCACTAATACTCTGATAGTACAGATTGACAATTTGTATTGTGCATGCGGACTTAACAAAGAGTGTTGATTAACAAGACTCATTTGAACTGAGTTATTGTATTGAGCACTGAGTCATTTGCATTTTAATGACTATTAATGAGCCTTTGGAGTCTATATTGAGTCTTAATGGAGTCTTTGGTATGGCTTAAATGGTTATTTAGGTTAGTTAATTAAATAAAAAAAAGAAAAGTGCATTGATGTAAACTCATACTGTGTTTGAGTCCTGTTTTCTGGGATTTGAACACTGTTGAACACTCAAAGGTTCATTAAGTTACAGTTTTCTAAAACAGAATATATACATATATATATATATATATATATATATATATATAATATATATATATATATATATATATATTTCATAGAAGTATACAGTTTTCTAAAACAGAATTATATATATATATATACACACACACACACACACACACAACATACATATATATATATATATATATATATATGTGTTGGTGTGTGTGTATATATATATACATATATATAAGTTGTGTGTGTGTGTGTGTGTGTGTATATATATATATATATATATAAGTATATATATATATATAATATAATATAGAGAAACTTTCTAATTAATTTGTCTGTTGTATTTTAATCTTGCATTGGGGTAGGGGATCCGATTCCTCTTTTCAGTCTTTTAAGGTAGCTCTATGCTTATATACAGTTACTTTTTTATGGATTACATGGTTGCATATTATTCACACAATGGCAGTTGTTATTCAATTAAAAACATCCACCCAAAAGTTAGAGGTAAAGTAAATACATTTCTGATTCTGAAATTTGGGGACAAAGACACCAGTCAATCAGTTAGACCAGGGCTATTCAATTGGCGGCCCGCCAATCATCTTCATCCGGTCCACGAGAAGAGTAGGCCTACGTGCAGATCGCACATATGCATTGTATTGTGTTTGCACAAATTCACGAGTTCACACTTACATATAATTAGCCGAAGTATTATAATGCATATTTGCCGTGCTGTCCAGGGAAGGGCTCCAAGCTCGGGAATGGCCCCAACCTAGAGTATCCCCCCCCCATATAAAAGTGTAAAATGAACTCTTAGTGGAGGAGATGGGATGCAGGGGGATGCTGATAAACCGTCAATGGATAGGGGTAAGTCAGCTGTATTTATACGCTAGTGTTGATTATCTTAAGTGAGCTCCACCTGTGCTAATTAAGCAAAGTACCTGACGTGCTCCTCCCGAACCTTGTTAATAAAACATAATTTCACTAGTTCACACTTACATATAATTAGCTGAAGTATTATAATGCATATTTGGCGTGCTGTCCGGGGAAGGGCTCCGAGCTCGGGAATGGCCCGAACCTAGAGTACCCCCCAAAAAGGCAATAGCAAAAGGACAGCCGCCAGACTAGGGACCCCCCCCACAATAGCAGTAAGATCTGGTGGGGGCTGATATTTGGAAAGTCAGCTGGTTGGCAAGCCGGAAGAGCCTACGTACTCCGGTGGGAGCGACTTATGCATTTGGAAAGGTAGGCCCTACCAGCTGCTGGTATCGGACTACCCAAATGATTTGGGGCACCCGGTCAGGAGGGCTCGAGCCGTTGCTCAACCGGAGCACCTGACTGCATTGGAACGGATGAGCCCTACCGGCCGATGAAGGAGGAGCCACGTGATTGAATAGCCCGACCAGGAGGGCCTGAGTTGCCTCGAATGGAATAGGTCACGGTGTTGGCGTACGGGCCCTACTGGCTGATGAGCCCCTGCTAATCAGTGGGCAACCAGGGCAGATAACGGACCGAGAGGGCCCATGAAGCTGGTGGTCATTGGTTGACCAGGGCAGATAACGGACCGAGAGGGCCCATTAAGCAGATAAACACGTTTTGGGCCGCCGACAAAGAGGACTCTTGCGGCATCCGATGGGGGCAGCAAGTCAAGAAACCCAACTGGGAGCACTCTTGCCGACATCTGACGCGAGCACAATACTCAACTGCATCAGACAGGTAAGCCTCACCAGCCGGGCAGCCGGAAAAGGAAAACCCGACTGCGCGAATCAGTGGGCAACCAGGGCAGATAACGGACCGAGAGGGCCCATGAAGGGCTCTCACGGCCAACGATGGTAGATCAGGACTCAGGACATTGGAAGGGTGTTGAGACTCTTATCGCCACCCGTCAAACAGGAACGAAAAGTTGTGTTGCCAGGAGGCTCTCGCCGGCGTCCGATGGGGTTTGGATCTGCTGTTTGGAGAGGCCTTTTTTGGGCCGCTGATGTTGCTGCCCAAATGCGAAAAGAGTGGCTAGAGAAATTTTCTGCTGGGATATCTGATAATTGCGGGACGGATTTGAGATGTTTTTGGAACCAGAAGTGAGTGAGGTTTTTTTTTTTTTTTTGAGTCGTCTAAAAAATAGTGGTTCATAGGGGAATTGAGTCTGAGAATTTCTAAGGTGGAGGTACTCGGAGATGGACTAGTATGGTTGGATTGGAGAAGAAAAAGTCAGGTTGTCCAGCCGGGAGGCTTTCGCCGATGTCCAACAAGAGCACAATACTCACTGCATCAAACGGGTAAGCTTTGCTGACTGTAGAATCGAAAAAGAAAGGGAGTGTAGCCGGGAGGCTCTTGACGGCATCCAGTGGGGGCTCAATACTCACGTCACAGACGGGTCGGCTTGGCCGGTTGTCGGACGGAAAGGCCAAGATCGCTTGACCAGGAAAGCTCTTGCAGCACCTGACAGGGAGATCAATACTAAGAACAATTTGGGTTGTCTAAATGGGTAGACATTATGAGGATTACTTTGCTTAACTGTTTCAAAAAAAAACTTGGTGCGGTCTTTGCATTCGAAAGTTAAGCGTACAAAAAATTAAAATAAATAAAATTTCCTGTGCCAGTGTACCCCAAATAAGTGCTATGAATCTGGATGCATAGGCATTACTTTGAAATCTGAGGTGATGTTGACTTTTGCCAGCCAAGTGCTAAGACCAATGAAATATATAAAAGTTTTTTTTACTCCATCAGAATTCAGAATTTCAGAATTCATCAAGAGTAATCAAGGGGATTATGTTTCGAAACGGCAAGTTATGTGGAGCTGACAGATCAATAAGGAATTTCTTACCCCAGAATTTTCCAAGTAGCCTCTCCAGTGGCTAATGCAAAACTGAGAAGGCGGGGCATCGAAAGGGCTGATCGTTAATAGGTATGGGCCGGTATGATAACCTTAAGCCAAAAATATCACTGTTTCACGGTATTGTTGTTACAGCTCTGAAATGTGTTTTTTAAATGACTGGGTCATTTGATTTTTTTCCTAAAAAGGAGAAAAAAATAAATAAATAAAGACTGACATCTTTATTTAACCTAAATATGTAATGACAGTTATTTAATTATTTATTTAATTAGTTATTTAGTTATATAATTCATATACATATCATTTCATATCATTTAGTTATATAACAATAATCATACACATAATTTGATTTAATAACCCAATTTGAAGCAAAAACAGAATGTTCTGACAAGCTTTGTGAAATTATACCACGTAAACTTTTCAGAAGACAGTCATCTCCCCTCAGAAACACGTTCATATAAACCCCCAATCAGTATTGGGGATTTTCCTCTAATAGTTTGTGCATCATGACCAGTGAGTGATCTGCCTGCCACAGTACAGTTCTTTTCTTTTTTCTTTCCTCTCTGTGCGTCCGTCTTCAGCGTCTCTGGCCTGTGTTGACAGGCGTAAACAGACTTCATATTTTCACATAAATAACATTTTGGAAAATGATTGCATTTCAACACAGTTTGTGCAAGTCCAGAACAGTGAGTTGCAATAAGGCAAAAAACGGCCGGTTGCCGATTGCGTAAAGGCCAGAGTATAGTTCGGCCATCCGCATTACGTTATTTTCGTCATTAGGAGGGCTTGCATGAAAAATTGCCAACTTGGCAGAAAAATGGCAACTTTTGATGTCCACATTCAAGGATTTATGATTGCTGTAGCACCTCTGTCGGTAAAGAATTGTTTTAAAATTCAAGATTAAGTGTAGGCCTACATTTGAATTAAATGTTTAGCCAAACGAGGATTAAATTGCACAGTGACATGTAGAAACAATCATCGGGACGTTGGTGCCCTTTGAAGGCTTTTGACAATGCATGTACATTATATTGTTTAAAATACATTAAGTTTGTTCAATAGAACCGTATCGCTAATTGCTTTTCATACCTCATTTAAACCGATCACCAAGGCCTCATTGCTATTATATATGTATTTCAGGTAATTTTAAAGGCTATTGTTTGATAAGGGCCATTTTTTTTCTTTCTTTCTTTCTTTCCTTGGCTTCTGTTGAAGCGTTCATTGCTGCAGCAGTGGAGAAATACAGATAGAGGCTCCTGCGGGAGCAGACACTGCTGCGGCAGTGGAGAAATATAGATAGAGGCTCCTGCAGGAGCGGACACTGCTGTGGCAGTAGGGAAAAACAGAAAAGGCTCATGCGGGAGTGGCTACTGCTGCGGCAGTAGAGAAAGACAGAAAAGCTCCTGCGGGAGCAGACACTGCAGCGGCAGTGGGGAAAATAGGGAAAAGCTCCTGAGGGAGCGTGGGCTGCTGGGGCAGCGGAGAGATATAGATAGAGGCTCCTGTGGGAGCGAGAACTGCAGCGGCAGTGGCACTTCAAACGACAAAAACACATACAATGATGTCAAAATGCACGGTTTTGGTGAGTGATTTTGAAAACACGGCCTTAAATGAGTTATAAGGTCCAAAATAATCGTAAAGAGTTGGGAGAAAACCAGATATGTGTCAGGTATGCATAATGCACGTCAGATTTTACATTTTTAATTGAGAGGAAGATGCATTTAATGGAGATGTCATCAGCAGTATTATCAAAAATGTGTTATTAATAAAGAGACTTGGTAAAGAGATGTCATTAGACATATATTTAAAATATACCATCTTTATGTTGTTTCCACATTCATTTGGAGGTTCAATGTGAAATTATGACAATATATTAATAATGAATTAGTCACGATTAATTACAGAAAATGTGATTATTATTATTATTATTATTTTATTGACAGACAACACAAATGTTACTGTTGGTAATATTAATTAATTTTACTGCTGAATATGCATTTAATTTTCTTTCTTTTTTTTTTTTTTTTTTTTTTTTTTTTATAGACCCCCCATAAAGAGACTGGGATGGCCCCCAACCCCATTGGCCCCCTTCAAATTTTTAATTCGATAATCCGGCCCTCAAATGAAACTTATTGAATAGCCCTGAGTTAGACCATGTACTGTATGAGATAGTTGAATAGGTATGCATGTTAATTACTTAATTATATTAAATTATTTGTTCATTAACTCAAAACTTCACAGTCTTGTCGGGCATGGATTATATGTTTGCATGTAAATGTAGCTTGTGAGAACTAATTAAATTATTTTTCATAATTTTCTCTATACTGAATAGACTGTAACTAGATTGTATCAAGAATTTTAGAGTAGTAAAGTTATTTTTAAACCTGTAATCTATGAATAATCTCTTTGTTCTTTGTTAATTACTGCAGGTCTGCAGCCATGGCATCAAAGCCCATTGAAGTGGCAGCCTTAGGAAGACCTCTGTTTCCTGGGATGCTTTATGACTGCCGCAGTGATTCCTTTATTCCAGGTGATGTACCTAGTTTTATTAAAAGAGCTTTTTGTTCCATTTTTTACCCAATTGTAAAATTAAAACAAACCGTACTTGTGGGGATTTTGAGAGACAATAAGACGAAGTAAACTTATATTGAATGATTTTAAAACTGTATTGGAGATACAAGATCTGCATGTTTACTTCAACAGATCATTGTGTCCACATACATAAAATAACTGTTAAAGCCACACTCATTTCAGGTGTTACTCTGTGGGATAAGAAATCACTAAGCGAAGATTTGGATACCCGTCCACAGCTCCAGACAGATTTGAAGTTCAGTAGCTCTGACTCTCTCTCTAGTAAGTCCAGTCTTCTGGATATAAGTGCTTCTCTGAAGGCCAGCTTCTTGGGGGGGCTGGTGGAGGTGGGAGGATCTGCCAAGTATTTGCATGACACCAAATCCTCAAACCAACAGTCCAGAGTGACAATGTATTACAGTGAGACATCCAGATTCGAGCAGCTCACTATGACACAGCTGGGCAAGATCACCTACCCTCGAGTGTTTGACCAGCAAACTGCAACTCATGTGGTTACAGCTGTACTTTATGGTGCTCAGGCCTTCATGGTGTTTGATCGGACATTTTCAGAAGAGGAAAACAAGCAGAAGATTGAAGGAGAACTAAATGTCATGGTCAAGAAGATCCCTTTATTTTCAGTTGAAGGAAAGGGAGCTGTACAAATGACAGATGCTGAAAAGGAAATGGTTGAGAAGATCACCTGCACATTTCATGGTAATATCTGTCTTGAGCAAAACCCCACCACATACATGGATGCCCTGGATTTGTACAAGCAGCTCCCCACTCTGTTGAAGGAGAGTCCAAAGAAAGCAGTTCCTATAAAAGTCTGGCTTTATCCTCTTCACCTACTGGATAATAAAGCAGCTCAGCTAGAGAGAGAAATCAGCACAAGCCTTGTTTCCAGCACTCAAGATATAATGGATGGGCTGGAGGAGGCAGAGAGGACATATAATGACCTGTCCAGAAATACACTGGTAAATGTTTTTAGTGACATCAAAGAGAAACTGCACTCATTTCAGGAATCATTTAACATTTACAGGACGGTGCTCCGGAAAGAAGTGGCCAGGGTTTTGCCTGCCATTCGAGGAGGAGGAATGGAGGAGAAATCACTAGAAGAAATCTTAAAGATCTACAGGAACTCACCTTTTAATGATGGGATGCTTAACCAGTGGTTAAATGATGCAAAGTCTGAATTTAGCATATTAAGTTCTTACATCAAGAAGCTGGAGGGAATCAAAACTGAAGATTCACATGGTCTCATCACCATCCTCCATGATCCTGATATTTATTTTGTGGTGTGCTTCACCTTCACATCTCTGAAGAATGAAGACCTGTATCTTGAAAAACTACAGGGGTTTCTCAAACCTGACACATTTGAAAAGCTAGATGTGGAAGAAAACATGGTTTCCATGGCATCTGTCGAAAAGTGGTTCAGTGATCCTGATGTCACAAAAAAGATGAGAGAGAACTTATCTCTTTTCAGATGTTTTTCAGAGGCCAATAAAGATGACAAACGTATGTGTTTCATTATTTCTGCCATCTCTGATCCCTCCAATAAAGGCTCCTCCATCTACCTGTATGAACAAGGGAATCTGACAAACACACATTTCCAGCCCGTGTCCAAACCGCCCCCTCCGGTAGTGAAGGATGTCCAGGACCAAACTGTATCCCTAAAACTGCAGAAATCTCCAACAGGGGAAACAGTGCAGTACAGAGTGGAGTACAAGCAGTTAAAAGCAGATTGTGGACCTGAAGAACAGTGGCTTGTCATAAACACAGCTGATGAATACTTTACTCTGACTGGATTGGAGTCTGGAAAACCGTACTTGATCCGCTACAGGATAGTGAGTAAAGTGGGAGTGAGTGAAGCCAGTGACACTGTCAGCCCCATACCAACTTCAGGTAAGTGTCCTCTTAGATTTTACATCATTTAGCAGACACTTTTATGCAAAGCGACTTACAAATGAGGACAATAGAAGCAATCAAAACCAACAAAAGAGCAATAATATGCAAGCCCTATGACAAGTCTCTGTCATATTATTACACATAAATACCATAGATATTTGACTAGGCTAGATGTTAATATATGAAATTGTTTCAGTTTTTAATAAGTTTCAAGTGTTTTTACTTCATATGATGATATGTTTCATTTATGTTAATTTAACAGACATTTGCGCATGGGACATAGCCTATAATAGCCTAACTAAATAAACTGAACACAACAACTCCATCTATAACTAAAAAGAATAACTCAAGTAATTAAATACATATGTTTTGAATCATAACATTTTAAAATATGACGCACCAAAGTTAATTTACAAATAGCTAATATGTTTTCTGAAATTATTATAAAGCTAGCTTATTAAGGTTAACAATTAGGCTATCTTTTCAGATTTTGGTAGCTTGTTTAGGATAAAAGTGTGTGAGACTCACTAGATTTTAGTATCTAGACGTATTTATGTTTAAACACAATAAATGTAAACATATAAGCGCAAACATGTAAAAATATGGTCTTAAGGAAGTATTATAAACCTTTTATATTAAAACTTCCCATCAACACAAAGAAAGACAGAAAGACATTATTTTATATTATTTCCTTTTTTTCTGTTACTTCTTTTCTTTTGGATTTTGCACACTTTAGAGTTTGCACACTACATGCTTGCAGATCCTTTCATTATAAATAACAAAAATGTAAACATGGTGTAAATAAGAGATTCATTGTGCAGTGTGGACAGCTTCATTGAAGCTAAATTATTTTTTACTTTTTATTTTAGTCATTTTTATTTATTTTATTTTTAAATAGATTTTTAGTAGTTTTTTCTATGCTGCAGAGAGCAGTGAAATTTGACAGGTATTGGTACCGAGTACGGACTACAGAAAATTTGGCAGTGTGACTTCTGAGAGTATCAAATTGTGAATTCAGTATTGTGAATTGAACTTTTAATCATTACAACCTTAATCCTTTTCTTCTATTTTTTTATTTTTTATTTTCACTTTGAAATATGGTCTTAAAAATTTATAGAGAAGTATTAAGACTTAGGTGACTTTCAACCACCTATTGGTGGGTTTCTGCTGTAAAAGTCTGTTGGCACACTTTCACCTTATAGTACTGTGAATGTGAAATGGAAAATAATTATTATTATTATTAATAATAATAATAATAATAATAATTGCAGATAGCCCTCGGAGATAATTGGCCTTTGCAAGTTATAATCTGCCCATGCTTACCTCACATTTATGATAAACACATTTATAATGGAGGCACTAATCATTTAGGTGGAAAAACAAAATGATGAAAAACAAAATTATGACCTTTTCTTTTGAAAGCAGTTATCACTCTTATAATAATCAAACTGACTATGAACATCTGTATTCTGCTGCTATTTGCATGTATCCATTTGTTTCCCCCTTTTTTCAGCACATAATAATCAAAATTATGACCTTTTCTTTTGAAAGCAGTTATCACTCTTATAATAATCAAACTGACTATGAACATCTGTATTCTGCTGCTATTTGCATGTATCCATTTGTTTCCCCCTTTTTTCAGCACAACGTGTGATTGTGGGTGGGACAGAAGGTAGTGAAGTCACCTATATGACCCCTTCCATCACCACCATTAAGAAGATCAGCATTTATAGTGTTTTTATTCCTGGGGTATGTCTAGATTATTATTTTTTATTTATTTATTTATTTTTTACCTCACATTGTTTTCATTAACATCTTTCAGTAATATGAAATATTTTTTCTGTGCCACTGCAGATTATCGTCGGACCTGTGAAAGCAATCCAAGTGTTTTTTAAAACTGGTCACATGATCAAAGTTGGGGACACTGCAGGATTTTTAGAAGAATTGCTTTTTGATGACAATGATAAAATCATTGCTGCAACACTGTGGCCAACTGAAGATAAGAAAAGACTTGGTGGGTTGGAATTTGAGGTTGCCAAAAGTGATGGTACAACAACAAAATTGTCTACTCAGCCTAAAGAACGCCGTGGTGAGCCCGTGAAGATTGATGTGAAGTCTGGAAAATGTAACGGTATTACAGCGAGAAGTGGAGGTTGCATTAATGCTCTGGGCTTCTACTTCATTTAGATGCCTCAAACTGTACATACATATCTGTTGCTGGAAGTATCCAAATAATAAACTGTTTTGCAGAGTTCATATACTAAACACATACTTAAGTTAATGCATGCATCAGATTTTATGAATAAAAGTCAAATATCAGATTTGATAACACTTTAAAATACTGTTCCATTGTCCATGAATAAATACATAGGAACCAATGACTAATGCACTATTAACACTGTAGTAACTACTATTACCTAACAAGAAACTCTGATTAACAATTTAGTAAAATGTTTTTTTTTTTTTGGCCCGATGCCAAACTTACTTGCCGACCCCTGCTTTAGGTTCTTAATAAAAAAAGTCTGTAACACAGTTTGTTAAAATTTCTCAATGGTAGTGTAAAAAAAAACACATTTTTTTTTTTTTTACAGTTGAAAACAGCTCTTTTAAGAGCAAGCCGTTTTGTAGCATTTTCCTTGCTACTTGCAGGACTCTCTTCTGAGCTGCTCTCTGAGAGACTGTTTACTTGAGCACATTCATCAGGAAACTTGCTAATTAGTACATTATTAGGAAAGGTGATTTGCAAAGATTCATAACTGTTCAAAAAAAATACACTCCCTTCCAGTTGTTTCTCTTATCTTATGTGCATGTGTGATCTCATCTCCTCTCTTGCTCCTGCCCTCCCTTTTCTCTCTCCTTCTGTTTCTCCCTCCTCCCATCTGTGTCTTTTCCTTCTGCTTGCTCTATTCTTATCCATCTCACTCAATGTATACTTGCATGTAAAGGATACATAGGGTTTAAATGGTAAGGGCCAATGCTCACACCCCGGTTACTTAATTTAGGCTGTCTTTAAAAGGAAGTTGTGGAGTCCCTCTGCTAGAGCTCGTCCCTATATGTTCAGACCCTATTGTGGCCTGGATAGTCCACAATCATTATGCTACACCATAATAATAATAATTTCTTACATTTAAATTGTACTGTACATCTCACGTATGTACAGTCTTCTGCCATCTTCACCCATTAGCCGATTTTCCACTGGCCAGTGCGAGCCGGGCGGGGCTAATAGCCTCGGACCTCGACCACAGAGGCCAAAATCATCATAGACATAATACATAGATGCCTCATTGGCCACTTTGAGCCATTGCTGGGATACGTCATCGCGTCTGCCATGTTTGTGAGGGCAAGACTACCTTAAAAATAAATGGAGGTAAACGGGGGAGCTGCAGTTTTTTTCTGAATAAAAACAGATAACGTTTACATTTATCAACCGATTTCAGAGGCTGTGATCTACATGGAGTTAAAAATAACTCTGCCTCCAGTTATTTAGGTAGGTTTGGAAAATTATTAATTTTCTTAAGAAATTGTGAAAGCTCACTTGTCGATATGGTTGATTTTTTTTCGGTTTACAATTCTAATGTTAATGTAGTAGAACTGTAACATACACATATAATGTAATTTGAATGTACATTAAATGCAATTAAGTTGTTTCATTGCAATCTCTGTCTTCAACCCCAACATTTTAGCTTGCCTTGTGCTTCAGATCAGAACACAGCTCATTCCCTTTGAAATACTGGAAGGAATTCGAAATAATTCATCTTTAAACTTTAAACACTAATAATTTACAGTCATTGAGAAAATTGAATACAACCAGCGAATACAAATCAAAAAGTGACACACTAGTAGTCTGCTTTTTTATTTTGATAGCACTCTATACAGATAAACTCCACAATTACAAATGCAACTAATAATCCTTTATGGATCCAGTAAAACTTACAGTTACAATGGTAAAATATTATGCACTGATACAGTGCACAGTAAAAATATAGTAAAAGTGATATTTAATATTAAAAAGTATATGTAGTACAAGTTGTTCTGTTTCGATTTGGCATTCTATTTATACGCATAAACTGACTTTGGTGTGTATTATATATGATACGCAATGATTAGGATTAGGGGTGTGGGGTTTTCCGTTGATGATGACTGCGTGGACAGCTCAAAGGAATAGGCCTAAGTGTGGACCTCATCAGTGCTCGAGCACCACTGACGGAAATGGTCGACCAGCACACATGGAAAAACAGACGCGACTTTCTTCTCGTTTTAATAGCTCATATGAGGCGGTTTCTATGGAGTTATTTTAATGACAAACGTCCAGAGCGCATCATACAGGTTCATCTCAATGAATTAGAATGTTGTGGAAAAGTTCAATTATTTCATTAATTCAACTCAAATTGTGAAACTTGTGTATTAAATAAATTCAATGCACACAGACTGAAGTAGTTTAAGTCTTTGGTTCTTTTAATTGTGATGATTTTGGCTCACATTTAACAAAACCCCACTAATTCACTTGCTCAACAAATTAGAATACTTCATAAGACCAATAAAAAAAAAGAAAAGAAAAAAAAGAAACATTTTTAGTGAATTGTTGGCCTTCTGGAAAGTATGTTCATTTACTGTACATGTACTCAATACTTGGTAGGGGCTCCTTTTGCTTTAATTACTGCCTCAATTCGGTGTGGCATGGAGGGGATCAGTTTGTGGCACTGCTGAGGTGCACTGTAAAACCCCATAAGTTCAGAATACTCAATTTTTGTGGACACCGATTACCCAATAAAATTTAAGTGAGCCAACTAATTTTTTAAGATAACATTAATTATAAATAACAATTAAGTAAAATTAAAAAGTTTTTGTTTTTGCTTAATGTTTAAGTGCAGTGTACTTAAAACTATTGTTTATCATATGTAATTTTTTTTTTTTTTTTTTTTTTTTTTTTTTTTACCAATTATTTTGATGCTGTGGTGCTTTATTAAATACAAATACTAACTAAAAAAATACACTTATGCATAAAAAACATAAGCACAACTGTGGTTATACAATTGAGGATTTTTTATTGAGCTTTTTTTAAACCGCACAAACTGTATTTCTGAAAGTCAAACACTGGAAGATAATCTCATCACAACTGCAGTGCTTGCAGGACTTGTAGTGTTTTCGTTGTCCATGATAAGAAAATCAGCAGGAGAGGTGTTTGTGTCAGTGATGTCTGGCTCGCCCAATTCCTCCTGGAATAAGCACAGAGGGTAGAACTTTAACTTCAGAGACAAAAAGTAGACATTTATATGTACTGCCAATAGAGCGGGGAACTATAACGTCAGAACCCGGAAGAGTATTTTGCCGTGGGTTCCTTCTAGATTTTCCTATGGGGTTTTACAATGGGGTTTTTCAATTAAAATAATGCCTGTGGTAAACATAACTTGATTATACTTTTACGTTTTGTTGTACAACGTAAATTACACACATCCATACCCAAAATACAAATTTTGAAGCAGTTATTTTTAAAAACGTATGTTTTTCAAAAGTAGCTAGATAAGAAGGTTTAGGCTGTGAGTGTGTGCAGTTTACACTGTAGATAAAAACGTAAAGGTATCGTCAAGTTATGTTTACCAAAGGCTTTATTTTATTCATAAATTGAAAAACCCCATAAAAAAAAAACAAAAAAACATAAGAGATCTCCAAGGAACCTGCAGCGAATTACACTTCCTGGTTCTGATATAGTTCCCCAACTCTATTTCAGACCTATTAATACACTTAATACTTACATTTCATGTCCTGAAGAACAGTTCTCCTCACACACATACACTGGGAGAGCATGAAGGGCTCCTTTCATGTTGACATCATGTAAACAAAAAAATTAACATTAAACAATCAAGCCAACTTTATTTTCTATACAGTGAAGGAGGTTTTTAGTGTTTGTGAATTTGCACTCACCTGAAAATCAAACATTTAGAATGTAATGCAACATCTGTGAAATCTTGCTGGTGTGTGCCACTTTCTCTGATATGGTGAAACTCAGCACAAACTTAGAAAACCACAAACACGCACAAGTAATTGTATAACTAACAATGGATGTAGAAAAGAGAAAGCCAAGTCTGTGTCCTGTTATTTGAGGGCACATCACACAAATTAAAAAAAAACAAAAAAAACCCAGAGGGTCCTGAACCACAGGAAGCTGATGGCTGCCCCTCTTTCCTCAAAAAGAGAGACAAACGAGAGTAGAGCTTTTTAAATGCACGCAGATTGCTCCCTCAAGGACATTGGGTGCGTGCTCTTCACCCAAACAAAAAATGAAGAGATCGTGTGTGTCATCGGGTGTCAAATAACGATGACATGGATGACACGGATGCACACACCTTCGTCCACGGTGAAAGCCGATTCAGCGATCCACAGTGAAAAGTTGATGAATTTCCTCAGCGACCAGCACGGATCAGCTCCAGGCATGACGAACCGGATATCGTCCTCTTTCTTTCACTTTCACAACCAAACAAACAGCGTCTATAAGACATGGCGGTGGCGATAACAACGAGTATAAAAGGTATGCCTTCTTTCTTTGCGTGAACATCTGGGCAGCGTTATGCAAATCTTCCCACATAGTGACATAGAGATGTGGGGGTGTGTTAGAATGAGCCGTTTCAGTGGGGTGTGGACGAGGCTTAACTTTTATAAAGAATATCTCTTTGGATTTGAGACTTTAGTCTTTGCAACTTTACAGATCTTCTTTATGCACCAAGAGCTTGTAACACTCCAAAGAGAAAGGAAAAGTTGAAATCGCATCATATGACTACTTTAATATAATAGTTTAACCATTTCATTTTTGTGTGTATGTGTCTGTAAGCCTATTCTCCGTTCTGGATGTCTTTTACTGTCAGCCATACATCTAAGTTGGCCTAGACCCTAAAAGCATACCACCTTAAAGGCCTTAAATTGCTTGAACCCTGGTAATCACTGCTTGCAGCTATATTTTGTGTGTGTTTGTTTGTTTTTTTTCTTCGACGTTTAATGGAACTGCTAATTTTACAATTTGTGCATATATAGCTTTACAGTAACTAAAAACTGAACCAAACCAATTACAGTAAACTTTACAGTATAACAGTATATTTTCTGTTGTTTTCTGTTGCATTACTCAAGAAAAGACTAAAAGATTAATACAATAATAAAATATTTTACAGTTAAACATTATGATACTGTAAATACAATTATGGCAAGTTAAATGACACTGTAAAAAAATATACTAGATAAATGACAAATCTCAGGATGCTGCATCAGTGCTGGTATCTAAGTAAGTTACATCTTATGTGTTAATCCTCATATGTGTGTTTATTGTCTGGGTAGCATTGGTCTATATATCAAAAAATTTAACGTTTTGGCTGCCAATGTAAAATTAAGCAACAGCGTAAATGTTGCATTGTTTTTATTATTTCCTCATTAGGCTGTATTCATCATGCTTATGTGTTAAAAGGGTTAAAAAATGTCTCTTATTAAACTTCAGTAGACAGTTCACTTGTCTAACTGCTAATTTATTTCAGACATTGATTAGAGATTAATTTGTGTCATCACTCATAAGTCTTCATGTATTAAAATGTTTTAGTAAAATGTATAAATGGATAAATGTTTCTGTTTAGTACTTTAGTCTACCAATGTACAGTATATTGGTGCATATAAATGAAAATGATTAAATATTGTTCTTTCTTGAATTAATTTGGTGAATGCCATTTTATTGTTTAAATTTTACACTGAAATGTTGAATCCACTTGTCTAAATGGCTTTTTGGTTGAAATTCTGATTAAAAAAATATATATATATATCTAAAATGTAAATATTTGCCAGTATTATTTCCCGTCTTATAAAATTTATTTCCAATTAATACCACTCTTAAAATATCCAAAAGTGGCGTTTATTGCAAAACATTGACAGATTATCTCCCTGACCAATAGAGGGCACTGTTTAAACACTTATAGATTATCTCTTTGCTTGAAGGATTTGTATTATCTGTACGGTTTTGTGACCTGTCCAGATGTGAAGCAGAAGTGTTTGGGTGATTTTCTGGACTGGTGTCTGACCACCATCTCTCAGACCAGTGAAATGACCATGGAGGGAACTGTGCCTCTTGATGGAGCTTTGCAATCCCTGGTGACCCTCCAATCACATGCAGGACTGTATTATCAGAATATTGTCATCAAGTTGATGGCTTCTTAACTACCGGTAGTTATTTTTATAGTTTTTGTTCCGGGTGTAAATGGGCCTATAGGCCTGTAATTACTGCGCTTGTTTAGTAGCTGCACACATATTTGCAGGCGATGCCTGCCAAAGCCTTGAGAGGCAACGGTTACTGTACATTCCCTCCCACCTGTATTTTTCACTGCTTTGTTAAAACGCTGATAATCGCTAATTTTAGTGACTGATCTTTATCAGAATTATTTTCATTACAGTGAAACATCCTGCATGGTTTGAAGTCCAGAGAGCTGTGAAAACGATCCTAGTGTTATTCTTTTGTGAAGCGCTTCTCTATCACCCGAGGCACTCAAAACTGGCTCTGTGTGTTGAGAATGCCTGCGGTGCTAAAACTGCCATCAGTGTTTTGCATATATGCTTTAAGTGCCACAAGGCTGTGAGCAGGAACATGTGCGGTGTGCTTTTAAACTTGATAAAAACATGAGACTGCTACTGGCACTAAGATTAACAGGATTCAGACACATCAAAAGTTGGTTTGATAAATTTGACTTAACATCAACCTGATGATACAGTATATAGGTAATGTATTGCTCAGAAGATTTTGGATAGTATTGTGTTTCCCAGCCAGGGTGAGTGTACCACAGGCTTACATAGATTTTAGTAAAATGTTTAAAATTGTAATTAAACTTATAGATAGATTAAAAAGACTGAATGTCAAAATGATTTCTCACCAGGCCCAGCTCTTCAAGCATGGGAAATGTGATGATTTCCTGCAATATGGTGTGCGCATATCCTTTAGGTCTTTCTTTGGTCTCAGAATGTAGACAAATGTTTACTAATCTTTCCCTGACTGTTCAAAATCCCAACAGTGCTTCAGTGCCTCAATCAGAAGAGAATAGCTGAGAGTAACCAGGCCACATTGTGTAAGCTAGGTGTAAAAGTTGTCCAGAGAATTGGCTTGACTTTTCCAAAACCAAGTTTGGCCGAATGGAGGTAATTGAGGAGCGACTTATTGACAAAATATGATGAAATGAAGCAAAGGATGCTTAAATGTATTAGCTAGTTTGTAAGCATTTTGTATGACTGTATCCTGATACCAGAGAGGAAGTCGGTCACTTGCAGTGAACCTGACCCAGACTTCTTTCACTGGAAGCGTAGAGGCTACAAAACCTGATCTAGAGTCTATCAGTCAGGAGGAAGACTATGACATATCTCAGGAGGTAGAGAATATAACTGGTGAGTATTCATGCACATTTGTTTTGTTTGGTAAATTGCTAATTGCTCTCATGTACTGCTAATTTGCTTATTCATTGTTGCAGAACAACTGTTGGTGGGTCTGAAAGACAAAGAGACCATAGTGAGATGGTCTTTTGCAAAGGGGTGAGAACAGTTATCTGGTCTAGGTGTGATAGTGATGTATTTTAATGCCAGATTTCTTTGTAATAATGTCTAGAATTCTAAAACTTTTCAACAAAGTAAAATGATTATTTTTTAACTTGTCTTTCTCTTTTAACCACCTACAGGATTGGAAGGGTTACTGGTAGACTACCTAAAGAGCTTGCAGATTATGTGGTTGAGTCTATTTTAGAGTGTTTCAGGTGCAGCATGATATAACAGCAGGCCGGGATGTTATACTGTGGCTTAAGTATTTTCAAACACTTGGTGAGATATTTTCAATGGCATTTCTGTCTTCACATATTAGAGTTTCCAAGAAACAGATAATGCCTGGCATGGAGCCTGCCTGGCTCTTGTAGAGCTTGGCCAAAGAGGACTGCTGCTTTCTTCCCATCTCTCAGATATTTGGCTTGCATTTTTTTAACTTTTGTATTCCGTTTGGAAGCTATTTGATTTAAGTTTTACTTTTCCACTGACAAGTTGTAATATCATAGCTATAATCATTGTACATCCCCTAAACCGTACTCAGTTTCAAACACATTCTTAAGCAAAGATAATTAACTTTATGCAAACACTTAATTCAAACACTTCAAGTTTAACAAGATCCTTTATTAAAAAAAACAAAACAAAATGCCACCACCCAGCTCCCTTTAATGATCTATTACATGTTTGTCAAAGTGCACACAATTCTCAGTGTACAATCTGGGCTGCCTTTTTCTTCCAATCAGTGCTTAATGTTGTAAACTAAGAATATTTTGGGATTATCTATATTTACATTTATGCATTAGTCAAATGCTTTTGTCCAAAGCAGCTTACAGGTACATTAAAGTTGTCAGTTCACGTGTACCCTTGGAATTGATCCCATGATTCTGAGCTCTAATGACAAGCAATTTTTTTCAAGACATAAATAGAATAATAATTGAAGACTTGTCTTCCTGTAAAGTCTCTTGAGTATTGATCTTGAGCATTGCTCCTTTGTATTTGAGTTGCAGCAGTCCACACTTTGAGATCTCTCAATCAGCAGTTTTGTGACCTCTTTCTTTGAGTTCGAGCAGGTTCTTTGACCTTTGCTCTTTTGGTGGTGTGCCTCAGAGGTCTACTGTTTGTCCGTTTTTGTCCAAGTGCCCGTGTGCTCTGTTTTGGTGTGTCTGGAATGTCATTGACTGGGCTCTTGTCTGGGGAAGGAAGACTTTGACTGTTCTGGCCCTCATTTGTTTCTTGTTGGCCAATAGAAGAGTCATTGACAATGTCCTTTGAGCTAGCTAGCTGACACAAAGCAAAGGCAGCAGTGTGCCTCTGGTCACATGGGTCTATTTCTTGTTCTCTGGGTGGAACAACTGTTGATACCTCAGCATTTATAATGGTTTGTTTTTCTGGAGTTTCAGAGCCTGTGGTGTTGGGCAAGGCTTGGTTGTTGGACTGTACCCTGAGGCAGAGGTTGAGCGGTGCCTCATCCTGACTACTTTCTGAATCATAATGGAGCTCTCGGTCAGGGTAGTGGTGTGTCATGTTGCTGGATATGGCCCGGTCCTTCTTGGAAAGGTTAAGAGGACCTGGCTCCTCCTCAGTTTCTTCATCTTCCTTTTCTGAAGAACTCTCACTGCTTCTTGCGGAAGCTGTGGTTTGTGGTTCATTCCTATAAAGACAAGACAAGATACCAATGTTTTTTCCAATTATATAAATAATAGCATAATCATTCATTTGTTTGTGGGCAGCCTAACCAGATATTATTTTGTTTGATTGTGATGTACAGTGTTACATAGAGTTAACCTACCTGTCTTTCTTTTGTAAAATGTTCTGTTGAGGTTGTCCACATGATTTATTGGGTAAGATTTCAGTTGCTATAGTAGCCCCTGGATCAGTATGCTGTGATCGATTGATTGGGAGTGACTCCCCATGAGAAGCTTGTCTAAATGAAACAGGGATCCGCTGGGTTAAATCTGCAGTACTAGGCCTGTCTGGAGACCCGGAGGCGGCACACCCTTCTAAAGGACTCTGGCGAGTACCTTTATCTACTGTACTGTGCTCCTGGAAAGCCCTGTCCTCAGGAAGTCTACTGTAGGAGTCAGGATGTGATAGGGGTACTAGATGCCCTCCGTACTCGCGAGGATAAAATCTGTTGCTATACACATCCAGAGGAAGATACCTGGTTCTCTGTAAGGACATGGACAATTCAGGGTGTTGGTAGAGGCTGTACGGTAGCGGTGGACCAGGGATAATAGGATGGCCATATCTGTAGTGATAAGGATGGAGAAGGGAAGTACTAGGTGGGACCAAAGGTGATGGAACCAGAGGTCTCTGGGTCTCTCGTGGTGTGAGTTGGTAGGCTGGGGTGTTTGCTTGGCTGTGTGAGTAGGGTGTGTAGAGAGAATGCAAGGGCCTCTCAGGTACCATGTATGAGGGATAGTCCGGTATTAGAGGAAGAAGAGGTGCTGTGGAAGCAGGTGGAACCCATGGTGCCATTTGGTGGTAAAACTGAGGAATGGCTGAAGATGATTGATCATCTTTGTGTGGAGACTGAGAGAGAGCTTCACTTTCACATGTTCGTGCAACTGGTGAGAATGCTGAAGATATTTTATTCTGTCCAATGTTCATGTCCACATTTTTGTCCCTGACCTCACGGATTGGCTCTGGGACATCTTTAGTGACCACCTTGATGGGACTTTCATTCTTTTCTCTTGTTCCCTTACCCATCTCCTCTTGTTCAACCTTGTCTTTGATCCTTTCTATTGGTTTGTTGGCTTCATCTTCTAGGGAAGGCTCTTTACTCTTGTGGTTAAAGGGGAAATTATTCTGGGAAGCTCTGGGTGTTTTCCCAGTCTGTTCCATGCGCTGAGACACCAGAGAGATGGAGTTCTTGCACAGGTTATACTTCATGTGGTTGAAGAGATGAGACTTGATGTTGCAGGTGAAGGGACACTGGAAGCACTGATATTTGAAAGGTTTGCCAGGAGGGCGGGGAATGTAATGGGGTTTTTTTGGTTTTCTTCCCTGGAGAGTGTCCATACTGGTGCAGATGTTCAAATCCAATGCTGCGTGGTTTGTCAGCCTTATCTGGCAACATAAATAATAATAATAATAATTAAACATTCTACCACACCCTGGAGCAATGCATCATCTGTTTGTTGGGTCAGAAAGGTAGTGACCCAATAAAAAGAAAGTTTTCAACTTGGCTGTAGCTGTTCTGTATTGTTTGTTGGCCTGCGTGTTAGCATGACATGCTCTAGCTGCGCTGCCGAAGCAAGGGTAGGCCTGTAGGAACATGCTTCCCTTTTTAAAACCTGATGGCGTGGGAAACCACATACACCTGTTTCCCATGACCTTACCTGCAGGATACAAACTCCAGACATTTAAAAATTTATCTCACTTACACTGTAAATGTAGAGAAGCTACCAGAGCTATTGGAGTGATATTTCATCTGTTATAACAATTCATCTGTAACCAACTGGACTCCTTCAGTACTTGAAGGAAATTACTTTGACAATTCTGCACTAAAATCAGGATACCTAATGGTCCGGTAACTTTGCAAAGATTTTGAGGCCTGAAGGTTTGTATTGGGAAGCAGAAGACTGAAGAAAGAGTAAGTTATGCAGAAAATGACTCCACCTTAAGGAACCTGTTTGTCACAAGCTGTCGCAAGAAGTGGTGGCTCAGGTTTTGGCTCCCATGTTTCATACGAAACTGCTCCCTCCTCAAGGCACAAATTAAAAGGATTTTTGTATTGTGAAATTTACGTTTTATGTCTTGTTTCCTTGTTGTTTGGTTCTTAGTCATTATTTTATGGGTACACCGATATCTTGTGATTTCAGCATAATAAGAGATTTTGGATTTCTTTGGTTATTAAGAGATAGACTGAATATTATGAGTATATGTACAACCACATGCCAAATACTTTAGAATATTTTCTACCAGATGTAGTCTAGCAGGTGCATCTATAGTCAGCACTTTAGATCTACCCCTGAAACACCTGCTATGAAGCACATCAGCAATTCAGCCTTTACAAATGCTAAAAGTACATGTGAACAGCAATAAAAAGAGTTACCATTGGAAACTGCGCCCTTACCTGTATTTAGACTTGACGTTTGGGATGTTGAATGTATCGTTGATGGATGTATGTCCACAGCGGACCTCCTGAATCATATGATGGTCCCACAGTGGAACAGTTTGGCTGACGTTGTTGTCCTTGAGAGCGGGTGTCTGTTCGTTTAGGTGCTCCGTCTAGTTTCTGATGAGTCTGATGAGTCTCTCACGTTCTCTCTGAGGTGTTGACTCTGTGGGGTGGAGTCTATGCCCAAGCAGTAGAGCCCTGAGGCAGCATCAATGTGCCTGATATTAGGCAAGCCCCAAGCCACGATACGTTGCTAGATTGCCTCCTCTCTCACCTGCTAGTGAGAATCCACATGGATGAGAAGCCAGACAAGACTGTTTGTGGCTTTTGTTTGCCTGAATGGTTGAATTAGCCCAGGAGTGGTAGAGTTAGGTGTCAAGCAGGTTTGAGGATGTTGTCAGAGGGGTGTGGAGATATTGAGGACAACCAGTGAGATTTGCATGAATCCAAATGTGCGCTGTACCTGATATGAAATGTCTTTCAGCATGGTTATGAAAATGCAGTTATTTTTTGCCAGATCTGGAGCTTCATGTAATTCAACCAAATTTAATGATTTTAGTGTTGTTTTGAAAAATTGGTTCACATTTATTTGCATATACAGCATGAATCATAAACTTAATTTCGGCTCCACCTAAGATTTTAGAAGACCGTTCCAAGTAATGAGGTTCTTCCAAAGGTCAACTATCAATACTCTTTCCCTCTTGTGTGTGCGTCTATTTATGCACCACTCACATTTTATTAAGACTGTTCAATAATCTAAATCACATCTAAAAAAAAAAAAAAAAAGTTTAAAAGATATGTTTTTAGCAATTAAAACTTTTATGGTTGCATCAAATTGATCAAAAGTGTTGATAAAGACAATTCTAATGTTCCAAAAGACTTTTATTTCAAATAATTGCTGTTCTTTTGAATTTTCTATTCTTCAAAGAATCCTGTAGTTTCAGCACAGGTAGGCAGCACATTAGGCAGCTCAGCTTTCAACACTGACAATAATAAGAAATGTTTCTTGAGCATCAAATCAGCATATTAGAATGCTTTCTGAAGGATCATGTGACACTGAAGACTGAAGAGTGTGAAGTAGTGATGCTGAAAATTCAGCTTTGCACCACAGAAATAAATTACATTATAAAATACATTGAAATTATAATAGTATTGGGCAATATTTCTGTTTTAACTGTATTTTGATCAAATAAATTCATATATGAATCTTGAAATATTTTTGATTACAAAACTAATTACTTTTGTGTACTAATATTTTGTTTGTATTCTATAGTGGTGCCTGTGATTCTAAAAGCTCTGACATATGATGAGAAAAGGGGGCCATGCAGTTTTTGCTATCAAACGTATGAGATGCCGCCTGCTACATGTGCTGGGCTTTCGCCCGAGCCTCTGACCCAAGTGAACTGAAGCCTTATGTCAACCAGATTTCCAGGTATGAACCCACCACCACCTCAGCCACTGTGCTTTACTGAGACATTATATGTGTTATTTATGCCATTTATTTAATTTGCTCATTAGTGCTAATTAATTTACTTTTGGTAAATAGCTTGTCCCATTCAGTTTTTGCTGCGGACTGTAATATTTAATATTATCGTTGGCTCTTTTTTTAAAGAGAGTAAACTTATGTTATTCATTATTTTAAATAGTCCAGTTCATTAGATTTCCTGTGTGGTGGTTCAATGGATCAGGTCAAGTTTTAAATGTTTTTTCTCAACCCTTGATGGAAACTGACTCCCGTACGCCCACTATTTATTCAAGCATTTGGAGTGACCTTTCTTAGATCTTTGTGAAGATGTTTTTGTATGTTCTCCAGGATGAAAGCTCTTTCCACCAGAACCCACTGTGGTGAGAGCTGATCTGATGTCAGTGACGGGTGAAAATGACAGCTCAGCCTGGGTGGCTCTGTTGACCTTATGGTTACACTTTCTCTCCAATGAAAATACCTTTTGTGTTTTGTAAGTTAGGTTAGGTTAGGCTGTGGAATTTGATTAGTGAGGCTGCAGCCCCTATACTGAGCGCTCTTTGTTTTTTAGTCAGCAAGCCGTACAGAATGTGGTAAGGGAATGGACCTTTTTCACCACACTACCTGGTAATTATTTTAAGAAAATTCCTGTCACAGCAAATTATATTTGAAAGAAAACTGCTGTTTGACACAATTCCATCTCAAGAACCGAGTGTTCTATTTTACTTTGTGAACATCTTCCAGGAGGAAAGTTAAGGCAAAAGCCTCTTCTCATACCTGTTCGCCTGGCTGTAGTTATTTACCGCCTTAAAACCAGTTCATACACCTCTCACAGCTCATAACCTCTCCCTACTGAGGATATATAGTGTAGTCTGTTTTCTTGTAAATTTAAAATGGAGTGAGAAGCAACAACCATAAACTGTACCCAGGGAACAAAGAGTAGAAGATACTGCTTTACCAAATCTGAAAAAAAAAAAAAGATAAACCTCATAAAGCTCATAATTTAGTCAGAAAATTGCATTCATATTTCAGTCCAAAAACCTTTTTTTTTTTTTTTGGTGGAAAAGAATCTTTAATGAGCTCTTTTTAGGTTGTCTACTGTAGATTCAAATAATGAAAAAGAAACACAGTAGAAGCCAAATGTTGTAGTCTATATGACTTTATGGCTTTATATATCAAGTCTTATGAATGCTTTTGAGTGAAATATGAATCGACAGTCTTTATTTCTGCCAAGGGTATAAAATGCACTGCAATTTCAACAAACATTGACACACAAGTTTCAGTGCTGCTTTGATACACATTACTGATTTGGGGGGAAAATCTGCAGAATGGATTTAAAGATGGTAAAAGTGCACAGATTTGATGTGGTCGACATATAAAGATAATGTTGGTCTTTTATCACCAATCATTGTATTCTTATCGCTTAGATGAAATGTTTTTGGATCAAGTCCAGATCTCTCTGGTACAAGACAGCAAGCATTATTTAATGGATCTTTTTCAGATAGCTAACATTTTCTGTGGTGTCCCATGAGAAAGTTGTCTATTTGCTTTAATTGTGGTGCTTGCTTGTATTATTACCACTCAGACTTACGGTTAGGGGTTTGCTGTATTTAACTTTGCTGCGTAACTGTATTTTGTAATTCTTCTACTAATTCTTCCGTGTTCTGTTTGTGTGGTGATGTAGTGGTGATTCAGCTCAGCGAAAGAGTTTCATCAGCAGAAAGCATTTTCTCCCTCCCAGGTTCAACAGTAAGCCTTTCAGTCACCATAAAAACATAATGATATTACGAGAATGACAGCTGAAAGATGCTAAGACGGGGCCCCCCTCCCTGTTTGGGACAAGTGTGGGCCTGTGTGTAACTGACTGTGCACTTCAGTTTGTTGGCCCTCCCCATAACTTCCCTCCTCCCTAACCCCACTGTGCTGCCAGGTTTCGTCTGTTGTCGTGGGTTTCGGTCGCCATTTGGCACCCGTGCTGTAGGCCTGTCGAGTCCTGTTCTAATTTCATCAGCAGTCAAAGGTTGTTTCTATGAGCTTAGTGACGCTTTCAGAAACTGTGTCATTGCATGAAACTACACTATTATTTTTTTTTATTATTATTTATTTATTTTTCTTGATTTTGGAGTGTGTGAACTTTCATTCCATATATCACAAAATATATTTAAAAAACAAAACTGTCATTTCAAATTCACAATATTACAGATTTACTGTATTTTTGATTGAATAAATGCAACCCTGGTGAACATAAGAGGCTTTATTCAAAAACATTAAAAAAAGACTCTAAACTTTTGAACTGTAGTGTATATGCAAATATTTTCACAAAACAAAACATATCCTTAAGGATAATAAATCATCTATGGTCCCCTCTGACTTTTGGGACACTTTCACCTAGAAAAGTTCCCTCAAAAAATTATAATTCTGTCATTATTAACTCAAACTTGAGTAAATAAACCTGTTTCAAACCTGTATGACTCTTTCTTCAGTGGAACAGAAAAGTAAAAAACAATTGCAATTACAGTAAATGAAGGCTGAAGCTTCAAATAGGATGCAAAAGCACTTTAAAATTAGTTAATATTACTCATGCATTATATTGCATTCATCAGGTTGCCTTTGTGCATTCATGTGAAATAAAAAGTAGCAGTTTCTGGTTGTGAACAATCCGAATCTTTTCAGTGTATCGGATGTGCAGTTTAAAAAAGTTCTTGACTCAGTAACTCAATGATCTGGTTGCAGTGGATAACAGTCAGTATAGTGAATATAACAACTATTGGTTTGTTCTTCGCATTAAGTTATTGTATGACTTTAAAAGCCTTGGAATAGTACAGTACAGTGGTTCCCAACCCTGGTCCTGGAGGCACCCCAACACTGCACGTTTTACATGTCTCCTTATTCAAACACACCTGATTCACATCATCAGCTCATTAGTAGAGACTCCAAGACCTGAGATTGGTGTGTCAAAGAAAGGAGACCTGCAAAATGTGCAGTGTTGGGGTGCCTCAAGGACCAGGGTTGGGAACCACTGGTATAGTATACAAGACTTCTAGGTCTGTTTACTTTAATTGCATTTTTTTTTTTTTTTTTTTTTTTTTTTTTAGAAATTTGGAAGAAATTATGCCAAAGGAAGAACTATACCTTTAAGCGTAAAGTAATTTACAGTGCACAGGCAGCATGTTTCGATGGTTTCTTGACTGATTGTGCAATCTGTAGAAGAATGCAAGACATTATCATAAAACAATATCAGTGACACGTCTTGCTCTGCATGCATGTTCAGTCTATGTCCATTTTTTGCTGCTCCAGGCCACTATCAGTTGTTCACCAAACCCTTAATTGACCACTTGGTGGCTATGAAAGTCAGTCACTATATTTTTAACTGAGGCTGTATTTTCTTTGATCAGGGTGATCAGAGAGCTGGCCACAAAAGCTCTGCACAATCTAACTATCTGGGCTCCTGAATGCATGGCCTACACTGGTGAGAACAGCTCCGTATTTCTGTTAATATATACCAAACTCAACACATCTCCTTCACCCTCTACACAAAAAGACCAAGTGAAATTTGAATGCACAATTTTCATTGCTGATCTATTGGGTCATTTGAAAGTACTTGTGCACATCCCTAGTAATATGTCTAGTGTTATGTTATAATGATTAATAACAAATTCTTATTTCCAAGAATTGTTAAGATTTATTTTTTTAAGAATTAAAATTCTTAAGTGTTGTCTTGAGAACAATTTTAAGATAGGAAGATTCTTAAGGGATGTTTTTGGGAATACGAAAAATTCTTATATTGAATCTAAATTTAAAAAAAAAAAATATGAAGAAAATAGCCGTTAAGTTTAGAAGAAGTTTATTCTTTAAATTGATTTGTAAGTCTGCCACTTCTTTAAGAAATACTTATTTGTGTTTATAAAGTTTATTATATATTTTTATCGTAAGTGCACATTTGTGATATGATTACAGGTGGTTAAGAGATGTCAGATATATTATTAATGACACTATTTTGATAGAGATCAAATCAAAAGGATTGAAATGGTAAATTTATTCGAGACTCATTGGGAATTGATTTGATTCAAAGTGGAAATTTTGCCATTTTTAAAACTATTGACATTAATTTTAGAGACACATTTTGTTCAGTGTCTTAAGAATTAGTGGATTAGTAGACAGAAAAATATGTCTAAGAATCATTCACGTTACAATGCAACAAAACAGAGACCCAGTTATTGCCTTTTTACACCCTGATCTGGTTTTCTCATCGTTTTTGTTTCAGTCTGTGGCCTTATTGAAAATCTCTCTCCCTCTCCAAGATGCCTTTTGAAGATGACCCAGTTACCAGGGAGTCAACCAAACCTCTTTATATTTGCATTTTTAAAAATCTTTTATCATTTTAACTGCTGTATTTTTCTGTTTGCTTGGTTTTTATCTTGTTATTTTAACTCTAGTGACTCTTATTTTATCACATCTCTGTATTTGCCATAAAGATAAACTTAGATGCTAACATGGCGATCAGAATACATAACTACTACTACTACTGCTTCCACAAATGTCTCACGGAGGAGTGATTGTTTCATGGATTTGAGTTCATCTACATTCTGGTTTCTTGCAGCTGGTTGGCACTGGCTAAAAGAGACAGCTTGAAGACGAATGCACTTTAAACAATGGGAGCGATTAATGTTTGTGATTTTGATATGAAATTCTGAATAAGTACTTGGGTGTGTTTTTGGGTGTACACATACTTTTGGCAATTTATTGTTTGTTTACATCCATTTGTTGCCATACAGATCAGCTGGTTAGTCAATACCTGTCGGCCCTGGAGAGTCCCGAGGTTCTGACACGCTGTGGCTGCGTTTGTCGCACCTGCTCAAGTCCGTATCTGAACTTGTTCCCTAGATGTTGCCTGGGCTCCAGGCCGCCTGTAAGGTAGTGCAGAAAGGGGAAAGTCTAACAGAAGCCAGGAGGGATGTGGTCACAGCCATGTCTCAGTGAGAAACACCTTTTTATGTCTCCTTTGCACTTGAAGAACCAGTCTGCCTGAGCTTAAGCTCGGTCAACGCCTGCTACTTCCTGCAGGACCTGAAATTCATGTCTCAGTTCACTGCTTTGTCCCATCTTGCATTGCATGTCCATGTGTCCTGTGCTTTCTTGTGCTTCTCAGGGTGTGTGTAGATGTAGGAGTGTGTGCGTGAGGGAGCTCCAACCGTGTCCTGTGTGAGGACAACATAAGGCCTGTGTATGAAGCCTTGCTGGGCTGTATGAACGACTACAGTATGGACAGCTGAGGGGTCGTAGGGGCCTGGTACGTTCACATGCCTTTATAGAGGTGCATACTTGTGTTGCACAATTTGTAATAGTATCAAGTCAAGTCACCTCTATTTATATAGTGCTTTATACAATACAGATTAGAAACGTCATCATACAGCTCAGTTCAGTTCTGTAAAAATAGTGTCTGTGCAATAATATTGCAAGAAATGAAGTGTCCCCAACTAATCAAGCCAAGGGCGACAGTGGCAAGGAACCAAAACTCCATCGGTGACAGAAATGGAGAAAAAAACCTTGGGAGAAACCAAGTTCAAAAAAGGACTAAATGTATGTGTAAATTATTATTATTATTATTATAATTATTATTATTATTATTAATATATTATTATGTAGTTGTATTAGTTTGTTTCATTTTATGATTTAATAAAATTTAAATATTGTATTATAATCATTATGTTCTCATTATATAGTGATGAGTTGAACCAGTTTAATGTAATCATTTAATGTGATTAATGGTAAAATAATGCAATAAAATTTAGGCAATAAATAAAAAAAAAATAAGTATTTAATTTATCTAATTATCTGACTAATTATGTAATTTAATCTATTTAGTTATTGATAGTCCTAATGTATTCATTTAATTAATTTAGTTTTGTTTTGTTTTTTTTTTTTTTAGATTTGGCTGATTGTAAATTTTACTCACTTTGCCCGGAAGTTTACTTCTAAATGTAACACTAAACATAATGTTTGCCGCTGCTCTCCAGCCTTGCCCTCGCTGCCCCACGAGTGACGCATTCCTCACATACCCCAGAGGTGCCTCCAGGCACAACAAACCTTCAACATGACGCTGGAAGTGTCAGCAAACAACATGTGCAGTTTTCTTAATGCCTTCGTGACTAACAAAGTGTCATCAGATATTTGAAGCATCTTTTGTGTGCCTGTGTTTCTCCGAAAGCAGTTTGACAGTCATGGTGTAGCTCCGACTCTTCGCTCTTGTTCTATTTTAGGGTGAGTGCGGCAGCAGTGAGCAGCCTTATGGACCTGACCCTGCTGGTGGTGGCATGTGCTCCAGAGCTCTTCTCCTCTGTCAATCTTGCTTAAAGGGAGAGTTCACCCAAAATAGAAAACAAAGTCCTATATATATTTTTTTTTAAAACCTATATGAGTTTTTCTTCTTCTGTTGAACACAAAAGAAGATATTTTGAAGAATGTGGGTGAACGAACAGTATCTGGTCCCCATTGATTTCTATAGTATTTTTTATTTATTCATACTATTGAAGTCAATGGCTACCAGTTGCCAACCTTCTCATCTTCTTTTGTGTTTAGCAGCTGAAAGAAAATTTCTACAGTTTTGGAACAACTTGAGGTGAGTAAATGACGACACTATTTTCACTTTTGGGTGAATTAACCCTTTAAATTTAGTCGCCGTAAACGTAATGCACCATTGCAGACCGCTCACAGATATTTATGTCGTTTTGTGTAGAGTTCAGCGTATGATGCGTTGCCTGGCTCAGCAGGCTGCAGAGAAGATCGACCGCCACCGAGCCTACGCCAGCACTGTTTTCCTGCGTCTGCTTCACAGCACAGACCCCGCAGTACCTCACATCCTCCACCGGGAGGAGCTACTGAGCATCTTCCCTCAGTGAGTGCCACAGGGGTGTAATCATACTTGGGAGCCTGTTAATACAGTCTAGTTGTACTAACACACCTTACAGCTCACTTCAAATCACTGTATTTAGGATATGCAAAAATGTGTGTGGCTGTGTATTTTGATACTTGTGCCATTATACTAACAGGCGAATTGATCAGATCAGAAAACATCATTTATGCTTTATGCATCAATCCAAGTGTTAGGGTGCTTCACTTCAAAATAAGATGAATTTGAGGAAAATAGCAAATGTACTGCACCAGATAATCAATTGCTTGTTATAGCGTATCAATTGCATTGAAATGTTCAATTTATACAGTTTTTGACGTAAGTTGATAGCCCAAGTATAATCAGTAATTAATTAAGAATTAAATTTTTTGATTACACTGTATTTTAAGGTCTAATTATTGCAAAAAAAAAAAAAAAAAAAAAAAAAAAAAAAAAAACATTGACTACAACTTTTGCATCAATAAACTCCTAATTAGCTGCTTATTAATAGATAGTAAGGTAGTTGATAAGTTTAGATATTGGGTAGGATAGGGATAGAATATGGTCATGCAGAATATGTGTTTTATATACTAATAAACAGCCAATATGTTAATAACAGACATGCTAATAACCAACTACTTAATAGTTAGAATTGGTCTCTACTAAAGTGTTTCCAATGTTTTTGTTTGTTTGTTTTATGGCAGATTTAAAATGTTAGGAAATTTGTCCAAAGCTTTATGTTTACCTAGAAAATTTAAACAAAACGGCTTCTATTAAAAATTCTGTAATATATTTCCTATAAAATACAACACTAAAGATTGTCCACCATTGACCCTAGCATTAGAAACTTCATTTATTTTTCAATTTTTATTTATGGCTCTATTATAGTTCTAATTTCATAATATCTTCAGTTCACTATTTATTTTATTTTTGATTTATATACCACATTAATATAATATTTTAGTATTTTCTTTTCACCCAATAGTATAGTTTGCTCTAGAAAGGTTTCTGCAGGTATTAAACAGTCTTAATTCTCCTTTTACAAATGAATAACTGATGAAATATATTTTTTCCAGTTCAAATATTTAAACGTCCTTAAATCAAGACTTTATGTAAAGTGTAGATAGACATGAAGACATTTTGAGAGTTAAAGATAGTAGAAGTCTTGTTTTATGAGAAATTGAACACACACAATAAAGTGAGTTTATGCTTAAAACATAAACAAGCATGTGTCAGTGGGGTCTAAAAACTTGTACTACTTTTGAATTAAGTTGATTTATCTGACTCTATTGACAGATTTGTTTCATAAACAAAATTTCACAGAATACAAGCCTCCTCTCTGTCGTTTCGCTTCTCAGTGTATCTTAATTTAAAAATCTGTAGATATTTGCACTGGAAAACAAGAAGAACATCCCATTTTTACAGTGTGATCAGAAGGTACAGTAAAAGTAATTTCCATATTCTAGTTAAGCTTTGTGTGTGAGTGTGTAAAATGAATAAAAAAGTAATGTAAATCCTTTGTAAGTTGTATTTTTAAACAGCTGCTGGTACAACTCATTGTGTGCTTCTTACTTTAGAGAACATATTGATATGGTGTTTTCCCTTCGATTTTAATAAGAAGATAAAGATTCAAGTGAAGTAGAATTAAGGGCTTCAAATCCTGAATCTCTATGACTGTGTATCTAACTATTAGTTTTCCTGCGTATCCTCTCTGATAGTAAAAAAAATATATATATATATATATATATATATATATATATATATATATATAATATATATACTATATATATATATATATATATATATATATTTGCCATAAAATATTGCAGGATATTTGTTCAGTCATTAAAGATTGGTCTAATTTATTCAATGTAAAGCACAAATTAATTATTAATACTATTCTGTGTCCTTTATTCTAGTGTGGAAGTCTGTTGTTTTGTTCACATCTTGTATATTGGCATCTCCCCACACCTCTCTGGGTTGCGTGCAACAGATCAAATGTGTCAGGCATTAACTTGGCTTACATTATGTAATTAAATCTGGGAAGTGCTCTTCTGCATTGAAGTTTCTGGAAAGTACAGATTTTCATTTTCACTGCTTACAGTTTTAACTGTAGTTGAAAAAGAGACCCGGCCCAAATGCTTCACACATGTTTATCTCTGACCTCTGGTGTTTTTTTCACATGGGCCGCAGAGAGACGGGAAACTCCCTGAACTGGAATGCTGCATCACAGGCCTTCCCTCACATCACGCAGCTTCTGCGGCTGCATCAGTACCAGTACCACACGCTCCTGGGCCTCACTGTGTCTGTGGGTGGCCTCACCAAATCTACAGTAGGTTGCACCACATAAACAAAAGCATTAAAACACAATTCACCCTCAGCCACCACTTTTTTCCCTTTTGAGGCTTACAGCGTAATTTGTTATAAACAGAAATTTAACCTTTATAAAGGTTCATTGAATGCATTATTGCTGTAAAAACATACAGTGTTGTTTTTTTTTTTTTTTTTTTTTTTTTCAAAATAATAATAATAATACATTTCAGAAAAATCTCATTGGAGCCCCTGGAATGCGTTTCAAAGACCCCTGGTTGAAAATTTTGATTAAAAATAAATCTACAACATAACCAGACCACAGCCATCAGTATTTCCATATGAGGCGAACAGTGAGGTCACAGAAATGGATCAATTCGAATAAATTGCATGGTGATAAAAGACACAGCAGTGACCAACAGAGGGAGCCGTCAACACTCTGTTCTCCAGAGAGTCTGTCTGTAGTGACCTCTGTCAGGAGTGTGAGCAGTTTCAGGGAAAGTGAGACTATTAGACCATGTAGTATTACTTTGCATTGCTTCATTTCAGATTTGCAAGAGTTGCAACACAAAAGTGGTCCGTTATTTCGGGTTTTCGAAAATAAACTGGTGTTGAAACGCTTCTTGGTGTTTTAAGAAAATTCCTGACATGTGTTTAAATAAACTGAAATTTAGCCTCAAATGCAAGTCTATGCCCATCCTGGCCTCAAAGTGCACAGGGTGTAAACGGCTTTGAGGTGAAACCACAGCTCCTCCAGTGGGCCAGGATTCATTCAAAACAAATTTAGCTGGAACAGAGCAAGCGGGATTGGCACCGTGTCCCTTCACATTTGCGCTCATGCTTTCGGTGGTGACTGAGGGCCCCGAAGGGATCTTCAGTCTCCAGCTCATACACTTGATCATTTCCTTTCTCCTTTACTCTTTAAGGTTTCTTCTTTTTTAAGCATTTTCCTATACGCTCCTTCTTGTTTTCTCCTGTTTTGTTAGCTGCTGTTATGTGTTTCCCACATTTCTATACAATACCATTCAAAATGGTCGATAGATTTTTTTTTTTTTTTTTTTTTTACATTTTAATTTTAACTTTTTTTTTTTACTTTTAATTTTGTACTTTTTTTTTAAGTTTTGAAATGTTATTTACGATCAAAGTTACAGCAGAAACAGTAATATTGGGAAATATTATTTTAATTTTAAAATAGCTGTTTTCAATTTGAATATATTTTAAAATGTAGTTTATTCCTGCGACACAAAGTTGAATTTCCAGCATCATTACACCAGTCTTCAGTGCAACATGATCCTCCAGAAATCATTTTAATATGCTGATTTGCTGCTCAATAAAAATTTTTTTCATTATTAATGTTGATTTTTTTTGTAGAAACTATAAATAATCTAATTTGCAAATGGTAGTGTATGTTTTTTTTCCCACTATTATTATTATTACACATAATAACACAGTATTTGCATATTTAAACCATAATTAACATAATAATGTATTTGCACTATATATGCCAATGACTTGACACATTTTTTATTTTATAGGGATAAATTCTCAAATATTTTGCAAATGCAAAACAGATAATGCAGATCAACCAAATACAGGGAAATAAAAAAAAAAAAAAAAAAAAAAAAAATAAGTAATCAAATACATATCAGGTAGTTTGACCTAACTAACCAGGTTAGTTCAGGTTGTAAATTCTTATTTTTATATATAAAGTATGGTACTGTAGAAGTAGATTTTCTTTCTCCATCTGTCCTTTGTTCCACTTTGTTAGTGTTTTAGGCTCAGTGCCCGTGCTCCAGTGGCTGTTGGGAGAGCATGATATTAAGCCCTTTTGTTATTTATAGCCACCAGTGTTTGTTGATGAAGAAAAAAATAATGTGAAGGCCTTTAACAGGCGCTTTGCGCATAGTAAATGTCAACTCATCTGCCAACTGGACCTATAAATGACCCCCCCACCACCACAAACCAGCAGACTTTTGATTAGAGCCACAGCAGAGGTTACGCTCTCACCTTCAGCCTGGAACTGTGTGATCTCTGCGAGCCAAAACTGCTGGAGAAATGAGCAGTTCTCACAGACTCGATGCTGAATGATGGAGCTTCTCCCTGAAGCTCTGCTCCCTCTGGATCACACGGCAGAGTTTGGACTGATACCGCACATAATCGTGCCCCATCTGACCCCTCACACACACAATAACACACTGCTACAGGGGAGTCATACATAATAATGAATACTTGATTACTTTATAATTCATGCTTTATCAAAGCATTTGCAAGATAAAACTGTTTTGTATAAATATGGCATGGAAGGCACATGTGCAGCACCTTACAGTACGGTACTACAAAAATTTGAGTTTACACGATCATTTGTGCAAACAAATACACAGAGTAAGACCTTTAGATAGGTTTAACAGCCTGAAAAGGCTACAACACAATACACATAAAATGCTTTATATATTAAATAGCAATGTGGTAATGTCTATTTTTGGCTTTTTTGGAACTTGATGGCTGCAAACTAAATGATAAGATTATATTTTATATTTATTCCAGTGCCTGTACCTTTGCTGAAGATGGTGGACCAACTCCTGGCTCAATGCTGCTTTGACCTCTTGGCCAGCGAGGAGAGGTGAGCGTGGGAAAGCCCAGTGTACATTACTGCCTCCCTTGGCTCAGATACACAAACCATCCAGAGCTCGGCAGGAGAGATGATATCATGACAGAAACACACAGAAAGAGCCTTTGGGAGAGCTTAAGATGAGCCCGGCCAAGTCATGTGTTGAAGCGAGGATGCTAAGGGTGGATGTGTGTGTTGGTTTGTTATATTCCGATGTAATTTCTCTGTTTTCAGTCATCTATTCTGTGGAGAGCTACTGTCGCTCTGTACAGAGGAAATCAAGAAGTCCAAAGATGTCCAGAAGTTGTTGTCAAGTATTGCTGTGTAAGTTGCATTTCCAACACTATGCAGAGATATGGGTCCTTGACAAGTTGGGTGTCCACCTTAGAAATAATCAAAATTGTTTTAAATAATTTAAACATTTTAAAAATACATTTTATAAATTAGCATATGTTTTGTTAATACTGTAAAGGCAAGACACTAGAGGCAAACAAATTGTTTTATGCACTGGTCAATTTTAAGAATTTGAGCTATTTGGACTTGTTGCATATTAGTGGAAAGAAACATCCAAAATACTTTTTCAAGGGCATTTTTTTTTTCTTTTTTTATCTCTAGATTTCAAATATAATGGATATCTTTAAAGTTTTTTTTTTTTTTCTCGACACTTTAGTAGCACTTTCACACAACAAACCTTAAAGTTGTATTCCTATCTGTATTCTGAAGGTTTTTACAGAGAAGTTTGTTCATATCGTTTGCCTGATTTTATACTTTTTTTTTCTTAAAAACATAGTGAAAACATATTTTTTGCCCAAATCTCCTATCTAAAAACTGTCAAAAAATAAAAATAAAATAAAATAAAATAAAATAAAATAAAATAAAATAAAATAAAATAAAATAAAATAAAATAAAATAAAATAAAATAAAAATAAAAATCCAGTGTTCAGATTTATTTTTGGAAATGTATACAAATTAGCGCAGATTTACTTACATAATTTGTCATTTGCATATATAAACATAGCATTGAAAAAAAATTATACTTTTTAATACTTAATGTAATCAATCAACTTGAATTATGGTAATTTCTATTAGTTAATTGGTTATTTTAACTAACTAACTTAATACTTTTTAATAATCAGTCAATACAATCGCTTCATCAAAGTTTGCACTATTCTCATTTTTTTTTAAATAAAAAGAAAATAATTGATAAAGTGATTGTAATGAACAATTATTAATTTTATATGTTAAACATATTACTTTAGATAAATCATTTGTATCAGTTCCTCATCACCTCATACATTTATAAAAGTTTTAAACTAAACTATTTTTTTTATTACTTTAAAAAAAACATAGGCATAGGTTTTTTTTTTTACATTTTTGACTAAAAAAGGTTTCAAACATTGTTTTATGAACCATTTTCAACTTTTTGAAGTTTTGATTTAATCACTCTAAAAATGTAATTTCAAATGTGTCTCCTGGTTTTAGTGTAATCTCTTGTGATTGGTCATTATGTCTGAGCTCTCTCTCTGATTGGTTCTTTGACCATGGGTTCTGTGGAAAGGTGCAGTTCAAGGGTGATGTGAGGAAGAAGGTCTTATTGCAGCTGTTGATGTTGCTCTGTCACCCCTTCCCTGTGCTGAGAACATTAGCAGGCCACTTTAGTACAGACTTAGCCTAGGCACTCGTGTTGTACCCCGTATTTAATTCTGACTACATTGTCTCTCTTGGGTCTGAAGATCAGGAAGACGACAGCCAGGTATACGAGATGCTCTTGACCTACGATGATGTCATTGACGATGATCAGGTGCTGGCTGATGTCATGGCCTTGCTTGGTGACATTAATTGGTGAGTGTTGACATTGGGCTTATTGGAGGATTATGATGAGGACTTTTAATTTTAATGGTCGTTTCTTGTTTCCTGTATTAGGGAAAGTGACATCGCCACAGTGCAGACCCACAGGAATCAGCTCTGTGATTGGTTCAGAGTGCCCAGGCCAACTCTGGTGGCCAGGGTAACTTATTTAGGCCACTGAAGAGGTTTTATGTGAGAACATTTCGTAGTGTGGGACTGTTGCATCAAACCACATCTGACATCCAGATGCTGCTTCCTGCATTACTCATCCACTGGTGGGTGATACATTAGTGGATGTTGGGGCACAGAAACCATCAGTTACCAGAAAATATGTTTAATACGGCATTCTCAAAAAATATGAAGACTGGCTAGCTCTACAGCGCATTGCAACAGTGAAATAGATGAGCTGTCATAATAATCCCATGTATACAAACACAACACCAGGAAGTGCAGATGAGGTCATTTCCTTCATAAAAGGTCATTTCTGGTTAATAATGTCACAGAATTTACCAGTATTTTGAAACGGATGTGTGAATGGTGCTTTACTGGTAAAAATAGGGAACATTGCTGCCTGTGTGAACAGCACATTTTTGTATTTATCGGCATGTATTGTATTTTGTATTTAAAGTCGTTCCAGTAATCATGGCAGTTTACTGTTATTACTGTGTGAAAAGGGGCTATTGATAATACTGGTCAACTATTAGTAATAATATAATAACACATATGTGTGTTTAATGGGGATGTGTGTGTACAGGTCAGGGGCTGCAGTTTGAAGATCTCAGGGTAGTCTAAATTTATAATTGTTTTGCTGGAAATATAAAATTAAGCAACATTATAAATGCTGTACTGTATTTAATGTGCTTTTTATATGACCAGTGGGTTTGCTAAAGAGTAAACTAATTTTGCTATCCCTTCTTGTCTTGCAACTCATGAGAATGAAAGAGTTATGACAGAGATCATTTAAAAAGCATCTCATATTTAAATTTCATTAGGAAATTACTTTACCTTTGATACGTTGCATTCACCAAAGATTCAGTTCAGTGAATCAGTTCAAGCAGTTCAGCAAATATAAGTCTCTGATGAATATTTATAAATCACACTACTTTTTTCAATTTTTCCATGCAAAGAAATGTTCGTCAGGGACAGTGTCCATATGTCCTCCCTGCTGTCAGATAACATTGTCCATCTAATAGTATCCGACCTGTCATCATTAAATTCTTAAGTAAAACATCTTGGAGCTCAGTGAATATTTTTTTTTAAATGATGATTTCCCAGAACAAGGACTTGTGGTGGCTCTAAACCACAGAGTTAAGCTTACTTTACAACACTGTAGAAACAATCTAGTTGAGTAGTGATTCTCTGTTTAAGGATGCTGTTTGTAAGATTGACACTGAGTGGTTGAACTAGGTATTGCAGTCCAAATTCAAAATACTGGAGAGGGTTTTTTCACCCGGTCCCTCCTCCTCAGACTTGATGCACACGTAGGTTGCCAGATTGATGACACAAACAGGAACGAGCGCACTTGACGATGAACTAAATTAAATACGCTGTGTTTTCTGCCAACTGGCAACCCGGGGTGCAGAAATACAATTGGGTAAACTGGCAGTGCGCAGGTTTCACAAACCAAAACAATGACAGACATTCCAGCCTCGAACGCACATTTCAAAGGAGAATAACTGACTGCAGCATTGTTTTTCAGATAAACAAGTATGTTAACTTAGCATGTTTCTTAAATATCTGCAAACATATTATGGTATTGCTTTAGTAGAGTCACAATCTTACATATAGCACCTTACAAATTACTGACGTCATTTTTATAAATTATTTTTCATGTGTGGATCATAGCATTTCTTTCAGAGGCATAAGAGTTGGAGGATCCACTATAAATTCCAGATCAAATTCTAGAGGTGCCTTATCCATATCCCACTTCAACACAAATTTAAGAAATGATTCACCCCAAAATTCAAAAGATTCTGTCATAATTTACTCACCTTCATGATATTTGAGTCAACAAGTTGAACTAGAAAACAAATCAGCAAATGAATCAGTCTTTTGAGGCTGTGCTTTTCAATAAATCTGTTGAGACTGGTCACACATCTGATTCATTCTCCAGCCTTATTCCAATTTACTGACTCAGGTCATAGGGTGGATTTTTGATACTTTGAAAGCTTTCTGATACTTTAATGGCACATTTTTGTTCTATTTGGAACTAATGAACTGTTGCGTAATGGAAAAGCTGCATCAAGATTATTTGAAATACTTTTGTTTCAAAATGCTACTGCTGCCTTTTGGCTCTCATATTCACACTTACAAATTGATAATTGGGTTTTGAGGGAACATTGGTGCACAGGGACCTGTAGGTAGATTATTTCTTCTCTCACACTCTCAAACAATTAGTTCCCCCACTTAGTTCCCTTCCATCACAGCCAACACAACAGCTTTCCAGACAAGCAATTTAGTAATGAAACTCAATCTAATCCACCTCTTTATACTCCAGGGATAGTGTTAACATTAACAGGAGAGAAGCCTTGGCAGTAGACAGATGCAGCAGGTCATTCCAGTCCTGGCTTCCTCTGCCGCCGTGTATCCGAGTGGTTGATGTCTGACTGTGGGCCGGACGGGGAAGCCTGGCGTTCTCTCACACTCAGCCCAAACCAACTCACCTCTCACTTTGGGCACAGGCTTTACTGGATCTTAGAGAAGAACCCACATGGTCTCAAAATACACAACAGCACTCCTGGCTAAAACAAAGGTCTGATTGTTGAGTTAAAGCCTCTGGTGGATGGGATCTCATTCTTTTAGAGAAGCACATTAGATGAAGTAGTTCGATTTAGATTTCTGCCCGTTGGGTAATCAGGATTTGGACTTGAATATGTCCTTGCATTCCCCCTGAACTTTCGGTAGTATTTGTCTTTTTTTTCTAAGGAATAATTTTGGAATCATTTACTCATCTGCATGCCATTCCATATTGGTTTCTTACATCAAACACAAAGAGATGTTGTCCATTTGTTATTTTCCATACAACAAAAATGGATCTTGGCATTGCTAGACCTGGTGCTAGCAATGCCAAGATCATGGGTTCGATTCCCAGGAAATGCACGAATTGATGAAATGCATGCTGTACCTTGAATGCAATAATACAATAAAAAAGATGCTAAATGCATAAATGTACAGAATGTACTGTTGTGTGTTGTGTTCTGAAGTGAAATTTAGGTTGTATTTTTTTGTGGCTTTGATCAAGGTTATTAAGTGATTTTTTAGTTGTTATTTTATTTTTTATTGTGTTTTATGTAAGATAAAATATAATATGAAGTTGGAACTACAACGAACCATTAAATGGCAATGAAACACTTAAATGTTACACCCAAAAATGAACACCCTGTCATCATTTACTCACCATATGTCATTCCAAACCTATTTCACTTATTTCTGTGAAGCACAAAAGAAGATATTTCGAAGAATTCCGGTATCCAAACAGTTTTGGTAACCATTGATTTCCATTGTATGAAAAAAAAAAAAAAAACACTTTCACTTCCTCAAAATATCTTGTTTTGTGTTTGATAGAAGAAATAAAGTCATGTGGGGCTGGAACATTATGGTGTGAATGAATGATGAAAAATCTTTAATTTTTTGGTGAACTTTTCATTATGACTATGCCTTGTGTTTAAGTTGGTTATGCTTTTAATGGAGAAGTAGATTCAAATTTATACTATTATTAAGGCTACGCAGTTGTGCAAGTATGTACTGGGGTAATAATAGGTCCTGAAAAAACCACTGGGCATTTTCCAATTAAAAAGGCCAGATTGGGTTTTCATACAATAATGTAATGTATGAAGACATTTTCGGTAATACCATTATAAATAGCACCAGTTAAGCCGATTAGGTTGCAAAATGTGTGGAACACCACAGAAATAAGAACTGGAAGACTAAAAGGCCAGTCACACTACTCTTTTCATTCCATTGGCTTCCATTCATATGCATGCAAATGCAGGAGACAGGAAGTACAAGCTTGTGTGAATTTTAGTGAACCCAAAATCCCAATTTCTACCCTGCAAACTTCTATCATGTGAAGACTGATATGGCCTCTAAGCAGAACACAAATTAATCTAAAGCATTGCAATAAGATGAAGCAGATTACATATTTAAACATTTTGGATGTATTATATGTACATTTTTCTTTTCTTTTTTTGGGGACAATTTTTTTGTGTAATGTGATTGTGGTTCAAAGGTCCAGAACAACTTATGGTGATGTTCTTCGTTCATCACTCAGGGGTAAAAAAATAAATAAAAAAAGTATGGTATTTGGATGAATATTTAAATATTGTAGGCTACAGTGTGTGCTTTTTTGTCTTAATAACACTGAACGTGATAAAATGACAGCTGTGAGAAAAGAGCAGTTAAGTAAGCATCTACATCTTAAAGATCATGTGAATATCTTTGCACCAGATCTGCAGTTTGGCACTTCAGACAATTACAGTCTTGTCAAGTTTATTTATTTGTATTTATAATGTCTTATATTTTCGCAATACAGTCCACAGCTGTACATGCAAATTTTTTGCTCCCATAAAGCAATTCAACGTTTTTTGCGGGATTTCGTACCGCTCACCAAAGATACTAACAGAACTAACATTTGTATAGAGAGTTAGAAAGAAACAGAAGCCTTATTAGAAGTCAGTGTACCATCAGAATGATTTTGAAACAGCATTTAAAAGTGAATAAATAAACAAACAAGTAAAACTTAGATACAGTTGCTTTAATTAAGAAACTGGAAATGTTATACAGTAATTATAATACCAGTTTCAACTATAAAGCAGCTCTCCAGCAAATTCATGACAAAAGTTTCAATTTGCATTGAAGAGAAAGTTTTTATCACTTCTTCCTTTCAAATCGCATCAGATTAGGACTGATTCTGATTTTTATTAAACACTGTAATTGTTAAAAATTTCTTCCATCGCTTCTGTGCAAAGGCACACCGCAGTCTCCATACACCTTACGCAAACCCTGGATGTTTAGTTCTTATGAGGTCTCAGCTTCTCCACTTCAACCTTTTCTAATTTGAATTTAATTATTTTTGAGGGGAGCTAGATGGAAAGATCTGTTAGTAATTCTGAGACGTGTGCGTTTTTATTTGGCTGGTTTTCTGGAATAGCGAGGGGCTCTGCTACAGTGCCGAGAGTCAGGAAGAATGCTAATAATTCTGAAAGGCTTACAGTTGGCCGACAGTAGCCATGGCAATGGCTCCCGTACAATGGAGGCCTTTTAAAGAGGCCAGTGGGGAGGGGGGCCGTTCTCATCCACGGTGATATTGCGGCAGGGCATTTTCCACTCTTCCCTGAGCTGTTTGTTATAGGATTAGCTGCCGCCCATAGTGATCTGCACTATTCTGAGGTTAAAGTCTCTCTTTTAATAGTGTTTTAATAAAGTTCAAGCTATGAACCTGCTCTCTTTACAAGAAAGAAGCTTTAACTGCTTAGATTCATGTTGACTGTATGGCCAAACTGTGTAGATACCTATACGTGCTTGTTGAGCATAAGCAGTTGGTTATCCATAACCACTTCAACTCTTCTGGGAAAGCTTTTTTTTTTTTTTCGTTTGTTCTCTTCTTAAGAATAAGTGCATCCCATGTTGCACTGCATCATTGTAACAGCACCTCTGAGAATTACATACACATATAAATGAATAACAGCTTTCATTTCTGCACCATGCGGCCGATTCAGCTGTCACATCACACAAAGGCCATGGCAAGTACTAGGAGAAAGAAATATCTGTGCTCCTCCAGACCTTGTGAGTTTGATTATTATCTACTTTCCTTTAGTTGTGTTTTTTGGAAAGAACAATGTGCCCTCTTGTAGGAAGCAGAGCTTGCAGCATGTGTCTCAGAAACATCATTCCAAGAAGAGGCCTTGTCGACTTTCTTCTTAAGATGTCTTGTCCAGGACAAGAACAGCATGTCTAATTAAACCTAATTATCTCACTTGTCCATCATATTCAATTACATCACCAAAATACACCCTACCATCATGCTGGTAAGTACATATGAAGGTATGAGTAATTTCATATCATGCTAACAGTACAGTTAGCTGGAAGTTCCTATAAACTGTACTATATACTGTATATATACTATATACATACTGTATATACTATATTTTACTGTATTTTGCTGCAGTCTTGAGCATAAACAGCTTCTCAAAAAAATGGTTAATGGTTAGATTGGTTAAACACTATATATACAGTATATTTATGTAATCAAGTATGAATGATTTCTGAAGGATCATGTGACACTGAAGACTGGAGTAATAATGCTGAAAATGCAGCTTTACATCACAGGTTTAAATTACATTTTAAAATATATTTAAATAGAAAACAGTTATTTTAAATTGTAATAATATTTCACAATATTACCATTTTTATACTGTATTTTTGATCAAATAAATGCAGCCTTGGTTGAGCATAAAAACATGAAGAAATCTTTATGGTTCCAAACTTTTGGCCCATTTTATTAAAAATAAAACTATATTATTTATGTATTTATTTCTCCTTTTTGAGTAATGATATAGTAGCTTGCTTGATAAGTTTGGATTTCTTGAAATATATGATTTCCAGAATTTGAAAAAAATTCACAATTTCAATTGTGAAATATAGTCATGTTGGCTCCACAGACTCACTGATGTGTAGTGATATTTGTAATGTTGGCTGAAATATTATTTATCCTTATTCTTGGTGGATATTCAATCTAATTAAGGTTTTGTGTTTCCAGGATAAATCAAGACAAACTGAAAAAGGGGAAAAAAAAATGTTCACAATAATGTTTCATGAAGCATGAGCAGATGTTCCACTTTTGTGGTGTACCCTGTGTATAATGATATTCTTGCACATACCCAAATGATGCTTTCCACATGGGACATTAATTTTTAATTTGCTATGTTTATTTCAGCAGTTTCCAATAGAAACCATCTCTTCTGTATCTCATTAAATAGAAGGGTTGGACAGTGAGTCATAAATCCATTTTTTCATCAGTTTTCACTAATAGCTATCTTTTCTTTTTTTTATTATTTATTATGGTTTCATTATAAATATGTGGGACGTTTAATTATGCCCAGGTGGAACTAAGGCACACGAGTCCTGGAGCTCCTAACACCTGGTGAGAGAGAAATGATACCCTGTGCTCATTAATGTCTCTTGGCCACAGATCGGCTGGCGAGTCTTTCGTGATAATGACCAGGATTTTATGGAGAGAAGCTGTGGAGGGTCTGCAGTTAACAGACCTTGACTCTCGTTAAGGTAGCTGCCTTTTAGAGACAAAACTGAGAGGAGTAAAGCACATCCAAAATGTGTGGGCATTTTAGAAATATGTTTACAGAATGAGTTTTGTCTGAGCTCATTGTTTTAATAAAACATTGCAGCTGTCTGCATTAATAAAATTCAAAGGCCAGTAAAAGAGGAAAATAACATTTTATCTCAGACAGAGTTAAGAAACCACTTTATTAAAGAGATAATTTTCCAAAGACATGAAAAACTAGCTGAGCGAACTGTGAGAGAATCGTGAGTTCATAATAGCACTGTTATAATACCAACGAGCCATTGTTTGTTTTCAGATATGGATTTCTGTTTCTAAAAGATCATGTTTTCAGATCTCATGCCCCGTGTGTGATGCAATAGGAGTCTACAGGAAATGTTTTTAAGAAAATAGATATGAAAGTCTTGCCCGTTCATCATCATGTTACCATCTATCAAAGCTAGCAGACTCCATGACTCAAACAAGAGGACCCAGTGCCAAACACGTGGCTCGCTTCAAGATAAATATCTGTGGACATCCGCAGATATTTCATTTTTGAAAATATAGAGGACCCAGAAAAGGTATCTTTCTGTGAGGATGGCCAAATAATGTAATTATATGATTGAAATTCCAGATATGTAGTAATTATATGATTACAGTAGAAATAGCAGAGATGCTATAATTATGATTATGACAGCTGATGCGGTCATTCTCCAGAAAACCAGTCCTTATATCTTTCCAAAAGCCTTAATGAACAGTTTGAGAGGCATGCGCTCCCTGCCTTAGAAATTGCCACGTTGTTGTTAGGAATTATAGTAATTTGGGGACGGAGGCTGCTGGATCGCATCGGGAATGTGGGCTAATTGCTAAGTCGTGTGCTTTTATAGACCACAGGTTAATGGGTAGGCTGTTTTTATATAGCGTGTGTGGAGGGACGCATTTATGTCATTTTCTGTAGTTGGATTGTTTGTTCATATTGGTTTTTTTGCTTGTTGTGTTTGTAGGTAATATTTGGTTGGTTAATTGATTAGTTTGTTTGAAATGTTTTAGCTGTATTGTTTTTTTTTTGTTTTTTTTTTCAGGTTAGCAATGTGTTGTTCTCACACCTTTTTTTGTACTTCTGTTTACGCACATCTGAACTGAAATACAAACAGACAACTCAGTCATCATTTACTCATCTTGTTCCAAAGATGTTTGGCTTTCTTCTGTGGAGAAAAAAGGAGACATTCTGAAGCTACTAGTTGGTTGTTTCCATATAGTATTCAAGCTTTAAAATTGCATAAGCGTCATAAAAGTAAAAGTAGTCCAGCAGTGGAATTGCATAAGAAAGAGTGCAATTTGGTAACACTTTACAATAAGGTTCCATTTGTAAACATTAGTTAACCTGAACTATAAATGAAAAATATTTCTAAAGCAATTTTAATTTTAACATTGCTAAATACTTTATTTACTTTAAAAGTTGTATGCTATTTTGTTTAGATATATCTGATCTAACATAAACTAATGAAGAACAGTTGCAAGTAACATTAACAAAAAATAATAAATACTGTAACAAATGTTTTGCTCGTTGTTAATGTTAGTGAATGCATTAGCTAACGTTAACAAACGAGACCTTATTGTAAAGTGTTTCCAGCGATTCTTATTGTAATCGGTCATACAGGTTTGACTTTATGATATTTACTCAAGGACATGAATGACAGAACTTTTATTTTTTGGTGAACTGTCCCTTTAAAATCAGTGTCATTATGCCTGGTGTCATAACACCCATGCTGTTGGTGTTTGATTGAGCAGGGATGTTTTTGTTTGCATTATTCCACACATGTTCTTTCTTATCATGTTAAAATAGATTAGCTACTGAATCCTGTGCTTGTAAATGAACACTGTGGCTCCCAGTGCCTTTGTCCTCTTTGAATCTGTGGGCTTGCCTTCTGATAAAGTAGACTGGCCCCAATTAGCCTCTCATTTCCTTGTCACTCTCTGTCTGAAGTTACCACATTCCTCTCAGAAGACTGTGTGTGTGTGTGTGTGTGTGTGTGTGTGTGTGTGTGTGTGTGTGTGTGTGTGTGTGTGTGTGTGTGTGCATGTGCATGCTTGCGTGCGTGCGTGCGTGCATGAGTGTGTGTCAGATATTCCAGGAAGAGTTAGACCAGAAACATATTTTACACATGCACATAAATGCTGACGACACTGCATTGCAATCCCACGTATTGTCTGTTCTTGTGATATATGTTGGTTAAGTTGTGTCATATTGAATATTGTTGCTGGTCCAGGTCTTTACTCCATTTCAAGTTTATATACTACCTTACAGCCGTTTTCTAGCGCTATCCATGTGTAGAGCACCTGCAAGAACTCTGTGTACACTAGTCTCAGAGTTAAAGGTGTCCCGACACCTATATTTCAACAATTCCGAAAAGATGAATTACTGTATGGCCAAGAGAATTTTTGGTATGGAGTTAAATCTTAGGATTTATGATTATGATTTTTGTCAGACGGAACAGCCATATTAAAGGGATAGTTCACCCTAAAAATAAAAAAAATGTTATTAATTAACCTCAAGTCATTCCTAACCCGTCAGACTTTCGTTCATCTTCAGAACACAAATGAAGATATTTTTGATGAAATCCGAGAGCTTTCTGACCCTGCATAGACAGCAATGGAACTACCACGTTCAAGAACAAGAAAGGTAGTAAGGACATTGTTAAAATAATCCATGTGACATCAACCGTAATTTTATGAAAAATTGGCTACAAGAATACTTTTTGTGTGCAAAGAAAACAAAAAAATATGACTATATTAAAAAAAATTCTTCTCTTCTGTCAGTCTTCGATGCAGATTCATGAGAATACCTCAACGCATGCGTGTGCAATCCTCTGATTGAAAACAAGCCACAACGTATACGGGTTCTACGTCAAAACCAGCACCACATAAAACTCTTGGATTTCATCAAAAATATTTTTTTGAAGCTACACGTATAGCAGGGACAATTTTAAACGACTACATTTTGTGGGGCTTCCAAAATTTTTTATATAGTTTAATATATGTTTTATATTAAACAAAATTTATTTCTGATTTTGTTTTATGTTGAAATCTGAAATGATCTGATCAATTAGATTTCTGGAGAAAACACAATAATAGCTGCATTCCCCCCCCCCATATATTTTTTAAGTAATAGCCAAATTGTTAATGGCACTGTTAAGGATCCCCAGTTATGAATTGCAGTCTGAGACATTTTGGGATACACAATGGAATGTGAAATCAAGCTTTAATTAGCTAAGAAGCTTCTGCAAAATATGCTTTGGCCATTCTTCTCTTTCACCACATCCTGAAGATGCCCGGCTGGATTTAGTTCCAGTGATTGTAGAGGCCACTGGGTACACTGAACTGAACTCATTGTGATGTTGTAATGATTTCTATCAACAAAAGCTGAACCTCTTGACGTTCTTGCGTTTGTTTATTAAGTTGCTTTTGAATACTGAGTTACTGATTATTGGCTAGTTGTGTATTTGCAACTGAACAGATATAGCTACTAAAGTGCCCGCTGAGTGTCTATTCTAATTCAGTTCTATATTATCTTTAAATTTGAAACTGCCGGACCATCGGACCGCATAATCTGGCTCTAGAGCATGCATGCGACCTGAAAATAGCAACCCTGTTTTGGCATTTCCTTGAATCCTTTGGCAGAAGCCTACAGAGCCAAAAATGCTTAGACTGACCTCCCTCATCCCGCGCTAACCTGACATGACCTCACCCTGTGACTGACATTAAGAATGTTTTTTGTATCTTCTCAGAACTTTTTCTTCCAGTGCTGTTTGTTCTTTGCCTAAGAGAACTTTCGTCATTGGTGTAACATGACTGGGGCTTCTGTCAACTTTCGACCCTTTTTGTGACTGTGTTTGGCTCAGGAGGGTTTCCGTGTGTTTTAGTGGTGACCTCATAAGGATGGCTCAGGCTTCAGGGCCTGTCTGGCTTTTGTCCAGAATGAGCTCATCACCAAAACAACAGCCAGCTGGTGATGAGGCCATTGCTCCCCTGACCCTTGTCTGCTCTTTGCGTCCTCTAGTGTGTTTTGAGCCTTATTGGGAGTGTGGTGTCGGCCTTCGCGCCCCCACCCCCTCCCCCCCACTTCTAATAGTCTGTTTCTCACTGAGCCAACGGCTGCTGGACTGTCCTCCGGCGCCTGGCTGAGCAGCAGTAGAGCCAGTGCTCTGCAATGAGTCCCATAGAGGGAGGACAAATAGTTTGGTCTGGCCTAACTCCAGCACTGAGCAGCCAGAGACGCAGGGGTCAATTCGTCTTTTGGGGTGGTCCACTGAGAGTGTGTTGTCCTCAAATGCAGATAATAGGAGGATGTTGTACTTTACCTTTGTGGTGTTTTTCTAAATTGCAGTGAAGCGCCTTTCATGGTAAGTCCACTCTATCTGTCTAGACTTTCCTTGCGTCTTGGGAGTAGGAACACAGATGCAATGCCATGCATCATAATTGTGATCCCCTGTCACATCCAATGAAGACGAATGAGGCTGGTCTGGTATTATGTTGTATGTGGATTTGATAGTGTGCTTTGGTATGTCTGCTGTGGAGCGCTATTGAATTACTACTATTACATCTCAACCGGCAACGGCCACCTAAGGTCGCACTTTTGGCTTTGTACAAGGCTGTGTTTGCATGAAGCCAATCAGTGTGAGTTCAAAGGTTGCTGCACCCCAGAACCTTGCACTGCATTAAGAAAGAATGGTCTCTAGTTGTGTCAGTGGATAACGTCGTTAGGACCAGTGTGATCCCATTAGTCAGATTGTTATTTAGGATTTCTGTCCCAGCTCAGAGTAACCCACTCAACCTGGAGCCAATCTTCTGGAGGCATACACATGTGAGGCCAGCCAGGGGTCAGCACTAGCCACAGGGTCGTATCTCCTTTCTCCCTTGTACCCTCTCCTGCCCGCACCCTGCATTTGGATCTCATTATTCAATTCCTTCGGAATTCTCAAATAATTAAAAAGACGTTCTTCTGTAGATTAACGGCTATTCCCTGGGATCTCTTTGAGCCAATCCAAACACATACAGGGAGGCCGGGAGGGGTCAGTGGAAGGGCTCCTCACTCTCTGAGCCTGTTGGCCAGCCCTGGACACCTCTGGATCTCAGGCACAGCTGGATTCAGGGACTTGGTTACTTGAGGGTCAAGCACAAACCCTGATTGAATGTCGAATACAAGTCACTGACTCTTACACAACTTGTCTGATTCATTTAACAGCACTTCATAAAATCTCCTTTGACATGGCTTACTTTTTACTATACTTTTTTATGGCTGGGGTCTTTGTTTACATACCTTTCTATTTCATTTAGTTAGAATCGCTTTAGTAGTCTTCCATTGGAAAGAGCGAAATTATGTATGAAAATTAAGGAAAACACACTGTTCAGATGTCATTAGTTTAATAGTTTCACCCATAAATCTCTGAACGAAAGCTCCAGGTGGTAAATAATTTGCTTCAAGGAAAAGGAATTAAGGAAAGGTTTTCCTGCCCATAAACCCCGTTGCATTTACAGAGAGTAGTTACCATTGTTTTGTTAAGGATATAAAATTTTGCCTGCTGTTTTTCTCTTTTCTTCTTACTTTATATTAGGTGGCCTTACATGTAAATTAATAATTTGATACGATGCACTTATTGTGTATATACATGTTTTTACATTGTATTTATATATATATATATATTTTTTTTTACATATCTGCCTGTAATTACACCTCTAATTATTTTCTGTATTTACATTTATAATTACACTGTTGACCCATGCCTTACACCTTAACCCACCCTTAATCCTACCCATACCACCAAATATACCACCCTTAAACCTACATATACCACCCTAACTTTACCTGTAACCCACCTCAATAGCAGCAAAAGTGTTTTGCAATACAACATGAACACAATAAGTACATTGTACTTATTTTTTATTTTTTTTATTATTATTTTTTTTATTATTTATGTAAGTACACAGTAGTTAAGGCCAATTAATATAAAGTGGGATCAAAACTCTTCATAGGTGCTTCTGCTTTCTCCAAGATTTCAGTGCATTGTCTGTTATGCTGGTATGAGTTTTCCACTTGACTTTGTTATTAGATTAAGTATGTGCTTAAGCAGCAACACTGGTCAATGTTCTTATTGTGTGATCATCAGGGTATTCTTGTGTAAGACCACAGCAGTGCTGATTTTGATACGCTTTCAGTTAGTTTTACAATATTTGCTAAAGCTTAAAGTTAGAGAACCTGCACCACAAGACAACATAGCCACAAGTTGTCTTGTATAGAAAATCATGATTATGATCTGTGCTGCTAAAGCATGTGATAAAGCTGTGACTGCCAAATAGGTGCAAACAAAGGACACAACTTTAAATTGGGGGCTGAGTGGACACACTTTATATTAGGTGGCCTTAACTACTTTGTACTTACATCAAAAATTGTGTTCATATTGTATTGCAAATCACTTTTGCTGCTACTGAGGTGGGATACGGGTAAAGTTAGGAACAGGTTTGGTGGTATGGGTAGTGTAACAGTGTAATTATAAATGTAATTACAGAAATTAATTACAGATGTAATTACATATGGGTATTTTTAAAAATACAAAGTACAATGTAAAAACGAGCCTGTCTCCCCCCTCCAACAAAAAACGACCATATAGGTCGTTTGTAAGCACCTATTATGACGACCTATATTTACGTTTTAAAGTAAGCGGCCTCTAGCGGGCGTAAAAATAATGACAGGTAAACGTCATTACCAATCTAAAACGCACGTTTATTTTAAATGCAATGTGTGGACTTTTTACAGATCTCACAGTAATTCGTACATATTTGTACTAGGTATTATTTCGTTCGAATGACCACCACCTTACAAACCTAACCCTCACAGAAATCATGCTAAATTAGATTTAATTGGCATATGGGTGCACGTCCATTTCTGGTATCGAACCCATGATAGCAATGATTGCATAAAAGGTTAAACGCAATAACAACGTAAAAACAGCGCAAATAAAAGAGTACAAAACATTAATATGAAAACGACCTTTTGCCGATAGGGGCGCAATTGTAGTATACGCTCTGATGGGTCGTATTTCGGGGATTTGGACAAACGACCTATACGAGCGTATTAGTTGGAGGACAGGTTGGTAAAAACATGTATGTACACAATAAGTGCTTTGTACCAAATGATTCATTTAAATGTAAGTGCATAGTAGTTATAAGGCCACCTAATATAAAGTGGAACTGGCTGAGTTTTCGGCCTTGAATTTGTGATCCAAAACAAATGGAAAGGCGCACCCTCGAGGGCCCCAGAACTTCGAGAGAGATTCAAACGCACATCACAGGACACCCAAATTAGATTATCTCCCTTGTGTTCCACCCTTTGTCTGTGTGTTTATGCTTAACAATGTTTGGTTATAATTTTCTGTCATATGATGCAGGAGGAGGGTTATTTAATTCAGTGCCTCTACATTTCCTTCTCACATGAGCTCTTGTGATTTGCATGTAGGGGCTTAAATAATAAAAACAACGATGCTGTGACTTTGTGTCACTATGTTTTTGACATACACCTGATTATTATTGTTGATAGCAGGAGAATATGTCTGTTTATCAATGGAGCCACACAGATTAGGCCTTGTTTGTAAAGTATAAGCCAATTCAGTTTAGTTTTGTTTGAGGGGAAAGGCAGACACACTGAAGTTAATTGAAAGCCGAGAATGTGTATTTTTTATCCTAACTCTGCTTTTAGAATTAGGGATTGATTTGAGCTCTCTGCTAAATCGCTTTGATTGTCTGTGTTCCTGGTAGGTATTTAGTCTTGCCTGGTTAACCTCATGCATATGGCTGGATGTGTGTCAAAGACACTGATTATTACCTGACCTGACTCTGGTTTGAGTTGGCTGCCTGTGCTACTGCTCTTTATAAAACGTTTCTTGTGTTCTTTAACAGGAGCCCAAATTACAGACTGCGTACATTTATTTTCAGGTAGTGGAACCAGGCACAATGGTCCCAATCTATCATTTTGAAGAGACTACTGCTGCTAGTCTCAGTCTCAGATGACAAGGTGGTTACCATGAGTGCTTTTACTGTTTTGCTAACGTTTGCAAGGTTTGCAATAAAATGATTGCCCCCTGGTTTCACAGCAAGACATAATCCCAGACTAAAATTTATGACCGAGCTGTTTTAATCATAAGAAACTTCTACTGACATTTTAAAATAGCCTATGTCAGTGATATTGTTTTGTCCCAAGGTGCACCAGTAATGATAAATTAACATATTTTGTCAATAAAATAAAATTATTATCCTCTTCAAATAATGGTGTTTAAAAAAAAAAAAATCGACAACGAACACACTAAAACCATGCATTGGACCCTGATCACAACACACAGCTAAACAGTATAGCCTAGTTCAAAATAATGTGGGCAGATAGATGAAGAAACACATTCAGACACAACAATAATTTCTGAACATTAAGCATTGATTGTCAGTCTATATTTACCTGTTTCTTGTGGTTTCTCATTAAAACTCATAAAAGTAAATAGTGTAAATTGTATCGCTAATGTCATAATACCAAAGTTTAATAATAGCGGGGCTCATTGTAGCGCAGTGTTAAAACGTTCCCCATCTGAGCAATGGGAATTTGAATCTGGTTGGTGTCTAGTTAGCGAAGAATTAAAAAATTGTCTAAACTGTTAAATAAGATATTGGAAATTAAAATAATAGCAGATTTGTCTCATTTTAAATAAATACTAAAAATTGAGTTGAAAAATTTACTTCAGCCAGAAATTTACTTTTACTATGGTAAAATAAATATTTGGCAATATCTTCAAAAGATTTTTGAATTTTAGTGCACTTTTTTATAGTGTTTATGGCAACTAGTAAATGCTTAAATTTGGTAAGATAGCATGTGTGGAAATATTTAAAACACAGGTTACAGCTCACCCCTCGTTAGTTTGTGCCCTGCACTCCCTGTTGATGCATTCATTACAAATTCAAAAACTGCCGCTTCAAGAAGCTTTAGAACTTTACGAAATTCAAACAACCATTTGCTCTCGCCCGCTTCATCACAGATTGAGACTTGCCGTGTTTTTGGTGAGGTGTGTTTGAATGAGAAATACGTGCCTTCATGATGGCTGCATCCGAAAACTTAGGCAGCTGACTTGCTGCCGTATCGGGCAATGACTTTGCAAGCAGCGTTTTTATAATATGATTTTGGACAGGCTTCTAAAGCAGAGTAATGGTTGAATGATCTACAGCAAAATATAGAGAGTTTTGGTGATAACTAAGTGGATATTGCATTACTGCAATATTAATTTCTCGCTAGAAATTACATCAAAAATGGAAAACGTTGATCAAAAACGTACATTTACACACAAACTGACCGCAACTTTCAGACGCCACCTTTATTTTTCATCATAACTTTCACAGAATTGAATGCACAGGATTGTGGGATATCAAAGGCAGCGAAGGATACATCTATGCTGCCTTCAAAAATCGGCCAGATGAAGGCATCTCAGGAGACAGGAACTGAAGCTAACATTGAATTCGGACGTGCCTTGATGCCTTCCTACCTTGGAATGCGTCCTCCGAAGGCAGCATTTTTCAGTTTTCGGATGCAGCCGATGTGTGCCTCAGGATAATAATCTGGATAATATTTCCAGTGATTAACAACTTAAATTCTGCTCTGCACTTCACAAAACTTTTGTATTCCACCAGAGCAGACTGCCACTGCGACTGCAATGCATCGTCATTTGGACTACTTTTGGTAGTTTTTGATATTTTTGCAATAAATAAATAATTGTGACTGCACTTTCTGCATGTTTTTCTTTACACTGGACATATTTTAAAGAAATAATTATGTTTAGAGTGGAATTAGGGACTATAAAAATATCTTTTAATATATTTTTGGCTAAAGATATGTTGTACATTTTTTCATTTTAAACATTGTAATATGTCCAGATTGTACATTTCAGAATCTATAAAAAAGTACTCAAATGTCTGTTTTGGGCTTGTAAACATTACATAGTTATACCTATGTATAAAAAATGAGGCCAGGTTGGCGATTTATATAGAAACGAAAGTATGTCCACCCCTAACCTTAACCATTAGTGTGTCATAAGAATGAGATTGTACAAATTCATGTGAATTTTTCACCAATTTGCCAAAATGAAATTGCCATGTGAGTGTGTTTTATACAGTCATTTTCAAAGAGGGGTCATGAACTGCCTTTGTTTTTTTATTTTGTACTGTTCTCTGAGGTCCACCTATAATGTTATCAAGATCTCGACATTTAAAAAACATGATAATTTAAAAGTAATAAACTATTTTCTGTCCTGTTTTTAAGCTCATCAGAATGCTCTGTTGAATAGGCATGACGGATTGTAGACATTTACATTTAATCATTTAGCAGACGCTTTTATCCAAAGCGACTTACAAATGAGAACAATAGAAGCAATCTGACAAACAAGAGAACAACAACAGTATACAAGTGCCATGACAAGTCACAGTTAGTCTAGTACAGAACCGGTAGCCAGGGTTTTTTTTTTTTTTTTTTTTTTATATGATATGCAAGAAAAGAAAAGGTAAGTGCTAGTATTAGTTGGTTAATTGCTGGCGAAAAAGATGAGTCTTCAGATGTTTTCTGAAAATGAGTAAAGACTCAGCTGTTCGAATTGAGTTCGGGAGGTCATTCCACCAGCCGGGCACAGTCCAGGAAAAAGTCTGTGAGAGTGATTTTGAACCTCTTTGGGATGGCACCACAAGGTGTCGTTCACTTGCAGAGCGCAAACTTCTGGAGGGCACATAAGATTGAACTAGTGAGCTTAGGTATGTTGGTGCCGTGCCAGTGGTCGTCTTGTAGGCCAGCATCAGTACCTTGAATTTGATGCAAGTGGCTACTGGTAGCCAGTGTAACCTGATTATGAGAGGAGAAATGTGAGCTGTTTTTGGCTCATTGAAGACAACCCTCTGGAGAGAACAAGAGCTTGGACAAGAAGTTGGGTGGCTTGCTCTGACAGGAAGGGTCTAATCTTCCTAATGTTGTATAAGGCAAATCTGTAGGACCGGGTCGTTGTAGCAATGTTGTCTGTGAAGCTTAACTGATGATCCATCACAACTCCTAGGTTTCTGGCTGTCCTGGAAGGAGTTATGGTTGATGAACCCATCTGTATAGAGAAGTTGTGATGAAACGATGGGTTAGATGGAACCACCAGCAGTTCTGTCTTAGTAAGGTTGAGCTGAAGGTGATGGTAATTCATCCAGCTAGAAATGTCACTCAGACAGGCTGAAATGCGAGCAACTACCATCGGGTCATCTGGTTGGAATGAGAAGTAGAGTTGAATGTCATCAGCGTAGCAGTGATAAGAAAAGCCATGCTTCTGAATGACAGATCCTAATGACGTCAGAAGTATACACCCACTGCTATGATTGGCTAATAGCTGTGTATGTTTGACAGTGTACATTCCTTATAGATGGACATTACTGTGATTTAGGCAAAAATGCAAATAACTCAATACATGTCAATCAATCAGTAAGAAGAGGCAAAGCAATAGTGTGTTTATATAGCAAAATTGTGCCTTGTTTGTAAACAAATCTGAGGTAAAAACAAACAAACAAAAAAACTTTTTTGTCTTTAGATCATCTTTATCATTTGGTTTCTGCATAGACCTGCACGTTCGCCTTTCTCATAAACACTACATGCGAGAATCAGTGGGCAGAGCTAAACAGGCAGCGATGTAGAAGCTGGCAATAGGGGATTATTGATCAGCTGTTGTTGATGGAACGGTAACGACGATCTGACATAAACTGTTATATGCCGTAGCCAAAGAGCGCAAAAATAACTGAGCAACAGCAACAACCGAGAGGACGGTGAAACATTCAATCATTTATCATTAGTGTAATAAAAAATGTAATTGAAACGGGCAATAGAAAGCGTGATTTTGGCATTAAACGACAACTTATTGTCAGAAGAGTTTTTAGTCTTGTATGATGCCAATAAGTCTAAAAACCTAGATTTACCATGCACGTAGTAGCAACTATGGCAAATTAGCTGCACTCCCGTAGTAGATCGTTATAATGCACACATCACAAAGTAGCACTTAAAGTTGCGCATACGCAATCGCACTTTCTTTGCCATTGCCATTCCATCAGCTGTTGTTGCTTAAAGTCCCTATTAATCTTCTTCTGCAGAGGCGATGCTTATCCACATTATTACATCATAGAGTGTAACATTCCAAAAGCTGTTGTTTTGGCAGACTGCCTTCAATATGTTTTAAGACAAATTTTCAGTTTTAGAACTGACAGCATATTTTTATAGTACAATGACCTCTTATATGTCAAAAGATCAATAGAATTTTTGGTTTCTCATGTATGATAGACAAACTCTCTTTAATCCATATTTTCCATGAGTTGTTAAGGGGTGCGTCCATTTAAAAGTTCCTTGCAGGTCCCTTATTTGAGCTGGATGGCACGTGCGTATCGCCTCTCCAGGAGGTGGGCATGCCACCATGCTCGTGTGGTCCCAGCCCCCACATCAGAGCACAGGAACTCCCACATCCGCTCTACCCATCGCCCCCTCCATCACGCTATTTTAAGAACCAAGACCGAGGGGAGTTGAATTACGCCCATACGTCTATAATCACTTCCATCAGCCCTCCTGTTTAGAGGATGGTTTTCATCTTTAAAACATTCCCTAGTTACCAGCCAAAGTTTTCGACAGAGCAATAGACCAGCTGAGCTGAGTCAGAGCTTGAGTCACTGTCATGGGTTGATGCCATTGCAGAGGTGTTGTAGCTGATTTCTAAATGCTGCCATTGTTCTGTCTTCAGCCAGGCAGCAAGGCGGCCCTATTGTTGTGTGTGAGTAGCTGAACCGAGCAGGCTGTCAATTTTCAAATTGATGTTGAGCATGAGAACAGGGTTGTGGATGTGGTTTCTGTGGACATCCATACTAGGTTATTGTTGTGGAAAGTAACATTCCCTCCTCAGAAGAGAATGACTGCAGGATCTCCATCCCAACCTCTTCCTGCTTGTCATAAGTGTTTTTTATGAATTTTTTCATGTTATGTCCTGATGTCCCGTTGCTTGTTGCCATTTTTCTCTTGATCTTGCAAAGTTAGGTTAAGTTTGATTCACTTTATTGGATCTTTGCATGCTAGTGCACACGAGAAAAACAGAATGTTTCGTTTAAATTGACAGCATTTCTTCTTCTGAAAATGTGTGTCACAACAGAAAAGCTACTCCATTACAAGTCTGCAGTTACAGCAGCCTGTCAGTGTGCCTCAGGATCTACTCCTTATGCCAGCCACAGCATGTTTTTGTGGTTTAGACAAAGGAAGGAAAGACAGGGTGAGAAGGGCTCAAATCCGAGTTTGTGTACATTTAGAGAGTTGCTGTCTAGTGTAAAGGGAAGCCGGAGTGGTGTGTGATGTGGTTAGCCGCCTGCACATGGAGCCTATCTTTTGTCCACTGGCTGATGAGATCAGAGCAGCACTAGCCGGAAACGGGCCTGTCCCGCTTTGCCTGCCACAAAGGGGCTTTGAATTCCGCGGTTATCTGCTCCAGTTGGCCTGCTGTGAGCCTGTCAAACAGCTACATTATGAGCCTGCAGTCTCTGCTCTACTGCGAACAATTCCCATTAGCTATGATAGAGTGCCCACTATCTGCGTTATCATAATTAGAGGGTATAGTTACTCTAAAATTAGTTCTGATAACAAATTGTACAATAAATTACTAAAATTTCAATCAGATCAGCTAGGAGTGGAAAGTTCTTAATCAACAAAGTAAAAGAAATCTATCTGAGGCATTTAAGGGCCAAATCTTCATGTTTTTTTTTTTTTTTTTTTTTTTTTTTGGCTTTGTTAAAGTCTTGACAAACTTTGCTTTTCTACTTAAAAAAAAAAAAAATGTTAAAAAAAGTGTACATTTCTGTGATTTTCATTTTTTTTTCATTTTAAATCATTGTATTCAATTGTGCAAGCTCTTTTACAGAAGATTTATGCACGTATAACTGCAATGAATGTATTCCATTTGAAAATCAGCTAATATATGTGTAAAATAAGTAATAAATTACAATAATTTGAGATGTAACATCTCTACACTATTTTGTTACTATGTAATCATTAACAAATGTACTGCATAACTGAAATCTGTCTTGATGCAGATAATACAATCTCTGTTGGAGATAAACTAACTGTACTTATATAAAAGGGCAATAAATTTAAAGGTATATAATGGTTTGCATGATTCACCCAAAAATGAAAATTACCCCATGATTTACTCACCCTCAAGCCATCCTAGGTGTAACCCATCCCAAGACTTGATTCATTCAGACAAATACAGTCTGACTTGTATTAAAAATGTCCTGGCTCCTCCAAACTGTATAATAGAAGAGGGTAGTGGGCTAGATTTTGAAGTGAAACAATGTGCGTTCATCTATCATTAAAAGCTCTACACACAGCTCTGCGGGTTAATAAGTGAATTTATATAGAAAGTGCATTTTTGTAAGAAAAAGATTTATATTTAAAACTTTATAAACTGTAATCTCTAGCTCCTGTCGCACATGCATTCACAATAGAGTGGGGTTCCAGTGGATGACGTAGGACGTAGTCGTAGCATAAGCTATGGTGAGAATATGCTTGTCTTGCGAGAACCAAGTTTTGTTTACAGCACAGGAAAACCAGTCTCCTCTTGGCTTATATCGAAATCCTCAGATATTTTTCTTTAAAATCTTTGTTTTGTTCTTCTAGTTTGTGACTGGTGTTTTGTTTTGCTCTCTCCTCTGCACTTCTGCGTTCACTGCGATCACTTCTCAACAGACCTTACACTACACCAGCTGGAAGTTTTAAATATGAATATTTTTCTTACGAAAACACACCAATCCGCACCGTTTGTTGTTTTCTCGTGGCATCTGATAGAGCGTTTGGACCCGGAAGCGGTGATGCTTGACGTCAGACTTAACAAGCGGTTTTACTTCAGGAGGCCTTTATTAAAAAGACTATTAAATATCAACACCCATTCACTGCCATTATAAAACTTGGAAGAGCCAGTAATTTTTTATATATATATGTTGATATTTAATAGTCTTTTTAATAAAGGCCTCCTGAAGTAAAACCGCTTGTTAAGTCTGACGTCACGCATCACCGCTTCCGGATCCAAACGCTCTATCAGATGCCACGAGAAAACAACAAACGGTGCGGATTGGTGTGTATAATTCGGACTGTATTTGTCTGAAAGAAGAAACTCATATACATCTAGGATGGCTTGAGGGTGAGTAAATCACGGGGTAATTTTTATTTTTGGGTGAACCATCCCTTTAAGTTAAAAACATCAGTACTTATCTTTTACTAAAAATCAAGGATTTCAGTTAGGGAGACAGCATAAACTATAATGCATTAATTTACTCTAATAAATTTACAACAATTTAATGTGAGATATAAAACATGGTGCTTTAGTTCAATATTTAACTAAATATTTTTTTTATGTTTTTTTTAATGCCACACAGGAAGTTCAAGGAAATCAAAAGAGTAACGATTCAAATGCACTTGCTGAGTGAGAGAGACATTCTGGTAAAGTGTGTTTGATTATTATCTGAGCTGCTTTGTTCCAAGGATTAGTGTGGAATGTAGTCAGACATTAAAACAGCAATGTAGCAATGTTTGATCACACATTTCTAATTATTGGAAAAGTGTCTTGTCACTGTAAAAGCTGAACTATTTTAAACAGCTGAACTACTCTTATGTTACTGAAAAAAAAATAGTAGCTACTTTGTGTATAGTTAGTTACTTTTTGTCCATAGCTTATAGTTTCAATGCTTTTTCTAGAGCTTATAAATGTAAATTATTTTATTTAAAGGCGCAGTTCATTCAAAAATGAAGTTTCTGTCATCATTTACCTCTCCCAAGTTGTTCCAAACCTGCATGAGTGTTTGTTTTTTTATTTTTTTTATTTTTTTAGCACAAAAGATTGAAGATTGAGGGTGAGTAAATTATTACTTTTAACTTTTGGGCATATACTATCCCTTAATTAAATCTATCCCATTTAATCAAATTAATAAAGCAGTTCTTTATCATTACATACTTATCATCCCATGATGATAAGTTTGCTGTTTATTACATTAATTTAATAAGATGTTTATTGTAATTTACTTTAATGTGTCAAAGTTCAGTTCACTGTGATTAAACACAAAAGTCATTTAAAACCAAAATATATTTTAGTTTTGCACTAAATAACATGAAAAATAATGCTTTTACATATTTGAAAATTCCATTTTTTATCTTATTTGTGTTGATAAAATTGCCATGGAATTGCCATTCAGTTAATGGCATTAATTTCTGCATTTATTTATTTAATTTCTGCATATTCATTTTCAACCCATCGGCTCCTAATATGAGCTTAGTCATCAGCTCTTGGGTAATTACAAGTGGAAACCAAAAGATCATTTTTGTGAACTGGTTCAACCATTTCATTGAAATAGTTAAACTCAAAGGATTGATTTGATTTGATAGTGAATTTGACATTGCATAGCTCATAGTGTGACGGTAGTTGAACTAGTTTACGTTTATCTTTTTAAACTACAGAGAATGTAAGCATTGAATTCTAAATCATACAGACTGGTAATGCCCCAAATTCTTGGCAGATATTTTTTATATATATATATATATTTTTACCATAGTTTACACATTCTGTAAGCAGTATATGCTAGCAGGAAAAGCAACACCTTGTGCATACTTGTACATATACAATTGCAGCATGTGTACCCTTGAAATTGGACTGTATACACAAAGGCAGATGGCAACAATTTCTTATTCAACATAAATGAATAGCAAAGAAGTGATAACAGTAATCCCGAACAGCTCCCTCGACAAACACACACACACACACACACACACACACTCACTCACTCACTCTCTCTGCTCTATTTAATGAGAAGGCGTGGGCAATGTGTAGGAACAATGACGTGCGAATGTTGTGTTGGGCAAAGATCCATGGTAATAAACAGTGACACAATGGCTCAGGCCACAGACAGGGTGCTCTTCCCTCCAAGGCTGCCTGACCTGTTGTTTCAGGACCAGGATGTGTGTCTGTCCCTGCCAGCTCCACGTGCGTGTGTGGCCCTCGGGGGTCAGCGTGGCCCCGCTGTGCGCTTTGGAAACAGGATGTATACCTAGAGTGAACTGCCTTACGCAAGCACAAAAGAGCCCAAAACACTCACAGACTCTTTAACGCAGATGCAGGTTCATACACGTATGTAGTAACAGTTAGTAAGATCATGGTGCAGCAGGTGTGGGGGTGACGCTCTGTCAGTCATGAGGTGAATAGAGGTCATTATCTTACTAAGGGTTTGTGTTTTTAATGGCAGACGCCTTGGCTGAAACCCTGCCTCGTCTGCACCATATTTTCCCAAGATTTAAGCCTGTTGACAGGTCACATCACTCCCCAGCAGAGATAAACTGTGAGCTCGGCTGCTCAAAGCTAGCATAGACAAAACATAATCCTGTGTTATCTATGTCACCCGTTGAATACAAAGACACACTTGTTTACATTCTGAAAGGCATCTCTGATACTATACAGCGAGCTAGCTTGAAATTAGTGACCACTTTTGTCTTTCTCCATTTCTATAACAAGGTTTTCATTGAGATTGTAACAATACGTTTCCAGAAGCCCAAAAAATCCCAAAATCTAAACCAGCCTCACTGTAAAAATGTGTCTGTGGTGATTTTTAGCAAAAGTATTACATTGCAGATTTTGCTACACTTTCAAAGTGAAATTTCATCCAGTGAATATCACTAAAAGTGTGTTTATTTTTAACTGAAACAGATTAACATAAAACTGCTAGCATTTTATTATGCTGGTTTTTGTATGTATCTCAACAGTTCAGAAATGAAATGTCCACTGAGTAATGCTAAATGCTCCGTCATATTTGAAAACACTAAACCTAACCGACAGTGTTAGCAAAAGCAAACGTGAGATAAAAATACATTTGCTGTAGCAACCATGCCATTTAGCTTGCTTCAACAAGTCTTTGAGCTGTTTTATGGTGATTTGTGTTTCACTGTTCTCGTACACAAGTACACTCCTGTACCAGGTGAGCTACTGAGCAAGTTTACTACATCAGCAAATCCATACATATGGAGCTGGTTATGTGATGCAACCATGAAAATCTGCCCCCGTGATGATAATTTTTTTGAAAGGAGTTCAAAGTTTCTGGTGTTCATTACAGCAGGAAAGTGAAATCAGTTGTAGAGTAGGGAGAGATAAGGTGGATACAGTATGTTTTATGGAGTTTCTGAAAAATGTTATTGTTGAAAAAATGAAGCATGGCTGCTGGTTTGAGCTGGTCCTTAGATGGTCATGAGCTGGTCCTGATCAGGAGCTAGTTGCTTAGGACCAGCTTAGGACCAACATATGATCAGCTTAAACCAGCTCATGACCAGCTAAGGACCAGCTTAAACCAGCTCAAACCAGCAGTCCTTCTTCAAAACACACCTTACCAGCATATTATGTTTTTTTTTTTTTTTTTTTTTCCAACAGGGCTGTGTCAGACAGAAGAACATTTGAGAGCAACATCTAAATAACAAATAATTAAATCATTTTATCATAGAAAGTTTTAGAAGTGACTTTATTTATTTATTAGTTTGAGGGCTTTTTAAGTATGAAATAAAACATGGACTTCCCGTTTGTCGATTTTGACTTCATCACTCAGGATAGTCGCTAGTGAAGGGTTAGGGACTGTGTGTTTTTTGTGGTTTCATTAGTCAGTCGCTTACATGATGGCATCAGAGATGGTCTTCTAGTGGGTTTGCGCCAGCCAAGCAACTGCCATTCAGATGAATCCTAACAGATAGCTTTCTCCATATGTTATAACCCTCCTTGTATTTTGCTACCAGAGTCAGCTGAGGACAAGTCATCATATTCCGGGCAATAGTAAAGCTTCCCTGAGAGATCTTTAGTTAGTAAGGAACAATCGCTCCTCAGTGGAACAGTAGTTATGTTATGACTGGCAGCATATTCAGTGTTAACAATGAATGTCGGATTCAGACTCTATTCCTTTCAGTCTCTCTCGCTCAAGTCATTTATTTATTGAACACTTCAGCACCTGTCTCTGGGGATGGACAGTATAGCTACTCATTTCCTCTGTTGCCTCCTTGGCCCCGAGTCGCCCCCCTGATGACATTAAGCTGGCGTGAACGGCGGTGCTGCAGTCAGAGGTCAACTGACTTGGCCTGTGCTCGGTCTCTGTTGGCAATAGCTCACTGGAGTAGTTTGGTATCACCATTACTGAAGTCACAATTTCAATCTAAGTTCCATCTGAGGAGATTTTGTTCTCTGAGCAAATACCAAAATAGCTCTGCATTTTATTCTCAAATTTATTTTGACAGATCCAGTTTGAATTCCCATTTAAGCCACAGCTGGCCCAGGAATGTCCTTTTCCTCTCACCCAGCTCTCTTTGCACTTGAGTTCACCCCTCTGCCTCACACACTTTTCCCTTTTTACTGCCCCTTTTTCTTTAAGTCCATTGCTTTCTTACCCTGTTTTTCTAACATCAATCTTTCTCCCCAAATCATCAAATCTCTCGCCCCTAATTCTATTTGTCATCTAAAATTCCCCCAACTCCTCGGTCTCCCTGTTCTTTTTCCTTTTTCTATTTTTCCTGTTCTTTTGTTTTAAAGAGTCATCTTATGGGGGTGGAAAGTGGAAGTTTTATCAAGGGTAGGAATCAGCGAGTGCCAAAGCCCACAGTCTTATTCCACAGCACACAAAGAGTTGCTGTGGAGATTGGATTACAGCATCACATACAGCTAAAATTAAGTTTGCTCTCCCGCCTCTTTTCCCTCTGAGTGCCTCTCCTCCCACTGTCTGCCTGTATTTTTGGCCCAAGATTTGTTTTTATACTCCCACAGAAACACAGATTTGCTTGTAGGTATTTTATTGTCTTTTTCTTTTGATTGGTTGTCAAGTGACCAGTGTGGCAATGGTCTGTTGTGTTTGCTGAAAACATTGTGGAGGCCTAAAAACTGACCTCAGATAATATTACTGAATCACACTCTTCAGTAGAGATAGAAATAGAGGCTATAGGCAAATCAATATGGAATCTGTGCTGTAATACGATCAGCAGATTTCCATAACTGAAGTGCACACATGCATTATTAAATATTATGGCTAAACTGATTATGCATGAAGATATCAAGTCAAGTGCAGTATGATGTTTAAACCCATTACGCAGATTTTCCTCCAAAATCAGCAAGGAAAATGTGAACGTTTTCCATCGTTCAAACACACAATTCTTCATGGTCACAATTCCATCCAATGACAGTATATTGATCCATACAGTCAGCCTCAGATTAATTCAGTCTGATTTATTACAGACAATAATGACAGAAGCGTTCCAAAATCATTAGCTTGAATTTCTCTGAGATAGCACCACAATGAGTTCTTCTCAGGAAAATCTGGACACTGGAATTACCAAAGGTTGCAAATTTTTTTTTTTTTTTTTTTTTTTGGAAGATTTTGTTTGAATCTGTCAGTAAAAAGTAAATGATAATCTTATGCACAACCAGATCATTTGCTTTGGTTTATGTATTAAGTCCATGAAATGATTGGTAACCTATTACTTTTGGATGGAAGGAAATTCTGACCACAGTCATTTTCCACTGATTTAGTTTTGCCGGTAGCACTGTTTGTGGATACTGCTCTGCAGTTATTTGAATTAACTATTACTTTGATCTTTTATTGTGGTAAAACCAGTTTCTGAAAGTAAATTTTTTGCATTACATATTGATCAGACTGGTCCTTCTTTTCTATATAGGATATTCTTGGCGAAATAAGGTGCCATGTGCAACAATCTGATTGTGTTCGGGAACAATCAAACCTACCTTTGCTGTTGACAGTCAGGTTTGTATTAACACATTGATATAAAGTGCGTGTGTTTTATCACATGCAATTTGTACTGCTGTAAAATTCTCGAGATTTACACAGAGGCAGGTTTAGATTTATTTGTGGACCATATTGAGCAATGAGTTGAAATAGAAACTTGATGTAATCTAGGAAGCAGCCCAGCTACTGTCCACCCAGCACAGTCCTTGGCTTCCCAAAATCGTAAGGGACTGATATCCCATAAGCCCAAGCGATAATAAAGTGCACCCATAACTGTGACCCATCTGCTTGGAGTGATTTACAGCATGGAACAGTATTACTGGCATTTTTTTACTTCTGTATTACCAGAGGAACAAAGAAATCTTTGTTCAGTTCAGGGAAATGGTACAGAGTGCAGTTTTATTAGAGGGGGACCGGTCTGCCTATGGGACTCCTTTAAAGGTACAGAGGTAAACCTCAATGTTTTACATGCGTTTGGAGGGGATCCTTCTAGACTGAGGTGGAGTACACACAGTTCTGGCATTCAGTGAGGGTTTGGCATCTCTTTACACTTTCTACTGCCTGGAATTGAAGATATACACTTTGGCTTTGACGGTCTTAACCGAGTGTGACTATAAACACCATATGCATTCCTTTCCTGTTTTTCCTCTGCTCTGTTCCTCTCTCTCTCCCTCTATCCATCCCAATTGCTGCCAGATATGCACACCTTTATAAACCGGTTTCTTCCAGCAATACCTCCTCCTCATCGCATAATTGTCGTGAGGGCCTCATATCATGACCAGTTACTCTGCACTTTGCATTTCGGAACTAAAAACGGCTCCAAAAAATTCCAGCTGCACTTATGTAGAAAACATTCAAGAAAATGCATCATCAGTTCCTCTTTTATTGCAAGCTTAGATCACAAACCACAACTCCATATGGAGGAGCACTTGTAAGGGAGACGAGCTGATGAGGTCCAACAAAGTGGAGCAGGACGTTCTTATTCCCTTCGGTTCTTCCTGTGAATATAGATGGCTCTTTCAAGCATAACATGGTGAAGTTATTGATAAATAAAACATTAGCCATAAAACCTCAAGCTGAGCAAATTCAATGTAAGCCATTGCTACACAGCCCCCTGCACACACACAAACCTAATACGCTGTGTGTGTGGACACTTTTGGAGGTGAAAGCTCCTTGGGATGCTGGAGCTAAAGTGAACCAGATGTAGTGAACGTATCATGCTGAGTTTTTGTGCGCTGAGGTAATTCTCTGGTTTATTGCAGGATGATATATCTACACTCGCGTTCGTTCACATATGAAAAGAGGCGATCGGGCAATCATGTGTCACGGAGCATCTCTGAAGCAAAACATCATAGTTTAACAGTAGTCCAGATGAGCCCCTGGCAACACTACTACAACCCTGCTGATAAAGACCGCCTTCATTTTCATATGCAAAGCAAAGCTCAAGGTTCCATATCTAAACAGCATTTGATTAAATGAATGTAACTGCTGCTTGGTACGAGTTGCCCGGTTTTAGGAATGGAATGATTCATGGTAATAAATCCAGCGCTTCGTTCTTCAAAACCCATTCTTATTCTTATGAACAACCTCTGTCAGTCAGAGCCATGCCAAGACTCATTCACCAGAAATTACTTATTTTTAAATTATATGTTTTACCTTGAGCTACGCTGACTCAAATTGCCCTGAGACACTGTAATTGGGTAATGGAGATGAAGTGCTTGTTAAGGGAACATTTTGGCAGATCTTAGAAGGTCTTGATATCTGCTGGTCTAAGAGAATGATTGAGGCCCAAATGAATAGTCCCCAAATTAGAACTACCCATCCTGCTTTCCTTCCCCTGCTCCTTCTTTCCATCATTTTCTTCTCTAAGCCCTTCTGCAGCCATGTACCAGTTGGCAAGACAGGGCTATTTCAGCTTCTCTGATTTTAACCCCGAAAATTTTCCAAGACTTGACAGCGAGCTTGTTTTGGCCTCAGAACTGAGCTGAATGGTCCCGGGAACAGAGCAGCAGAAAAGCTGCATTTCTACACCTCTATTTTCTTCATCTCTGTGGGCCTCTGGGTGCTGGGATGGAAGCGGTTGGTGGATATACCCTTTGCGCCAACTGTACCGTATGTGATTGGTGGAGGGTTGAATAAAGAAACAAAGTAATCCTCTGGGTGCTGGAGGAGAGACGGCATTATGCCGGGGCTGTGTCATCAAGAGTGCATGGTTTCATTCAGCGCTCTCTAAACAAACACATGGCGAAGCCAGTGAAGGACCTTAGGGGGCAAACTGTTGGAACTTGTCTTGTTTCCTCGCGCGGACGTATTAGCACTGTGAACACAGACACATTCCAGCGCCGTCACACTACAAAGAGTCTTCTGCCCGCAACCTCATGGCCTCTAACCACATGCAAATCACGAGGGTGGTGGTTTTGCATATCCTTACATTTCCGGGGAAAGAGAGAGAGGTCAGAGATTGGGGAGACGGGGGAATGCATGTCTTTCAGGCCTGACACGGTTCGATTCAGATGTGTTTCCCAGACATTCTTTTGTTTTGTAGAGTTAAATATGCTCACTGGCATTGTGTCAGGCTGAAGAATGGCCGCTTTAATGGATTAAATGTTGATGCTGAGAGCACTTATCTCAATACAACATGCTTCTCTTGCTCTTTGCCCCTCTCTCTTTTTGACATTCCGTCTTTCACTGAGCTTTAGCTAACAGACCTCAACTGTAGGTCAGTGGTAAGTGGTATGAATAGGCCTTTCAATCGCCCATCCCGTCCCACTTCATGCCAACCACAACCCAACCATCACCGACAAGCAGTGCCTGTGTCCTGGAGGAAATTGTAATACCACAGTTTTTATAGGCCCACGGCGTCATATAGACGCTTTAGACCTTAGTAAGGAGACAACATTGATACAAATTTGACAAAAACGAGACTGAGAAAGAAGTACAGTCCATAAACATAGCTATTTTTGGAACAGTTATACAGTGAAGAACATGACTGTACATTGAAACTTCATCTTTACTCAAATTTGCAGTGGTCAAAACAACTCTAAATGTTGTATTAATTATATGTGATCCTAGACTTGTTACTGGCAGTTCTGGGTCACTTGGGGACTATAATATGTGATTATAGTTATTATAATAATATCAAGCAGAATAGCAATTGACCTTGATAGCCAGTGATCACTATGGATTTTTACAGAAAATAGCAGCTTTGGCTTTCAAAATAAACAAAAGTTTAAAGGTAATTAAACTTTTAATTCTAACGGTTTTAGAAAAACCCAGGGTTTCTTTGGAATAACAATTAATATTAACAGGCATGTTTACTCTTGCCACTGATGGGAACAAAACGGACGTGAATGAACGTGGATGCATCTCAGGATGTTCATACTGTTTGGGTCTGCTACTCAGATTTTATGAACAGGTTCACACATCCATATAATTACAGTACATATCCATATAATTATTCCCACTGGATTAACCACCAAAACTTTACATGCACATTGCATCTCTATACCATGGATGCATCGCAAGAAATGTAAAGAATGCAAGCTGCTTGCTGAAGGATATTTATTTGATATGATCTAAAGCAGTTCAATTTCACAACTTGATACATATTGCTTTGACACCAATGAAACAAATCAAATTCTGACGTCAAACTGTCTCAGGTCTCAGGAGAAGCTCTAGCGTGAAAGAAAGCTTCTTAGGAAAAAAAGGCCTTGTCTTTTTTCCAATCCTATGTCAGCATAAGTGGGTCTGCTGGAGTGTCAGCCACGGATCAGCCTGCTTTTGTTGGGTGGGCCCAGGTTCACAGCACCCATAGACTTCAAAGAGGGGGGCGTCAGCCCACATTAGAGCAGATGAGAGACCGTGGGTGCAGAGAATAGCAGATTTTATACAGTGGCGCTCAGGAGAAAAGTCTTAGCTGGCAAGTCAGTCATGCAGCACTAAGGCAACAGTTATGTTTGTTGGAAGGAGCTACAGTATAGTGAGAAAAGAGAAGAGAGGAAAAGTGGAGACGTGGTCTGGCTCCAGGTAGAGAGGATGGACTGGGTCAGAAGTCGATTCGCACAGGAAGCATAACATCCTCCCAACAACTCTCGAATATCACGTCCATACTGCTGCCTCTGTGTTTGATTGGTCTATGATTCCATTCTGTTTACACATTGAAAAAAATCAGTCTATTGATGTAGTTCTGGGCTGAATTTCCTAAATGCATCATAAGAAGTAGATCATAGAAACCTTAAAAGGGGGTTTTCTTGACATAGAAGGACTTCCTCCAAAAGAACCTTTCAGTGAACAGTTCTTAAAAGAAGCATATTTTCTTAGTGTGAAGAACATTTTAATAACCTAAAGAACTTTTTCCACTATAAGGAAGCTTTTTAATGGAATGGAAAGATGCCATGAATGTAAAGATTCTTTATGGAACCATAGATGCCAATAAAGAATCTTTATTTTTAAGCGTGTATGAGCATACAATGGAATAAGTTTATGAATAGCTACGAGTTCAACTGCAGTACCAAACACAGAATCATATTTTTTTTTTCATATAAGTAAACTAAAATGTCCTTAAAATCAAACTGTGAAATGTATTAATGGCCTTTTTCTTTTTCTTTTTGAGGGTAAGTGCATAATGCAACTTGTCAACCTGATGCAACCTGATAACTTCCTTCAAGTTGATGCACAACCTTTGACCTTTTGACTTTATACTTTTTTTTCTAATTTGTTTTGCTCACTCCTAACTATGCAACCTGCATATTTTAAGTTGCACTTTATTATTTATTATTTATTATTCAAGGGTTTTAAGAACATCTCAAAGAAAAACAGATGTTGTTTTGAGTTTTTTTCAGCCCATCTTTGTCGGTTTCAATAAGGTACATCCATGCGGGAGAATTGTCTGTTCAGACAGCTGAATTATCAGCAGGTGTGACCTTTGACCCCATCCCTCTCACCTCTGTCAACACACCGTGTGGTTATTCTTCACTCAGACATGAGGATGAATGCTACAACTCTTCTTTGTCTCCTTCACCTGCTGGTGGACAGACAGACCGTGTTCCTCTTCAAAAACAACACAACCCTTGTCTCTGCATGTCCAGTGCTCAGCATCAGTATATCTGTCTGCGGTGAAAGACGAAGAGAGAGGGACACCGGTGATGAACGATCTGGAAGAATTCAATAAGTGTTACCTATCCCAAACAAACCAAGGTATTTTTCATCCTGGAAGGAAGTTAAACAAGCTGGGTTAAACATTACTAGGTCTGTGATCTTTGTCATCAGTTATTAATCATTAATCTAACAATACAATACAAAAAGGTTACTGAGCGCATATGTTTATGTACATTTTAAGATATTATACACATCATGCGGTTTCCATTCAAAGTGTTTTTATGCGATATCCCAAAATTCACATAAAAAAATACATGGATGGAAACATAGCACGTGTTAATAAAATATAAAAATTCAGTATAAACCATACTGATGCATACATACAGGAAAGCAGAAGCAGCCAGAATATGAATGCAATGCAAAGTTTCATGTTTCCCATTAAGAAAGAACACCACTTTCAGTGAAATATTGTGGCAGGTGCTGAATATAGATTGAAAGTGCCAAAAATGTACAGTTTTTCTTTGTTTTGTTCGCCACAATACCAGTGTATTTCTATGCAGCTGCTAAAGTATTCTGGTGGTTTCAGGTTTTTGGGTGGTTGATAGATGTTTAGGTTGGCAAAAGTGCCAAATATGATCACAATGAATAATGATACTTGGCTGAGCATTGGCATTTACTGTCTCTGTATGCACACATTCCAGCATCCTCTATTCACACACACACATCAGTCTGGGCCATTGGTGTCCAGATGTTTCCTTAACGGATGAAAGTTAGAGAAGCTCCCTCAACAGGGAGGCTGGGGTCATGCTGGACCCATACCAGAAACCATCCACGCTTCCAGAGGGTTTCCGGCCACTCCGCGCCACGCTCTGCCAATATTTCTGATTTATTCACTCAGGATGTTGTGAGGGACACTGGGAGGAAGTCTGAGCTGACAGGCCTATCATTAGGTGTGCTCTTTTCTGATAAGAGTCTATTTGGAAAAGAATAAATCTGAAAACACCACAATTTCACATTTGATTGATGGTCATGTACAAAAGACGTACAATATATGTCAACAGCCTTTTGTGGCTGGGATGATTTGGAAAAGTTCATGCTCAGAAGTGGAGCATGCTGCACCAATACCATATCCTACAGTTTTTTCCATTTATACAGTTTAGCAAGGTTTCTTGTACATTTTTTACATGACCATCATCTGCCGTTTTTCTGGTCCTTCAATGCCCCAATATACGTCAGAACCAAAGAACAAACTGGTGCAAGGTCGTTTTTAACAGAATAAGGCCAAAACTAAGTTTGTTTTGGGGAGTTTGAAACATTTTGATAAAGCAGTTTGATAAAGTGCAATATTATTGGCACTGCCCCATGTTTCAATAAACAGCCTCTTTATACCAGCAGAAATTGTTAAATGTCTCATTGTTGTTTTTGGACATTAAAACATGTTAGATTTTGTTGTAATATATATTAAATCTTGTTTTCATATGATTTTGTCTGCTTTTCATGCAGATGTGCAGAGCTGCAGGTGCTACACACAGCTAGATACAACACAGAGTTTGACAGACTTTACTCTTATCGTTACTTCCCCTGTTGTTTGAGAATAATACTACCTGCTTTTTCCTTAGTACCTCACTTGGCTGATAAATACAGAGTTGATGTGTAAATGTGGGTGGTCATACTGTATGTTAATATGTAATCTAATTGATTTTTGAATGAGATTTCTGAATGAAACCTCTTCTATAAAAGGTCTATGTGGACTTTTGAGCTCTTAAAGTTGGAGTATGTCTACATAGTACAACAAAATCTTTTATTTCAAAAGAACAAGTATAATCCACTTTTCTGTGATATAACTCCTTTAAACGGCTTTAGCAGAAAGCAGGCACACGAGAGGATTGATCTTATCCCAGAGAGTGGTCTGGAACACTATTCTGCTGGCGGTGTAATCCTGCCTGCAGGTGTGATCATGTCTTTCTTACGCATCTGAGATTTTCTTTTCTTGTCTCCTCAAATCTTATGGAAAAGAAATCTAAAGACAAGAAGAGAATATATATATATATCAAGAGAGAAAGACAGAGAATGCAATAAATGTAGGCTGAGTTTCTAGTAAGGTGGCGAGCTTGAATTATAGGCTTTGTTTGGAGACATATCCTGGGATTTTGATCATACGCTTGAGATGGCGGGAGCAGAAAGCAGCTTAGCGCTGCACATGTGATGTTTTACAAGTTTTTACAAGACAGTCATCACCCAGAGACCTAAATACCAGTACACTTACAGAGCCTCTCATAATTTTAATGTTGGTAAATGCAATAAATTTCTATAACTATTGTGCATTGTTACATAGTCCCTATTGTTAAAGGATATGAAGAAACTCCTGACATGATGCCACAAACATGAATGATCCCTCAAATCATGTGACTTCTTGAGGTGTGGTATTACTGATGTTAAAACTGATGAAAGAGACATTGACTTTCATTGAAGGTGAGCTTGAGCCATGTCATTTAGTATAAATAATATGGAGCACACATTTGAGGTCAAAAGTTTACATCCCCCTTTCAGAATCTGTGAAATGTTAATTATTTTACCAAAATAAGAGTATAATATATCATATATCATGCAAAATGCATGTTATTGTTTATTTAGTACTGACCTGAATAAGATATTTCACATAAAAGATGTTTACATATAGTCCACAAGAGAAAATAATTGTTTACATCGCCATCAAAATTTTACATCCCCTTGATTCTTAATATTGTGTTCCTTACCTGAATGATCCACAGCTGTTTTTTTTTTTTTTTTTCTTGTTGTTGTTGTTGTTGTTTTTGTTGTTTAGTTATCTAGTTTAGATAGTTGTTCATGAGTCCCTTGTTTGTCCTGAACAGTTAAACTGCCTAAAATCCTTCAGGTCCACAAATTATTTGATTTTCCAGCATTTGTCTGTATTTGAACCCTTTCCAACAATGACTGTATGATTTTGAGATCCATCTTGTCACACTGAGGACAACTGAGGGAGTCATATGCAGCATATTACAGAAGAACTTATTTTGTCTTTTGGCAAATCTTGTGTAGCATCTGCAGGGCAGTACTAATTAAAAATTACATATTTATTTATTTTGTATATTTTGAAATGTATTTCAGCTAAAAATATATTTAGGCAAAATAACAAAATGTAGCTACACATATCCATTCTGTTCAAAAGTTTTCAGCCCCCTGATCTTAATGCATGGTTTTTCCTTCTGGAGCATCATTGTGCAGGCAGTTTAACTGTTCGGGTATATATTTAAATTATATACTATTAATAAAATTAGAAAGTTTACACTACCATTAAAAAGTTTTGTGTTGGAAAGACCTTTTAATATTTTTGAAAGTCTCTTACGCTCACTATGGCTGCATTTATTTGATCAAAAATAAACAGTAAAACAATAAAATTGTGAAATGTTAGTGTAATTAAAAAAAAAAATAACTGTCTAGTGTTTTAATATATTTTAAAATGTAATTTATTCCTGTGACACAATGCTGACGTTTCAGTATCGTTACTACAGTCTTCACTGTCACATGATCATTCAGAAATCAATCTAATTCTCAGTCTTTAACAAAAAGACAATGCAAAATGCCATTAGGGACTTCGGGAAACATAACTGCAAGATTAGCAAAATTAATTAGTGAATAGTGACAATATTTCAATTACTATTTGATCTAAACCTTCAGAAGCAAACAAACCATTTGGTTGCATTGGGCTGATCACACATGCAGTGATTTTATCACAGAATATCATCCAGTGTCTTTATTGTTGGTGGTAATGGATGTTCATGCTGTTGTATGCTGTTACCAGAGTTGCATAGTTTTTTTTGAAAATATGATCATAAATGACATTTATTGCCAGTAAAACTAACAAATCCTTCCATTTTCACAACAAAACAACTTTTCCATTTAAAATGTCTAGATGGATGGAAGTGCTTGTGTATTATAAATTGCAGCAGTGTATAATGCATCATAGGAATTTCTGACACTGTTTTCCCCACACAATGTTTTTTTTTTTCTCTCTCTCTCTCACTCTCTCTCTCTGTATGTGGGCAGGGGCGCAGGAAGAAGTTTTAGGCTGGGGGTGCTGTATATTTAACATAGTATAAAGATATTTATACTATGTTAAAATAGCAGGATATTCTACTAAATACCTATTGCAAATAGTGGCAGCAATTATCTGCAATTCAGCACTGTAATACATTATAAACAGTATGCAATAATAACTTATTGATTTATTTCAAATAAATATAATGATTTCATTCAAATTATTAAATGGATGCCACCTTATTGGGACAAAAGCCCTAGACCTACCTTAACCTTAACCCTTCCCAATACTTTATTTTCAACTTTTTGATTATTTCCTTAATTTTTATTAAAATTAAATGGTTTTCTGGTGTGATCTGAAATTTGAAAAGGGGGAAAAAAAGTTTGCCAAAAGGCATATTCGAACCCGAGTCAATTGCGTCAAAAGGAATATAACACGTTTTATCATCTACACCACAGATTTTGATGAATGATAACCATCTTTTGTAATCCTGGCTAGCCCACCCGTTGGTGGGTGAAGCAGGTGTCTCTGCCAACAAGAAGACCTATTTGCACTTAGTGTAAATAGACACTCAGATTTATTATTATTATTATTATTATTTTTAAATATATATTTGTATTTTTTTTTTACTATTTGTATTCCGATTCAGTTTTTTTACTTTCCCCACAGAAAAACAGTTTACCCACGTTGAAAAAACAGGGGGTGCTGCAGCACCCCCACTTCTATGTATGTGGGCAAAGACAAATCATATAAAGCAATCACCCACATTGCCTTCTTGCTAAATCACTGCATGTGTGAGCGTCTTTGTGCTCTCTACAGCATAACATAAACAACAATGTATTGTTTTGACATGCTATACTGGATTTCGCTGAAAAAAAAGAAGCTTTGTACGGGTTGTGTTGGTATGTTTTGAATGTTTTTAATGAAGCTACTCTTACTTTTTTGATTTATTTTTTACTATGTGCATCATCACGACTAACTACAAACTACCAAGTTTCAGCCAAGTTTTTAAAAAATAACCTGAATCCAGTCAGTCACACTCCTTTAACACACGTCTGTTTCTGAAGCACCTGTCAGCTGTCTCTCTCTCTTTCTCCTTCTTATTCACAGTTCACCTGCACTCATGTCTGGTCTTGCATTGGTGATTAATGCAGTCCAACAGGTGTTTGCAAAGACAAACCTCTCCACACGTTGCAAGAGAAGTAAAGCTCTTTTAGCCCTGCAGGCATTGTGCCGTGACTCTATTCATCGCTGCCTTTTGAACAAAACTGCCCTAATCACTGACAAGACTGGAAGAGTTGCTCTCTTTCTTTTTTGTTTTCTTAATGAACATAACTGTATTTCACCAAGCATGTGAAATTGAACTCTAATTGAAACCACTGTTGAATTTTCAGTCTATTTGCTCTAGAATTCAGATGCTTTCTTGTGTTTGATGACCCTGCGAACTTCAGCTTGAGTGTTTTTCCGCTCACGGCTGTGTGTGTGACTTGGAGCATGACGACGTCGTGTGTCTATAGGCGTGTGAGTGTGTGCGAGGAGTGTGACTTCGTGTGCGCGGGGCGGTGCTGAGGCCTGCGGCGGTGCTGCTTATGAACTGGTCAGACTGCTTTTTTGATTCTCATTTCCAGTGCCACGACTATCATCGAGTTGTTCCAGCTGGCCTCTGCTCCCTCATCATGCAGGACTCGAGCAGACCTGCTGCGGTCACTCTGTTCCACATTGTCAGCACAGCGTGCATGAAACAAAATCTTAATAAGAAAAATCTCATATGCATCCAAGTGCTTGTCCGCACTGCTTACTTCCCTCGGCACTTGCTCAGGGTTTCATTTTTAAAGGGATCATATCATGGATTTTCCTAGTTCATTTTTCTCCTTGAGGTCCAGTTTATAATGTTTATAACAAGGTTCATTTATGCTTTTTTAACCAAAAAAAGTTATATTTCATTTTATATGACTATTTTATACTCTCTAAGAATTCCAAAAGCTGTTTTATGCTGCTGTGCCTTTAAGACATCTATGTATATAAAACATGAGAGATACAGCACTTTGCTGCTAACTTTGCTGTTCAAGTGTAATACAAGTTTTAAGTGGATCATCGACAATATAAAAAAATCTAACTATCTGCATTTAAATGTGCTTCACAATAACAAACTGACATACCCTTATCTGCATTTAAATGTGCTTCACAATAACAAACTGACATACCCTTGGCATACTAAAAGTGTGTGTTATAATTTAAATTAGATTGTTTTACTTTAATGTACATTTTGTATCATGTTTGAATCTTTTGGACACTGCTGTGATGTGTTGGCTATTACACATTAAAGCACAAGTAATTGATTGTAAGTTGTGAGGAAGTTTTGAATTCTGAAAGTTATGTTTTATTAGTACAATGAACAATCTTGAGAAGACCTACTTTATTATACAGTAAAAGTCTACATACATCGCAACACAGTGGCGATGACTGCTTATGTACATTTTTGATATTGCATAAAGCTAATCATTGTAGTCATAAAATATTGTGTGTGAAGCTGATTTTAATTAGTTTTAGACCATTAGACATGATGTTGCAGTGCCTTCGAAGCTTGTCTGAAACCAGTTTCCTTTGGAAGAAAGTCCGTGCTGCTGCTTCTGGTTTTGGACACAGTGCTTGTCCTATTCCACACACACAGAGCAGTTTGGAAACCATTTTCTGCTCTTTTAACTGTATGCAGGGAACTCAAAATGGCTTGTTTTTTTTTATCAGGGCTGTTTTGGCACAGGTCCCCTTCATAACAAAACCTCTCCCGTACTGTCTCTGCAGGTTATGTGTTTGTCAAACTGTACGCAAGGAACTCAAAATGCCCCCCTCTCTGATATGTAATGGCCCAGGCCTTGGCAAGTCCCACTTGTTTTTCTGTGAGACAAATTAAGTATTTTGCAAGAGCTTGGCAGCAATTGGGCCAACGTTTTCTGGGTATTCGCTCAACCCATTTCACCAGAAAGACAAACTCTGTTTCTGAAGCCAAGTCATGAAATGATACAGAAATGTGGTCATATTCAATCTAAAGGTGATCAGGTCTGAAGAATTCTGAAAAACCTATAAAACTCAAGGAATGTCTCTTCTCAGCTCACTGCTGACTGGTTCTGTCTCTGCGTATTTATTTGCCGTTTACATGAAATGTGCCGTTACTTCCAGCACCCATGGGATTTTTTGCTTATGTTGAAATGTGGATCAAAAACTTAATATTTTATCTTGAATAGGCATTTTGTGGTGCTTATTAATGTAAAATACTGTGATAGTCCAATTGAAATGACAAATCTGTTTATTTAAGAAATCAGCACTAGTCACTTGAAACCAAAAGCAGATTTTATTGTGTTTAGAGTATAAGAAAAAAACATATCTTTTTGTGAGGGAAAACTATTCATATGACAAGGCAAGGAAATACAGACAGATTAGTTGTATATACAGTGCCCATTTTAATAGATGCTTAATGAAATAGTGTTTTGCATAAATTTTTGAACAGAAATCAGAACATAGTTTCCCAACAAGATTATTAAAGTTATTTCAAAATAATATTTACATTCTTATTGATTTGACAGTGTTATTATTAGCAAAAATGGGTGTTTTTAACCTTATACATAATGCTTAATATTTTATATTAACTTGTGTTTTTGGAGGGAATATTAATATAATGCATTCAACATCAATGAATTTAATATTATCATTATTAAAACTAAAACTAGAGTAACTTGTCACTGTTTAATAACAGTATTACATGCATACTTAGGAATATCTTTTGGTCATTTTATTTTACTTGTTTAAAATAAAAATATACCCTGCTTTAAAAACTGTCTGACTGACATTTTCTAAACATTTTTATTTACCAAAAGCAAATAAATAAATAAATAAAATTACAATTATTAAAAAAAATTAATAATAATAATAATAAATGATGTGCCTACTGTTTCCACTCTTAATAAAATTCAGAATCAGCTTAAAAAAAAAAACAGACTTAAAACAGTGGCAAAAAAAATAATAATAATAATATTTTAATTGTTGATTAAAAAGAATGGATAAGGAGTGGTTTTGGTGAAGTGTTATTGATTTCGAATTCATTTAGATGGAGTGAATCTTTGGTGTTTATTTGGTTTTGATTTGGTTGAGCTTTGGTTGTTCATTCTTCCTCCCCCTTCCCTTAAACTAATGTAATTCTGAAATATCACACAGTGAGACCAAGATCTAGTTTAATTGCACAGATCACTGATGTCTTTTTATGAGCAAACAGACGCTCATCGCGACTCAACGGCAGGTATTTACTGAGAGCTGTCATCACCCTTTTCTGAGTGGAGTGAATGAATGAAGCAGGTGTCCACCCACCTGTAAAACAGCAGCAGGCTCACAGCCAGTCCTCAAGCAGCGCAGAATAGAATCTTTGAAACAGGAGATCAATTGTTTGAATTCAAAGACTACACAAAGGCATTGCCCCCTCAAAGAATTATGATAACCTTTGACCTTGAAGTCAATGTTGATGTCCCATATCTGATGGTGTAGTCGATGAAAACAACCAGCTTAATTTTTTTTACAGCGGTTAATGTTTTACATACTATTCCAGTAACTGAACTGATTTTTGACTCTAATAAAGTGATGGTGTGGTCTATGTATGTTACTAAATCTAGATTAAAAACAGCAGCTGCGCTAATTATGTCTCTATTTGTTTCTCTGCTTTGCCACAGGATTTACATCCCGTGGTAACTAGGATTTACACAAGCTCCAGTCTGGATCCAGAACACCTGAGAAGAGATGATGCCAGCCCCTCAGAGGACCTCAGATGATGCTAACCCAGAGACAACATACAGAACTACCACATTTTGCTATAAGTTTGAGTGCATAATTGCTGTTAATAGTGTTAATCGTCTGTTTGTTTACGTCTTTTTATTGATTTTTTCTGAACATTTCTGCCATATGCACTGAACTGACAGTCACCACTGATAAGCTACTACTAAATATTGTAGAAACTTAATTTTCTGTAAAGTTGCTTTGTAATGATTTGTATCGTAAAAAGCGCTATACAAATAAACTTGAATTGAATTGAATTGAATTAATAAAGTCATAAAGTTGTATAGGTAAAGTTGACATGCTTATCCAGTCTTGAAAGCTTTCGGGGGAAATACAAAGGCCCAGAGCGCCAAGTCCTGGTTGTGATCTAAATCATTTGTTTACAGTTCCTCTGAATGAAACATGCGCACAATGAAATCACTGTTCTCCAGAAACAGTGTTTGTATATGTGTGTGTTTATCTGTCATCCGCTCTTGGAACGCAGTTACAGAAAGCATGTAAAGCCAGATTAAAAAGAGCATGCAGACATTTATGCATGTGTACAGAGGCCCCAAAAAGTATGCAGACACCTAAGCAACAATTATGAATGTTATTTAAACTGACTTCACTTTTCTGAGCCACCTTTGCTATGAATTTTAATCAGGAGGTATTTTGGTGTTTTTTAGTGGATGTATAAAGTCAGTTTTCCCTTCAGGAACTCGAGCTACGTCCAAAAACGCTATGGGAACGCTCTTCAGCGTGACCGGCTCTGAATAACATGTGTTATCAGTCCCATGAATGGGCGAGACGTCATAGGCGGGTGACGTAGCGACCAGGAAGCTATAAAAGCACGTGAGCTGGAATGAGCATCAGCTATCTGTCATTCAGCGAAGCTCTGTGTGTGTGTCAGTCATACCATTTGTGTCTGTCAGTCTTATTTACTGTTGTTTGTCAAAGAAAAGTTGCACAATCACAACATGGCAAAGAAGGCTGAGAATAAGACAAAGCATTTGGGTCAAAGTGGATCAGGTTTCAGACTGTGTGTTCCTCCCTGCTCACGCTACATCAAGAGCGGGGATACACACAGTCTGTGCGTGGTCTGCTTGGGAGCGGAGCACACTGAGTCGGCTCTCGAGGGAGAGCCCGCATTGCGAGCGGCTTCCACTGCGTACGCTTCGCTCCCAGAGGCTTCTCTTTGAGGAGGGAGCCTTCACAAGCATTTCTCACGGTGCTGGCACCACTTACGCCGAGGCAGAGTGGCATATGCACTCGTGGGGTCCGCAGTTGGATTTGGCAGAGGGAATGGAGACGGGCGATTCCCTATCTTCTTCCTCACCTGCCAGATCCAGCGCCCGCTCTCTGGGATCGGAAGTGCGCTTCGGCACTACTTCCCCCCGTGAAGCGGACGCGACGCTCCTCCTATCTGCCTCCGAGGAGTTGGATGTGGAGTTTGATGATTCACCCTCTCAGTCACTCCAGTATGAGGAGTTATTGGAGGTGTTTACTCACATGGTAGCCAAGTTAAACATTGTTTGGCCCACCGAGAAACAATCTGAACCACAAAAGAGTAAATCCAGAGCTCCCGCAAAGAAGAAACTGTATGCTTTGAGGTGGAAACTTTTCACTTCTTGGTGCGGAGATCGCCAACTTGACCCAGTTAACTGCCCAGTTGGTACCGTGCTGGAATTCCTGCAGTCCTGTTTCGCCGCAGGGTTGACCCACTCCACCCTGAAGGTCTACGTGGTGGCCATTGCGGCCTACCATGCCCCTCTTGGTGACCAGTCAGTGGGCAGACACCCCCTAGTTACACGTTTCCTCCGCGGTGCGCTTAGGCTGAGGCCCCCAGTACGATCTTGTGTCCCCATGTGGGACCTGGCTGCAGTGCTAGAAGCTCTTTGTAAGCCTCCTTTCAAGTCTATTGAAAAAGTTGATTAAGACTGCCTTTCTTCTAGCTATTACTTCTCTAAAGAGAGTTGGGGATCTTCAGGCCCTCTCAGTGGCCCCTTCCTACTTAGACTTTGCACCCGGCATGGCCAAAGTGTATCTCTACCCCCGAGCGGTGTATGTCCCGAAGGTTCCCTCAGTTATACCACAGCCTATTATGCTACAAGCCTTCATTCCACCTCCCTTCAGGGAGCCAGATCAGCAGAAGCTAAACTGTATGTGTCCAGTGCGAGCACTGGATGCATATATCCACAGAGCTGCCCTGTGGAGAAAGGCGGACCAACTGCTTGTATGCTATGGTCCCCCTAAGAGAGGTCTTCCAGCCACAAAACAGACCCTCAGTCGGTGGATAGTGGATGCGATTACTATTGCCTATGAGTCCTCTGATCTCGCCTCACCATTGGGAGTCAAGGCTCACTCGACCCGTAGTATGGCGGCCTCCAAGGCCTTCTTGTCAGGTGTGTCTATGCAGGACGTCTGCAATGCAGCTGGGTGGTCCACGCCCCTTACGTTTGTCAGAATTTATGGTCTAGATCTGCAAGCCACTCCCGGCTCTTCTGTTCTCTCGCCTTAGTTGTGGTCCTCGTATACACACTAGGCAGGGATTTGCAAGTCTGGCGGCGTTGGCATTCTCATTCCCATAGTGTTTTCGGATGCAGCTCGAGTTCCTAAAGGGGAACGTCCCAGGTTACATATGTGACCATGGTTCCCCGAAGGGAACGATATGCTGCGTCTCAAGGCCATACTTCCGGCATCCCTGCCAGAGCTTGCTTCATTCCTAGTACCTGACGCTCTTTCCACCTCACATGCTTTTATAGCTTCCTGGTCACTACATCACCCGCCTATGATGTCTTGCCCATTCATGGGACTGATTACACATGTTATTCAGAGCCGGTCACACTGAAGAGCATTCCCATAGCGTTTTCGGACGTAGCATCTCGTTCCCTTTGGGGAACCATTCTTTCAGTTGCACGTGTTCTAGAAAACCCTTACAAAAACTAACGGTAACACTTTGTTTGTATACAACTAGTTGCTTACTAGCATGCATATTACTAGCATATTGGATGTTTAATTGTACTTATAATGCACATATTAATGCCTTATTCTGCATGACCATATTCTTGATCCCTTAATCCACCCCATCCCCAAATTTAACAACTACCTTACTAATCAGCAATTTAAGGGTTTATTTAGGGAAAACATTTATATGTGTTCGATAATCAAAAGTGTTACCAAATCATGGTTTTACTACAATAAGCATGGTTAAACTGTTTTTGTAGTAAAACCACAGCAAACACAAAATGACCTATAATTTTTAGTAAAATCATAGTAAATACAAAACCAACAATGGATTTAGAATAGTATGTGTACTGATTTATTTCTACTGTGGGAAAATTACTAAAGCATGTTTTTATAAAGAAAATTAACTAATCTTGCGAATGACACAGTGTTCTAAAAAGCGCCCCCAAGTTAAAAGAAGTTCTGCTTCGCGTCGTGTCTAGCAACGCCCCTTAGCTGTTATAAATTCACTGAATCACGGAATCACAGGGCTTATTGCTTTACTGTAGACCTTGTGGAACTTTTTTACTTCCCAGCATCTCATGCTTCAGGGTATATTACCATGCCAACAATGATTATTTGCCTTTTTGAAAAGTTTTGTATACAGATTTATAAAACAATATCTGTTTACATGGATCCACGAAAATGAATAAAAAGCTGTATTATGCTAGCCAGGCCAGTAGTTGGCGATGTCACTTTATAAAGAAACACTACGCGCATACACACGTATGCATTTTATTGTATTTGCACATACCTATAGACAGAACAGGTAATACGTATGCAAATGACATCACAGTTTTCACAAATTTGTGTTTTTGTAATTTACACAGAGATGATAATGGTATTGTTGTCAAATGTTTACATTTTCAGGCCCCAAAATGCTGTTGTCATTTAAACAAACCGACTTTTGTGTGAATAGCCCCTAAATCATGGATCTAGAAAAGTCTAGGCAGCATTAGAGCTGCTGGAGTTTAGCATTAGCATGTTGCTAAGATAACAATGTGTTTCTGTAACTGTCACCTGTAAGTTCTGATAGAATTTTTTTTTTTTTCTTTGTTTTCCTGAATCCTAATCATCTCCCAGTTCAGTAGTCAGGGCACGGATTAGGGAATATCAATCGCGAAATCCTTCCAGTGCTATGGAACTAATGCTCCCTGAAAAATCCCACAATGCACCGCAAAAATAGTGAGCATTGATGCTCACTATGCTCCCTTACTGGAAATTGCATCACATTTCTGAAGCGCGAAACATGAAACACAAGCCAACCCAATAATTATAATGGCACATGATAGAAGATTTGAAAAGACAAACTTTTTATTTTTGTTTGGTATATTACAGCATAAACACACATCACTAGACAGTTAGTGAACACATTAAGCTGACATTTATAATTATTATTCATCTGAAATGTTGTAAGGACATGTAACAGAACAATGTGTTTAAATAGAATGAAAAATAATATCAAAAAGAAATTGACCCTTCACAGGGAGTTTGATTGATAGGCGATCTGACCAATCATAATGCAGAATCTGCCATTTTTGTACAACAAATAAACCAGACTGTAAAGTAGATTTATGTCAGTGGAAAATAGTGTGTACTGATGTCTTTACACAGTTGAAACAAGATTCCTTCTGGTGTTCATTCTAGTTTATTTCATGCTATAACTAGTAAAGAAGAAGAGATGATCGCTTCAAATGCTGCTTGAACTGAGGCACTACATAAATCTGTCAGGACACATTAATTTGTTTAAAAAATCACAAAATTTGAAAGCTGATACTTTGTTTCATACCAAAAGTAACTTTCCCTGTCCTGTCTGTCGGTACATCACGGTTTCCTCTTTATTCCATGATGTATTTTTCACTGTGTGAGAACATGATGTGTGGCGTGAGAGCAGCATGGCTTGTTGGACCAAGCAACCGTAACAAAGTGGGGTGGGTCTTTGTGAAGGGTCATATGGTCCTGCCTGTTTTTGATTAATTCCAATGGTGACATTCTACAATGTTGTCTGTTGACGTTGTATGTAGTCATGTTGCCAGAAATTGAGTAATCACTGTCCCAATGTGCAGCGAGCCAGGGTACTTACCAGTGATCGGATCTGTGTACACGATATACTGATTCACAATCTTGTGAGTTCTCTTTGTAAAGCCGTTACATTTATCACACTTTTTGGTTATTTTTGGTTATATAAAAAAATTTAATTGCTGCATATAGATCCTCATCTCCTCGTCTATCTGACCCAACCATGACAACAATAATTATCACCACCTACTGCACACACATATAATGTAAAATAATTAATTTCTTTTCTATTTTATCATATTTTCTATTTTTAATCGCTATTCTACTTATTATTTTGTATATTAATATTTTTGTCGCTTCGTGCACCATCTTCGATCAATCTGTCATTAAGCTAGTTGTAATGCATTCTAGGATTTCCTTCATGCACTACTGTGTGAGACTTTGACCAGAATAAGGCCACTGTATAGATCTATTTATGTTTTTTTTTTTTTTTGTTTGTGGTTTTTTTTTTGTTTATATGATATTATTTTATTTTTAGTTTTTTTTAAGACTTATTTTATTGTTTTTTGTTGGATGAATGTTTTGAAAACATTTGCTTTGGAGTTTGGTTTTTCAAAGAACTCATCACTGGCCTGTATTTAAGTTACAGCCATGGAACAAAGTCACAGACTGAAACCAGAAGTTTGGCGACGCCTTTGTGAAAAACGAAAACTCTTGTATCTTAAAAATTGTGGATGTGCTGCAGATGAAGCTGAATTAAAACAGAAGCGTGTTACATTCTGAGCCAGTAAAAGCTTCTGGGACTTTATGAGGAACTGAAGGGTTCACCCACGCGCTATGATCTTCACGCCTGTCCACTGCCATCAGCTGCTCCAATGGTTGACGCTTTTTATGGTCTGCCCACTTCGCAGTTCAAGCATATCTAAAATGATTGTCTTCAGCAAGCAAATTCTGATCTCTCCTCCCACACCAGGGCTGGAATGCCGGCCAAGAGGGGCCATTTCTTCACCACAGGGGCCGTATCAAAATCACTCTGGCGATACTGATCTGAAAAAAGGAAGAGCCCCTCCTTAAGATGATGAGTCAAACCAAGATTACTAATGTTATTTCTATTACAACAGCTATTAGTGAAGCTCCCGCCCACACCCAGCTGTTACTAATGTAGTGTTGTTTCTCAAGAATCACAAATTATCTGGAAAAAAAAAAATGTAAACCACTACCTGGAATTTAGTCATAATCTTTAAAAACCCTTTAAAAGAAATGAGTGACGGTATGGGCTACACTAATTTCCATATTTTCACTATTAAACTGTGCTTAACTATGATAAGAGCAACTAACGTTGATTCGGCATCATAAAACAATAAGCTTCCACCTGCTAGGGTGAGTCTCTCTTTGTTAGAAAGTTCCTCTTGAGAGGGTTTTGGGGTGAGGGATGGTGCAGATTTATGGAAAGGAGTGGGAGTGAGGTATGAGCTCGCTGATGGCTGACTGATGCACAGCTTGAAAGCATTAAAAGGGCTGATACAGCACAGCAGGCTGAGTAATGTGCAGTGCACACATTCGCATGCAAAATGTCATCCTAGGCGAGCACAGTGTATCTTTTGAGTTTGTATTGACTAATGCTCCCATAGAAACTTTGCTGTTACTTGCATTCTTTAAAGGGTTAGTTCATCCAAAATTAACATTCTTATATTATTTACTCACCCTCATGTCGTTCCAGACCCATGTGACCTTCTTTTTTCACTAGAGTGCAAAAGGAGAATTTTTGCTATTAAAATGAATGGAGAGAGTTTCAAAGAGGACCTGAAGCTATGGCTTTGTTGTCACCAAGGGCCGGCTTTACTAAACAGGGCAAATTAGCGTTAGAGCACAATTCCATAAAAGCGCAGATGGGAGGGGAAAATATTGCATGTGATTGATTAAAAAGCGCACATTAAAGAACACAGACGCAGTCAGATAATTTCCATAATGACCAGCCATAATGACCAGCGCAATCTACCAAGAGCAGCGCAAATTACAGACATTCTTTTTTGGCGTTAACTAATAGCACAATTACCAGTAATTTGATGAGCGCAAACTTTTGTAAATCACATTGCGTGATTTATTTTAATACTTACCTCCTATAAATTTTATGTCTGAAAGGGAAACTCCTACAAATACATATTCAGTAAGGTCAGGTGCAAAATAACTGTGTCCATGCCTTTTCAGCATTATTTCTTCACTGCAAGTCTTAAGTAAATCCTGACAGTACTATTTTAATGTCAAATTATTTTGCGTTGGTGCAAGGTGTAAGTAAATCTGTCAGTCTTGTAAACAAGGCACAGCTCATCAGGATTCTACATTAGAATGCTGGCTCCGGCGTCAGCAGCATCACACGTATGCATCGTGGTAATCTATGGTTTGGAACTGAATTAATGACATTTCGAACTAAGCGTTTTAAGGAAGACTGACATGATTTAGAGAAAGAATTGTTGAATAAAGTTTGCCTTTATATTTGTTTTTTTATTAATATAGTTCATTTTCACTCCTTGTAATACTTTAATATTAAGAACTTACTTAAGTATGAACTAAATGTAATGTTTTGGATTACAAAAAAAAAAAAAATTTTAGGTGTATTTAGGTGTCAAAAAAGTACACTTGAGTGCACTTGAAAAAAAAATCAAGTTATGTGGGTTTCCAATGACATGAGCATTATTCAATGATGACAGATTATTCATTTCTGGTTGAACTGTTTCTTGAAGCTTTTCAGTCCTGGCAAAAACACACAAACGTTGATCTGAACATATGTCTGAATGAATGGCAGTTTTACCAGAAGCAAAAACAACCAAAGTGATGATTGACACTGCAGCAGTTACAGTGTTGAATTGTACAGTACGTTGGCTGCTATGTTGCACTACACACTTCAGGTCTGCACTCAACCAATAAGTTCCAATACACTTTGTCTTTCATTTTCAGAGAGATAAACATTTGTTTTTGAAATGTACTGAAGAATGCAAGGTATCTAGTTTATACATACTACAGGTGCCAGAAATATGAGAAGTATGCATAGCTTCAGTCCCTATTTGTACGATCACTTCTCTCATAGCAGCATTTTATCAAGCACACTTGTCTGGTTGACATTTACTGTGATTACTGGCATTGTGAAACACCAGAAAAGCCTACCCTCCATCTTCCCAAAGCAACACACTTAAACAGGACAGCTGGTTGGTTCATTTCCTGCCTCACTGTTTTGGTATGTTTATCTCCGGGAGAGCTTGGTTTTCAATTTACAGATAGAGAAAAGGTTTCTTGTATATTGAAGAAGTGAACCAGTGAGTAATGATGTCATACTATGATACATAATTCTCCCCGATCCTCTAGTTTCCTTGTTCCTGCTCACAAACACACACACGCATACACACCTTGACCGCAGTTAACTCTACTTTGCATTTGTTTTTCAGATCAGGGACTGGCCATGCAACAGCTCAGAGTGACTCAATCCCTGCATGCAATTAGGCAATAACTCAGAAACCAAAAACAGACTGCCCAAAATTCTAGCTCTTTCCTTCTCAATCTCCTTTTAGTTTAGATATGTGGTTTCTTGATTTTTAAAGGCTGTCAGTGTGTCCCTCAAAATCTCCACTCTCAAAGTATAGAGGAAAAGTTCACCCAAAAACCAAACATTCTGATGTTATTGACTGACATTATGTTCCAAACCTGTACTTGTTATTGTATTACACCATTAATACAAATGATTCTCTTTCTTCTGTGTAATACAATTATAATCGTATAATTATAATGGTGTAATACTTCATTTGTTATTGTCTGAAATGTTTTATTTTTTTTTTTTGGTTTTATTTTTTTTTTTTGGTTGTCATTTGTGATGTGATATTTGATTTAGTATATGTTTTTTTGTGTTGATCAATGTTTTGATTTGAGAGTGAATAAATACGTACATTTTAATCTGTTTATTATAAGAACAGATCTTGCCAGAAGACTAATATACCAGTTGAGTGACATTAATTTCATCCTACCTGTATGTTTTTTTTTTTTTTTTTGTTGTTGTTGTTTTTTTGGAGCTTTTGGAATTTCTTTTGTATAGTTAAAAACAGTTGAAACATTCTTCAAAACATCCTTTGTGTTCCACAGAGGGGGATAAAAAATCATAAGATGTTTTGAAATGCCATGAGGGTGAGTAAAGGATGACAGAATTTTCATTTTTGGGTGAACCTTGCCTTTAACTTTACATCTTTCCACACAGAGTTATTGCACAAGAGTCATATAGATTATTTAATGGTACTTTTATAGTGTTTTTTTTTTTTTTTTTTTTTTTTTTTTATTTGTTTTTTTGTACTTTTTTATTTTGTTTTTTTTTATTTTTTTTTATATACTATTATAGTCTGTATAAATATTTCTAAATATAGCTTTTATTTTAATTTTAGTTTAGGGTTTGGTCATTTTTATGTGCTTTTCCCTTTTTAATTGTTATTTATATTTTATATGTAGCTTAAATTTATTTTATTTCAGTTTTGGTTTTAGCAATAGAAAAACTTCTCCTTTTTTTATTTATTTCTGTAAACAAATAAGATTTGTTAATAGTTCTAGTAAAAATAAATAAATACATAAATAAACGGAACTGGTCTTTCCATGGAAAACAGCAGCTTTAAGATTATTCAGAATGTCTCCTTTTGTATTACATGGAAAAAAATAAGAGGATTTTAGTTTCCAATGACATAAGGGTGAATAAACAATGACAGGTTTTCATTTTCATTTTTTCCTTCGTGTAAACACAGAAGGGCACAGTTAGCCAAAACAGAGAACGAGGTCCTCACACACTAAACAGAATCCGTTCTAGCAATCAGAAGTCAGAAATGTGGGCTGTTTTGAGGTACCCCGGGAATTATGAAACAAGATGAACTGTATATATGAACTGTTTACATATACATATGCTCTCTTATAGAAGCTCTGTTCTGCTCGTTGTCTCGTAAAAGACAGAACGAGAGGGAATAATAAGGGAAAACATCTGCAGGTGTCTCTGAGCTGTGGTTCGCTTGTCCTGACATGCACGTTGTTCTCGTTTAAGGAGGAGCTGTATCATTATCCTGAGAGACAGCGGCAGGCCAGCAGTGTGCCTGTATCGAAACAAGTACGGTCACAAACAGCTCTTAATCATGTGTTGTGAAACCAGTGTTAAACCACCTCTAGTCTCTCCTGTCTAACGGGTTTCTTAATCACACTTGAATATGACAGAGGAACAGAATATCACATTTCATGTGAAAAACTAGATTATTACATTAAGAAATACCAGTTGTTGCCAAAATATTAGTGTGTTTTGAGTGTTGTATCTGACCCAAGTCAAAAGAGCCAAAGTCTCTGATATTCTGGATGCTACATACTGTATTGCTACTTCACGCAAGTCTGAGCAATTTGTTATGCCCATTTTACCAACCACCAGGTGAAAAATTGTAAACTGATTAGAAATGAAAATGCACCTCCTCATAAAACCACAAAACAAGATTTTTTTAGTCATTATTGTTTGTTTCATAGATCGGTTGTTATTTTCACGCCTTGCTGAGGGTAAGAGGTTTGTTTAAATCTATAATTACACACAATTATCTTAGCAAGCTGCCTTTTCTTCAAAGGGCTGTATGTTAAAATATTACAGTTCTTCTTATTATAATCATGTTACAAATTCCATTTGATTTCTCAAACGATTAATCGTGATTAATCGCATCCAAAATAAAAGTTTGTAATATATGTGTGTGTACTGTGTATATTTATTATTTATATATAATCGTACACACATACATGTTTACATTTAAAAAAATATTTGCATGTTTTATATTTATATATAATTTATTTTATATATAATATTTTATTGGAGTGTCTATTTACAGTAAGTGCAAATAGCCTGCCTTGTTAGGAGAGGCTATTTACACTAACTCTGTCCACTAAAATGTGATTAGGGTAGTGAACACTACAAAAGACGACTGTCAGACATCAGCTTCAGTGGGGTAGACTAGAGGGTAAAGCTTTCAAACCTCATATTACATCGGTATGGCATTCATTTCCAATAAAAAAGTAAAGGAAATAATCGAAAAGTTGAAAATAAAGTATCAAGTAGGGTTAGGGTATAGGTGTAGGGTGGGATTTATTGTGCCAATAATGTGGCATCCATTTAATAATTTGAATTAAAATTACAATTTCAACTTAATACATTATTTTTGCATACTGTTTTAGAATGTAGGCCTACTACAATGTTGAGGTGCAGATAATTGCCACTATTTGCAAAAAGTAGTATAAATAGCAGAATATCCTTCTAATTTAAAATAGTGTAAATAGAATCCATTGCTATTTGCACTTAGTGTAAATAGCCGCTGCCATTATATATTTATATATATATATATATATATATATATATTTAATTTATTAAATCGGACTCCCAATCGAAGGGTTGTAAGTTCGAGTCTCGGGCCGGCAGGAATTGTGGGTGGGGGGAGTGCATGTACAGTTCTCTCTCCACCTTCAATACCCTGACTTAGGTGCCCTTGAGCAAGGCATCGAACCCCCAACTGCTCCCCGGGGCGCCGCAGCATAAAATGGCTGCCCACTGCTCCGGGTGTGTGTTGTTCACAGTGGGTGTGTGTGTTCACTGCTCTGTTGTGGTGTGCACTTCGGATGGGTTAAATGCAGAGCACGAATTCTGAGTATGGGTCACCATACTTGGCTGAATGTCACGTCACTTTCACTTTGTTTTTTTGTTTTTTTAATATATGCATGGATATGTGTGCATATATATATAATATATTATATAAGATATATATATATACAATACACATATTATGTTAATATCCTATGCCTATTTAATAATTGCACAGTGCGCGACACGTCCATCTTTCGTAAACTCTTCTTTAATTAATTGCGATTAATCGCGCATTATGTCATGCGTATTATCGCATTAACTCGGCACTATATTGCACAAAACTAATAATGCATTCAAAAGTAGTGTATTGTGCACTTTTTTTTTTTCATTTCAAAGTAGGCCTACTGCTTTATGAACAAAAGTGTAATAACATTTGGTATGCAAACACTTTAAACAAATAAGGTGCTTTTTACAGCAGTGTTCCTTTTACATAGTAGCAGTGAAAATATTTATATTATATTATATTTAAAATAAATATAGCGAGGGCGCTTCTCTGCTGCGTATTCGACTTTCCAACTTAAAGTCGAATACGAGCTCGTTGCATTCTTTTCTGTTAAAAATAACAGTGGACAGTGGTTTGTGAATGTTGATGCTTAGCCTAAATAATTTGATCCAGAGCATTCCCTCCTGTGACCCATGATTTGTCTGTATGTGTATTCAGAGCCAGTGAGCAACGCTTTTAACTTGACCAGCCCTAATATATATATATATATATATTATATTATATATATATAATATATATATGTATACTCACCTAAAGGATTATTAGGAACACCTGTTCAATTTTCTCATTAATGCAATTTATCTAATCAACCAATCACATGGCAGTTGCTTCAATGCATTTAGGGGTTGTGGTCCCCTGGTCAAGACAAACTCTCCTGAACTCCAAACTGAATGTCAGAATGGGAGACAAGAAAGGTGATTTAAGCAATTTTGAGCGTGTGGCATGGTTGTTGGTGCCAGTCTGAGTATTTCACAATCTGCTCAGTTACTGGGATTTTCACACGGGAACCATTTCTAGGGTTTACAAAGAATGGTGTGAAAAGGGGAAAAACATCCAGTATGCGGCAGTCCTGTGGCACGAAAATGCCTTGTTGATGCTAGAGGTCCGAGGGAGAATGGGCCGACTGATTCAAGCTGATAGAAGAGCAACTTTGACTGAAATAACCATTCGTTACAACCGAGGGAATGCAGCAAAGCATTTGTGTGAGCCACAACATCCACAACCTTGAGGCGGATGGGCTACAACAGCAGAAAGACCCCACCGGGTACCACTCATCTCCACACAAATAGGATAAAAAAAACGGCTACAATTTGCACGAAGCTCACCAAAATTGGACAGTTGAAGATTGGAAAAATGTTGCCTGGGCTGATGAGTCTCGATTTCTGTTGAGACATTCAGATGGTAGAGTCAGAATTTGGCGTAAACAGAAAGAGAACATGGATCCATCATGCCTTGTTACCACTGTGCAGGCAGGTGGTGGTGGGGGTGTAATGGGTGTGGGGGATGTTTTCTCCTTGGCACCACTTATGGCTCCTTAGTGCCAATTGGGGCATCGTTTAAATGCCACGGCCTACCTGAGCATTGTTTCTGACCATGTCCATCCCTTTATGACCACCATGTACCCATCCTCTGATGGCTACTTCCAGCAGGATAATGCACCATGTCACAAAGCTTGAATCATTTCAAATTGGTTTCTTGAACATTACAATGAGTTCACTGTACTAAAATGGCCCCCACAGGTCACCAGATCTCAACCCAATATAGAGATTCGTTGGGATGCTGGTGGAACGGGAGCTTCGTGCCCTGGATGTGCATCCCACAAATCTACCTAAAACTGCAAGATGCTATCCTATCAATATGGGCCAACATTTCTAAAGAATGCTTTCAGCACCTTGTTGAATCAATGCCACGTAGAATTAAGGCAGTTCTAAAGGTGAAAGGGGGTCAAACACAGTTTTAGTATGGTGTTCCTAATCCTTTAGGTGAGTGTGTATATTATCTATATATCCTATATATATATATATATATATATATTTATATATCTATATATATATATATCTATATATTAGGGCTGGTTAAAAATGAAAAATGTGTTAAACTAGCAGTAAATTAGTAAAGTGTTTACAAGCATGTATTAAGCAAATACTAGTAGTCTCTGATTTTTGGACCCCACAGTATGTTTGCCCTGCATAAATAAATAAATAAAATTCTATTTCTATTCTATTCTACACAAACAAGCCTACTTGAAACCAACGATTTCGTGATTAATATGCCATAACTTTTCACATTTTCTCAATGAACAAATAAGACAATTTAATCAGCCAGATTGCGGTGTCTGGAGCTCTTTTGCGCATGCGTCCTGTGCCGGTCAGCTGGCGGTGACGCGCAGAGGAATCCGAGCGGAGCCGCTCATTGAACTCTTGAGGAGCGCTCCTCCAGTGGAGTAAAGCGCTGCTGCTGTCTGCGCATGCGCGCTCTTCAAAGCTCAGCGAGCGGCTCGGCTCGGATTCCTCAGCTCTTCACCGCCGTCTTCACTCGAGGAGAGCGCTACAGCTCAGAGCTCAGCATGGAGTGAGCGAGCCAACGCGCGTCTCGGACTTTCGCCATTAGTTGCGCTTCTTGAGTAAATTACAGGCTAGAAAGTGAAACGATACTGAAGAAAAACACCATGTAGTGAAGAAAATACGGACGCTGGACTGTTTTATTCCATACCTGCAAAGCAGAGCTGTATAGTATCGCGCTGGGGGAGAAATAGACAGCGGTGGGACAAACATGCTCTCGCCGTTCTTGGCGTATTTGCTGTCGGTTGTGCTTCTGTGTCGGACCGCACGCTCCCAGTACTCAAGCGACCAGTGCAGCTGGAGGGGCAGGTGAGACACGCTCCAAACATCCAGATTATCCAAGTATTACTCGTTTATTAATGGAACTTAAATGTACCTTAGTGAATTGTATTTAGAGATTTAATTCTGGTTTAATTCTGGATGTTGTAAGTTAAAACATAAACGTTTTGATACTAAAATAAGTATGATAATAACAATAAACAATATTTTATATTATTAGTAGGCTACTGTTTATGAGTTGTGTAGTAGTAGTATTTAGTATTAGTGTAAGGCCCAGTTTTTTTATTTATTTATTTTTTGGTTGCCTGTTAGGAGTGCTTGTAGCACCTGTCTCCATTAATTAACACAAAATTTTATTATTATAATCTTTTATTTATTTATTATTCTCTTGGTGTTAATAGTATGTGTGTATGCACTTCTTTTCTTACTCAGATATATTGTCTTAATTACTGCTGGCATAACCTGAAAGCAGAAACAATCTGAGCAGTGATTTCATTTCTGCTCACTGGTTGGACCAAACCCATATTAATCCCTCATGTGTAACATAAAATCACTCTATTGTTTGTTTAAAGGCGTTTTAACTTTACCTGAGTTAATAAGCTATTACACATAAGTTTGCACTGCATTCTTCTAGAAGCTTTTAGTTTCTATAATAATAATAATGTGTCAAGATGGCTTTTAAATTCTTCAAGCTCAGTGTGCAGCTAGAGGTGAAAGACGTTTTGAACTTATCTGGGTTGGTGATAAATTTTTCACTAATGAGGAGATTAGTTCACGCTACAGATTTCCCCACCACATAACTTCATCTCATAACAACATTTGTTAATATTCCTCAACAATAGCTCCCTTCCTTACTTCCTTCAAAAAAAAAAAAAAAAAAATCATTCAACATTACATATTAAGGCTTTCTGTGTGGTCTTTTCACAATACTACGGCTAAATGCACTGTACTCTGACTGTGCAGCCATAATCTGGTGTTGATTTGCCAGGCCCGAGTTCAGCCTCTCATTACGGCAGAGCTGAATTTCAAATGCTCTTAATTAAAGAGGAGCCCTTATAAATGTGGACACGGCAGCTTGTGAGTCTGCTCCGCACATGTGTCACCCCAGTCCTCACCTCTCATTTTGGGTGGGTTTTTTATGTGGTGTTTTGGAGGGGGTATATTTTTATCTGTTTTTGGAACTGCTGGAGGCTTCAGAAGCAGATGGCTCATTTTCTGCCCAACTGAGGCACAGAACCGCAGATGATGTCTAAAAGTAGCGGAGAGAGTCATTTGTGCGGCCGGTGGACAGGGGCAGGACTGCTGCCCGGACATGCAGCTCCTCGTCTTTTTGAGGAGTTGAAAGCGACGGGAGGTTTGCTGCGTGACCTGCATTTGTACTTGCATGCTCCGGGTTCGGCTACTGTCTCTGCACTTGTCTGCAGTGAGGCCTGTGTGTCCAAGGAACCATTGACTTGTGTTTCAAAAATCCTACCCACGGCAGGATGCCAGTGCTGGATCTTGCCAAAACGTTGGAAAGGAGAGAAGAAAAATGAGAGACGGTTAATGTGTATGTGTGTGCGCATGCTTGCACGTGACGGGTCATGCAGCAAGCCTCGCGCGTGGGTCTTAACACCTTGTGTGAAAAGACATTAACTTCATTCTTCCTGCTCTGAGAAAAGCTTTTCTTTCATATGAGCTTCAGCTTTGGACTCGACTCTGGCACAGACTGTTCAGAACAATCACCCTAATGTTTGAAGTTTCCTTTGCTGTGTTGCACGTAAAAGGCCACTAAACTAAAGCTGATTGAAGGTCCAAGCATCATTATTTGGGGGATTACCCCGTCATTTGCTTCAAAACAGTTTGGTTTTGCTTTGTTTAATCTTAAGGCTTGTAAGTGGTTATTTGTGAAAGTTAACCAGCTATAACTGGATGTCAGAATTTGGTGAGCAATACATCACCGTGTTTGATGTTTGACGACCGCCTACTATTTGCCTTCTAGTGTTTTAAGGCATCATACGATTGCTTCCAGACAGTAGCCAGCAAAATTATGCTGCCTTTTGAAATGGTTTGTTTTGGCCGAGTTCACGGATAAGCCAATCCCAGAATGATTGCGCTTAGTGAACAAAACTCCTCCAGGATGGAAGACGGAAGTCAAGAGAAACATTATAACTATATTTCATCCAGTCCTGAAGTCTGTAGAAAAAAAGACACTAATCTGATTAAAAATAGACCGTTTAACCAGTGTTAGATTGATATAATGGCCCATATTTTCAACCATTTTTTGAGATAATCTTCTGCTCTAGGGGTTGAACAATATATACATATCTCTCATATGTTTGGCCAGTAAGTGTCATAATTGGGACTTTTATTGACAGTGTTGAGAACTCAATGTTATATTTGTTATAAATCAAAGTTTGATGTTGAATCAAACTCAGGTTGCTGGAGGCGTAGTTGTGCTACATGTCAATGCACAAACCACAAGGCCATCAGTGCCAACTTTTTTCATGGTTTTAAAGTTGTGATGAAACATATTTGGCCCTAGATCATCTTCTGTATTCTGATGTATATCAGAGTGTAACGAATTAGAGAAAAAGAAAAGGCTAATGTAGGGCAGGGACTTGTTACTATCCGTCGGTTGATGATTAGATGTTGAGATGTGGGATTCACAAAAAGATAAGTTGTATAGTGTTTTTATTAAGTAGTGGTTGGTGGTTTTTTTTTGATTGCTGGCTTGTTTTTAGAGATACAATTTTCTTTTCTTTTGAACACACAGAAGAACTTGCTATTTTAAGTATAAATCTTTATTTTACAGATTTTCCAAGTTGATTCATTTCAAGATTGTTTATTTCAAGTTATTTTAGTAAATATTATATAAAGTAAATATCACAAGCATAGCATAATTCTTTACACATTTCATGCTGTATACAAAGTATTTTTCATTAAGTTTAATTAATGTAGTTTACCTGTTTAGCTAATGTAGTAAACTAATGTTAACAAATAAAATCGTATTGTAAAATGTTATAAAATTGTGTTTTGTCATGTATATTGCCCATCATCTAGAAAAAAAAAAAAAAAAAAAAAAAACAACGCTGCCTATGTAGAGTTGTTTCAGTTTATTTTCAGTTTTTTTACTTAAGAGGTTCAGTTTCAGTAGAATTCTGCCATATAAAGTAGGGTTGGTTCTGGAAACCGAGCTTAAATCATCTTTCTCCTTTCTTGTAGTGGGCTGACCCATGAGGGACACACTCGGGATGTGGAACAGGTGTATCTCCGCTGCGCCCAGGGGTTTCTGGAGTGGCTTTACCCCACAGGGGCCATCATCGTCAACCTGCGGCCAAACACGCTGTCCCCAGCGGCGTCTCTTCTCTCCGTCTGCATCAAGCCCTCTAAAGAGTCCAGCGGGACACACATCTACCTGGACCGGCTGGGCAAACTGCGATTGCTCCTCAGTGAGGAAGATCAGGCCGAGGGGAGAGTGCACTGTTTCAGCATCCAGGATGGGGCGCTCTTCATCGAGGCAGTGCCTCAAAGGGACATCAGCCGAAAAATCACAGCCTTCCAGTACGAGCTGGTCAACCACAGACCAGCAGCAGATCCACAGTCATTATCTGGTATGAGGTTCTCTTGATCTTTAAAGACTTGCTTGACAAGCACAGTTTTCTTTCATGTGATGTATTTCCTGAAATGGAAATGTGCATGTTGTTTGCCAAATTTAAGGAGTAGAGTAGAATTTGGTAATATGTAAAACAGAAAACAGGTTCAAAGCTTTCAGACATAGACTAAAAATCCAAATATTATTATTATAAATCCAAGTATTTTTTTTTCTTTTTATGTTTTTGAAAGAAGCTCACCAAGGTTGTGGGCATTTATTTGATCAAATATACAGTAAAACAGTAATACTGTGAAATTATTACAATTTTCTGTTTTTTAATGTCATTACTCCAGTCTTCAGTGTCTCATGATCCTTCAGAAATCATTTTAATATGCTGATTTACTGCTCAAGAAACATTTCTTATCATCATTTTTGAAAACCATGATACATTTTTTGATGAGAAACATTTGTTTGAAATAGAAATCTTTAATAACATAAAAAATGTCCTTACTGTCACTTTAATCAATTGAATCTTGCTGAATAAAAGTATTAATTTCTTTTAAAAAAAAAACTTATAAAAATAAAAATAATATTTTTTTTCGTTTTTAGGTGTACCCTCCCTTTCTATTGAATTCCAACAATAATTGCTTCTTTCAGCAAAAAGCTTTATTAAATTTCTATGACTCCAGGGTTTTTGGGTACACGGTTATTAATGCATGCAATACCGAGGGTTTGTTTATTTTAAAAAGTATGCGATCTGAAGCCAATGTTTTCATGCCCAGCAACAGATGATATCTTTACCTCAGGAAACGTCCTCCCCTCTGTGATGCTGAGATGGTGGATCTGTGCTAAGTGTTTGTTATCAGATGGTGTTGATGAGCGATACTGTTTTTTTCCTTGTTTTAAGTTGCGATTGATATTTTTTGGGTTTTTTGGGGTATGTGTGCGTATGTGACATCACAAGTGCCCCGTTGCAATTTACACCGGCAAAACGTGAAACATCCAGCCTCCTTTCAGAAATTACATTTCAAGCAGTGCACCTGCCAAAACCGGAGAGCTGAATGGCCTGAAGCAGTGTAGATACATCATATAACAAGTCAGTTTTCCTCTCCAAAAAAACTAAATTATTGTTCAGTGTGTTTCCCCCCTCAGGGGGGTATGAATTCATAACTGCCATGTAAAACTGGCTCTGATAAACAGCTGTATTTTGCAGGCATGGATACAGTATAAAGCAGAGAAACTTTAAACAGTTTCTGTGTTTTTAGGACTGTGTGGCATTAACCCGTGGTTTGATGTGTCACGTGATGTCAATGTCCCTCAGAGAGCTTGTGTGTTGGTCGTTTGTGATTTCAGCGATCTGAGCGGGCAGATCTGTAAGGTGACCTGTTTTCCTTTTTCCGAGCTTTTGGCTTTTTTCGCATTCACCTCATGAATGTTGACCTGCTGTGCTGGAATTGAGTTGCTTTCCATCACTGTGGAATGTGTTTTATTCCAGCTGTTGGGAGGACAAATTATCTCCATCTTTTTTCCCTACTCCCTTCCTCTTCCTCTTTTCCCCTGTCTCTCTGGCTTCTCCTCCCTCACTTTTTCCTTCATTACTTTTCGTTCCGCCTCTCTGAAGTGGTTGGGATGCAGGCAAAGTGGCATATGAATCTTTTCTCCATTAGCATGGAATGCAGAGGGACCAGATGTAGCAGGGACACTATCTTCCCCCTATTGCCCAGCCAGTGTGTGAAGTGGTTGCGATCCCAGCAGCGATGCATTAATTCGGGGCAGCGAGGGCTGCTGACTCAGATGTCAGCCCATTCCTGCGGTTCTGTTTTAACTTTTGCATGTGATCTGCCACAAAGCTTTTAAGCGCAGCTTTAGCGTTCAGGATGTGGCAGCAGTTAACGCCAGGCCTAGCGTTCTGAACGATCACCCGCCTTGAAGCTTTGGCGTTTGCCAGCTGTTGCGAAGCTGATTCCTGGATGACCTTTGGCCCCGTTGGTGGTGCGATGTTTCTTGTGTTGCAACACGGCCGACCTCTGGTCCGCTCTCCTCCACCCACAGTTTCCTCAACAGACAAGACCTTCTGTGCTCATATGTGAAGGGTCAGGTTCAGCAGATCGGGTTTTGATACAGATCAGTTATTTTGCCCACTTTCCATGGTAACGCCCAATCTACAGTGATGCTAGTAAATCTAGATTGCTATTATTTAAACAGTCTATCAGCCTACACTGTAAACAGCCAAGCAGTGCATACATTTATAATGGGAGTGATTTAGTTTTGTTATGGTTAATAACATGACTTATATTTATTGTTTTAAAATAAAGTAATACATGTTCAGCAAGGACACCTTAAATTGTTCAAAAGTGACATTAATGAACTTTATACTCTTTCAAACATTCTTTTCATCAAAGAAAAAAAGGTGGATTCATAAAAAAGGAAAAATTGGTGAACACTTTATTCACAGTGTCCTTATTACACATCTTTAATGTATTTACTATAGTAAAAACAGCAACACTTAAGTATAAGGACCAATTCTCATTGTTACCTAGTTAACATTATTAGCATATTGGCTGTTTATTAGTACTTATAAAGCACATATTCTACATATTTTACATCCCTAATCATACCCAATACCTAAACTTAACAACTACCTTACTAACTATTAATAAGCAGCAAATTAGGAGTTTGAGGCAAAAGTCTTCTTAATGGGGAGAATTGTACCTTAAAATAAAGTGTGACCCTAATAACAGTAAATGATGCATATTATGCATTATATATTATATGGTACATAATAGTATTTACACACTGTTGCCTCTTTACGTCCTGTACACACATAATACTTTGTATTTGTGTAATTACACTGTAATAACCACATCTTAAACTAAAGTATGAAAATGTATTACTGTTTCTGAAAAAAGCAGTACAACTGTTTGCAAAATTGATACTAATAAGAACTGCTTTGTGCGCAGCAAATCAGCATATTAGATTGATTTCTGAAAGATCGTGTGACACTGAAGACTGGAGCAATGAGGCTGAAAATTTTGCTTTACATCACAGGAATAAATTACATTTACATATATTATAATAGAGAACACTTCTTTTAAATTGTCACCATTTTTCACAATATTACTGTGTTTATTTTTATTTTTTCCTGGATTTGTCTACACTGTCAGGCACCATACAACACTCACTTTACAACAATGTTGTTGTATTTTAAACGTATGAACCAGAATATCATTTGACAATTGCATCACAATGCACTAAAAACCAAAATACTTTAGCAACCACATTGCAGTTTGTTGTTCCCACCCATAACAGTCTTAATGCGAGTTTTGGACTGCCAGCCAACACTCACATTTCTGTAGTTGTTACAGTTTTGGAAAACTTTTTAAAGCTCCTCAATCCACTTGCACTAATAGACAGCAAAATTTTTGCCTGTCACACACACCTGCCCTGAACCACAGACCACTACCCATAAACCCATAAAATACCCATAAACCCCTCCACCCAGCCACCTGAAACAACCAGTTGCTCGCTCCACCCTGCACGCCTGAGAGGGTTGAGACCCTCCAAACAAATCTACTGGATTGTGGGGGCTGTAATGACCCCAGAGCCACAAAACTGTGGCCTGATTTATTTGTATATAGAAATGTGCTGATCAAAGCCGACACGGTGCTGCCAGTGTTTAGGTTACACTGATTGCTTTACAGCAGTCACAGGACTCTGCGGCCACCTAAAAGCAAAGGAGTGTTTGTCTCTTGTCATGTGTCGCTATGGGACTCACTCTAGGTTGTTGGCACAGGTGAAACGTTCGTTTTTTTGTTTTGGACCCAGAGCTACTAGTCGTTGGAGTCTCTGCTCCTTGTTGGAGTTCTTCTCAGCTGGATCTCATTTGCGTTGGGGTGTGAGGAGGACGCGGTGTGTGTTTGTCAGTGTTTTTCTAGAGGGGGAAGGGTCGAGATGTTTCCCTCCTCTCCACCAATTTATTTTTTTGTGAGGAGCCTTTTCTCGCAGGCCACCCCGCATTTCTGTTTGGTTAGAAGCCGACAAACCGTGACGACAAGGCTGGCTTCTTCACGCTCAATAAATAACCATCTGCAGCAGAAATTAATTATGTCTTTGAAAGTCCACGTGGTGGGTGTAGATAGATCAGTGTGCTGTTTTTTGTTAGAAAGATTTCTAAAAACAACATGCTACATAATGCACGTTAATGTTCTTACTGTTGCTTTACCATCAACCGATGGCTGTTTGGTCTGATTTTGTTGTTCTGTATCTCTCCACAGCACCCTGCCAACCCTGTACAGATGCGGAGACCCTGCTGGCCGTTTGCACCAGTGACTTTGGTAAGACAAGTCACATCTTTAAATGTTTCACTCAAAGTGAATTAGGAATTGAATTTCAGTTATAATTTGGAACCAGTCAGAAAGCATCCTTCCCATCAGGCAACTGTTTGGGTTACATGAATACTTTGATAGGATCAAATATGATTCTTCAAAGAATCAAATAAGGTCCTAGTGAATAAACTGGAATTCCTGCAGGATTTGGTTCTTAAGAATACTACAGACCGATAAATGGACCACAGTCACACCAGACAGTTAATAGGCCAATATTTGGGCCTGTTAGCTCCATACTTTACTGGCAGCCTTTTTTATGGATTTAATCCCATTTTTATCATTTAGTATTTTAAGAATAAACATTCACACAGAACAGATATTTGTGTTTACAAATGTGAGATATAGGGCAGTGGAATAATAACTAAAAAAATGCTTGGTCTAGAGATGTTCAAATTAATCTTACTTAATACTTAATACAATCTTACTTACACTTTTCCTAAAATGGATGATCAAAGCTCCAAAAAAATGACTTAAATTAACAAAATGTTTATGAGTCAAGGCTCTTCAAAATCCATCTCAAATCAAACTATTTTAGATTAGACTAGGCTTTCTCAAGCCAACATCAAAGTTAACTTACAAACTTTACTCATTTTGTTAATACAATTTGATCATTGCTAATAAGAAATTATTAATATAAATATATCCGCATCATATCAGCACTCCAGTATTAGTAGTAGCATATCACTGAAAAGAGTTATTTTAGAAATTGTAATATTGATCTAAACTCTACCTCTACTGTCCTACTTAAAACTCTGATTACTTTCTTATAGGTGCGTAGTCCTATTGGTTACATGTTATTAAAGATATACTTTGTGTTTTATGTTGGAATCAAAAATGAGTCGTAATAAGAAATGGTCACACTTTAGTTTGGGGATCAATTCTCACTATTAACTAACTGTTAACTACAACTTCTGTCTCAATAAACTCCTAATTTGCTGCTCATTAATAGTAAGGTAGTTGTTAAGTTTGGGTGTGGGATAGGATTAAGGAATCTAAAATATGGTTATGCAGAATAAGTACTATATAAGTACTAATAACCAGCCAATATGCTAGTAACATTGCTCATAAGCAACAGGCTAACTGTGAGAATTGGTCTTTAAAATAAAGTGCTTCCTAAGAAATTATGTCAAGAGCAAATTACCATTAAGATTGTTGGCCCATTGTGGTATACATTAAAATGGGAATCCCACATACATTCTTTGAGGATTGTTTGACCAGGCATAATGCAGACAGTATGGAGAGAGAAAACAACTTTGTTTTTCTTACACTCTTACATTACATTTTATTTTTTCTCTCTACAGTGGCGCGGGGCAGTATTCTTGGTGTGGCGGAGGAGGAGGACCAGACCTTTGTCACCGTGTCCCTAAGTCGCCTTTACAGACAGAAGACACAAGTGTTTGTGTCAGGGGGCGGCCGGGCTAAAAGCTGGACAGGCTTTGTGAAGATGCCCAGGCAGTGTGGGGTTAAACCAGGGGAGGGTGAGTTCCTCTTCACTGGGACTGTGCGATTCGGAGAGGCCTGGCTCAGCTGCGCTCCACGGTACAAGGACTTCCTTAGGGTGTATCAGGACGCACAGCAGCAAGGGACCAACCCATGTCATTTGGACACAGACTGAATTCTTTCCAGGAAACCACACGGTCCGCCCCGTCGCGAGGAACTGTGACCTGCGAACAGCTGTCTGTCTCTGTTTGTGTCTGCAGAGAGAGATTGGATTTAAATAGACTGCAATACTGATGCAGAAACCTGCTGTCCCAGCATTGCCTGAGACATGACTCGTGTTCTTAAAACATCCCGCAAAGACAACCGAAGTTGGACTTGAATTAACTAAGCCAATGCCGATTTCTCCCATTATGTCTTAAGACTGATATTCCAGAATTTTTTTTTTTTTTTTTTTTTTTTGCGGTTACAATGTAGCAGATCTAGCTGATGAATGTGTAAAAATGTGAAAAGAACATTCTAAAATGGAAGTCCCAAATGCTTTGTAAAAAGCTTGATGTACAGTTTTGCAGTTGTTTCTATGACAGAAATATATTGATGAAAAAGCCTGCTTTTTAATTTTTATTTTTTAAGAAAATTTGAAGTGCAATTCCTGCCTGTGTTTTGTCTTCAGGCTGTTCAGTTGCAAATGTGTCTTTCTGAGGATTAAATCTATTTTTTTTTTCTCTTTGGAATCAAATCATGTGCCTGTTTTTTATGTAAATTAGGTCATGGTGTAGTCCACTTCCATCTATTGTAATATACTTAATTTATGAGCTATTACTTCTATATAGTCACTGTTTACTGGGGTTTAAACACACAAGAGCTCATCCCCAAGTATGAATGATATTCTGATCTCTAGATATGGCTTGAGTCATTATTCAGTGTAACTGTGTGAGGTGTTATCATCCACCAGGTGAAAACTGTAAGGCAGATTACCTAGAAAAGTAATATCACACCTCTCCTCTACAAACCATACACTTTTAGGGTAGCATTCATGTCCATAACACAAGCAGTGCTGAATACGGTATATGCTTAAAGGGAGAGTTCACAAAAAAAGAAAAGAAAACAGCAACAACATCCCGTTAAAGTGTTACAGATCGAAAACTTGGTTAATAACTGGTTTATAATGTTTAGTTATATTTTGTTCCAATAATTTTCTATGAAACCAAAGAGTTTTCCACTGTGCACTTTCAGAGTCCAAAAACATTTTACTAATCACTGGTTTGTTCAAATCCCTGAGCAATAGTAATAGTGATGCTTGATGATTTGAGGTATTCGTTTCAAGTACAGTTGGTCATAAACTTATACAGTTTGCAGAATCTACAAAATGTTACAATAAGAAGAAAAATAAGAAGAATCATTTGTTTTTCATTTAGTACTACCCTGCAAAATCATTTTAAATTTTACATAACAGATGTTTATACATAATCCACAAGACAAAATAATAGCTGGATTTATGACAATTACTGTACTTCATTCAAAAATGTATACACTCCCCTTCAAAAGTATTGGGACAGTGAGGCCAATTCCTTAATTTTTGGTGTAGACTAAAAATATTTGGTGTTTGACATCAATAGATGAGTATGAGACAAGAGATCAACATTTCAGCTTTTATTTCCAGGTATTCACATCTGGATCTGATTAGAAGATAGCCCCTTTTGTTTGAACCCACCTGTTGGTCATGTGACCAAAAGTATTGGAACAGATTGACTTAAACTAGATTAAAGTGAATAAGACTTAATTTCTAGTTGCAAATCCTTTGCTTGCAATAACTGCATCAAACTTGTGACCCATTGACATCACCAAACTTTTGCATTCTTCTTTTGTGATGCTTTTCCAGGCGTTTACCGCAGCCTCTTTCAGTTTTGGGGGGTTACTCCTTACTTGGGGGGTCTCTTCTTTAGCAGGTTAAATGCATGCTCTATAGGGTTCAAGTCTGGAGACTGACTTGGGCAGCCTAAAACTTTCCACTTCTTGCAACTCCTTTGTTGCTTTGGCACCATGTTTTGGGTCATTAACTTGCTGCATGATGAAGGATCTCCCAATCAGTTTGATCGCATCTTTCTGTAAATTGGCAGACAAAATGTTTCTGTAGTTCATTTTGCTGCTGCCGTCATGTGTTACAGTACATCATCAATTAGGATTAATGAGCCCGTCCCAGAAAAAGCGATGCAAGCCTAAGCCATGACATAACCTCCATTTTGTTTCAGATGAGCTTGTACGTTTGGGATCATGAGCAGATCCTTTGTTTTCTCCAAACTTTAGCCTTTCCATCACTTTGGTGAAGGTTAGTCTTTGTCTCATCAGTCCATAAAACTTTGTCCAGAATTTTTGAGGCTTGTCTCCTATTCATGAGTGGTTTGCATCTTCTGGTGTAGCCTCTGTACTTTTGTTCATGAAGTCTTCTGAGAATAGTAGATTGCAATACCTTCACTCCTGCGCTCTGGTGGTTGTTGCTGCTGATGTCACTAACAGTTGTTTTGGGGTCTTTCTTTACAGCTGTCACAATGTTTCTGTCGTCAACTGCTGATGTATTCCTTGGTCTACCTGTTCGAGGTCTGTTACTTAGTACACCAGTGGTTTCTTTCTTCCTTGGGACATCCCAAATGGTTGTACTGGCTAGGGCCAATGTTTGTGCAATGGCTCTGATTGATTCTCCATCTTCTCTCAACTTCACAATTGCTTGTTTTTCACCCAATAGACAGCTCACTGGTTTACATGTTGGTTACATGTCTAGCTATAAATGCTCTGCACAGGCAAAATCCAAATCTGAAACTGAGCACAGACATTCTGTGCTATTTATTGTTTGAATAAACAATATAATAGGACACACCAGGGCAACAAAACACACTTGTCAGTCACATGTTCCAATACTTTTGCTCACATGAGCAATGGGTGGGTTCAAACAAAATGTGCTATCCTATAATTTGTGTTTATCAGATCCAGATGTGAATACCTGGAAATAAAAGCTGAAATGCTGATCTCTTGTCTCATATTCATCTTTTGATGTTAACCCCAAATGTTTTCAGTCAACAGCAAAAATAAAGGAATTTGCCTCACTGTTCCAATACTTTGGGAGGGGAGTGTACTTGGTTAATACATAATACTGTTGTTTTTGGATAGCTGTTCGTGTGTCTTTTGTTTGTTTTTTCCTGAGGAGTTAAAATTGCCCACTGTTCTTCAGAGAAATCCTTAAGGTCCTGCACATTCTTTGGTTTTCCAGCATCTTTTCCAACACCCATTTTCAACAATGACTATGTTTTTGAGATTTTTTTTTACAATGAGGACAACTGAGGGACTCATACACAACTATTGCAAAAGCAGCAAACATTCACTAATGCATGAAGTAAACATGGTGCATTAAGGGTGGGGGGTGAAAACTTTTGAACAGGATGATTCGGGAAACTCCTTTTTTTTTTTTTTTTTTTTTTTAGTACTGCCCTTCAGAAGCTACATAAGATATTTGCAAATGCCCAGAAGACAAAATAAGTACAATTTATACCAATAATCCTGCAAAATGGACCTATTTTGTTGTCATAGTTGGGTAAACTTTCATAGTGGTGAACGTAAACTACAACAAATACAATTTTTGTGTTCCTGTTTGCTCCAAAAAATCCACAAAAGTGTTGCTATGACTTTCCAAAACTCACATCAAGGTGTAATTAATGTTCAAAACATTTTTAAAAAAATGAAAATATGAAAAAATATGCTTTTATATATTTAATAATTATGTTAATAACCCTGCAAATGCATCGTCACAGTTGGTGAAAATGGTCCATTATGGGTAGTACTAAATATTATTTAATAATAATAATAAAAAAAAAACTGTTTTATAAAATTATTGACGTCAACTGTAAATTAACATTTTTGAGCATTTCATAAATACTCCCTTCTCTAACGAAACACCTCTGTCATTGTAGCGGCCTCATGTTTGTGATTAACTAACCAACCAACCTCCTCTTCTCCCATTATTATTAAATCAAGAACATGATGCATAACAAGCCTTATCCATTGAGCATTGTGTGCGGATTCACTTCCGTCTGGACTCCCTCCGAGAAATATCTGGCTTTCACGCTGGTGTTGGTGGTTGGTCTATTGGTCCAGCTCCATATGAAATGCATTACTTCTGGTTTTCCAGCCATACAGGATAGTTATCATTCACTGGAAGCAGACTGTAGTGGATTCCTCTCCACGGGTTGCTGCGGTGCCCAGGGAGGCGCTCAGTCAAGGTCAGAGTGAAAGGGCTCTTTGTGTGAGCCGGGCCGGTCTGAGAGAGCTAGACGGCTTCAATAGAGTCCTGTGATGCCATACAAAATGGAGGAGCGGGCGAAGTGGACTATGAATCTGAGCATTCCTGATGCTCATTGCTCACTTTCAGATCATCTATTTCAACATACAGAAATGAGAGTATGCCATTTCAAAGAAGTTGTTGCAAAAACTTTTGGTTCTCGTTGGAGTTTTGCTTTGCTCCATCTCGTTCTGCTTTACATTTGACAGAAACACACCCATAATGTCTCTCAGTGAGTGGCCACAAATAGACAATTGCTTTTGCAGGCTGATCTCTGCTCAATGGAGAGTCTGAATTCCAGTCCAACGGCAGCAGCTCTGGAATCGCTCACTGGGAAATGCAAACAGTGTTCCCATGACAACGCTGCAGCGCAGCAAACCCTCGCTCCGAGCTCCTAAGAGGTGAAAGGGAAAAGAAAGGAAAAAAAGCATGGTTGTCCATTTGCACCGGCGCTTTGAGTGTCTCGCTGGCGACGTTCTGTCCAAGTGCATCCCGACCGCATTGTGAAGTATGTTTGGGGTTTATGGATAAGATATTCTCTCTGGAACTAGACGCTGACCTTGATGCCACATTGCTACTGTTTAGTTGTTGATGTAGACTTATATATAAACTGAGGAAGTGAACCTATGCCCCAGTCACAATGATAAAGTTGCTGTGTCTTGCAGAACGACCTTCCCCAAAACCAAGCTTATCTGTTTACTTGGAAATTTGAGGCATTAAATTAGAAATGGTTCACCCAAAATGTACAAGATTACCATTATTAACAGGGAGGTGCTCAGTCAGGAACACTTCAATTATCCCGCATGATTCATATGGATTACTTTTATGGTGTATTTTTGAAGTGTGGACAGTGACAGAGGCATTTTGTCAGCGAAGGAAATATTCATGACATTTTTTTGGCATAAACTGACAACTTTAAGACCAAGCAGAAACCTTTGCCAACTGGTTGTACTGTACAACCAATGTTTTTTAGATTGTTGGTTCAAATATGTTTATGTTTTATTAATACATATCTGCAAGTCCATTTCACCACAACTTTAACACTTCAAAAAGTTCATAAAGACATCATAAAGTAGGGTTGTGCGAGACTAATTAGTCGACTAATTGATTAACGAAAATGCTGCTGCTAGTCGACATTGGAAGTTTGGACAACATTATGATTGAAACGATCTTCAAAAAGCTTTTGTTGACATTTTTCATGTTATCTCCGAATAATGCCTAATAAAATAGAGTTAATATGCGCAGCGCTGCTTTGTTTACAAGGATAACTACGATAACCACTGTACAAAAGCGCCAACCTCTTGTCCACCTATAGAGAGTGTATCTGCATTTTCATTCACCCGGTCTCTTACATATGTTGCTGTCAGTGTTGTACATTTTAAAAATATAATGGAAAATAAGAACAAATCAGATAAGGTATATGGAATTATTTGACTGTTTGATTCATAGTTTAAGTATTCCAAATGGATTGGATATACACACACAATGTTTTGACTGTCTTTTGAGTGTTTGTTATATTTAGACTAATCGACTATAATCCATATGAATTGAGTGGTTTAATCAAAGTGCTCTGAAAAAACAATATTGCTCCTCCATAAATTTGACTGTTACCAGGTGTATAAAAACTATTAGCCTATAACTGTTCCTTAATTTTTTCTTAGAGATATATTTTTTTAAGAGCTTTATTTTGCTTGACCACTTTGTAAAGAAAATACTTGGAGAATGCTATCTGTTTGCATTCCCATGCAAATCAATGAAACTTGACTTCAGTTGTCTGGTGCAGGAACCCTCAGAAATACCATTTCCACAAAATAAGATATTTTAAAGTCTTTTTTGACTTTAAACAATAGAAGACAACACTGGTCCCTAGTAAGGTAAAAGGTTGCAGACAATGCAAAATATGTCAATTTCAAGCTTTCAAAAGTCCTTTGAAAATGTTTCACTGGTAAAACACATATACAGCTATAATGTAGGCTAATGAAATGCTAACCAGCCAAACCTTGATCCCTTGGCATAAACTGACGATTTCAAGGCCAAGCAGAAGCCTTTGGTTTTCAACCAATGTTTTCCAGACTTTTGGTCTATTAATACATATTTGTTTTGCATCAGAACAGTCAACACCAAGGAAAGTAAGTAAATATAGCTTCCAAGCTCAACAAATCCGAAGAAAAAAAGTGACATATAGTTAATATTCATGAGCAAAGCTGTATATTTTGCCATGTCAAACTGCGTACGCCCCTGACTATAGCTATTGTTGCTCACCCAGTTCACTCTAAGGTTGAGGTTAGTGCTGACAACAGAGACAGTTTCCTGGCACCTAAATGCTATAATCACAATTAATGGTTCTGGTCCAAGTAATGTTAAAATGTACATCCAACCATACGCATTATGTGAATACGGGAAACTATTCATTGAGGACATCCTTGGGGTGGATCATATAAACATCGAGCGGTCAAGATATTTGCAGTTACAGCAAATAGCGTGGCAACTTGGCAGAAAGAGGGCCAGAGTAGGAGCCGGGGGTCCCGAGGGAGAGAAGATGGGCAAGCGAACAAAGCATGGGATTGGTGCTCTGTAGGCCAGTGACATCTCTCCAACAGGGGAAGTGGAGGAATGCTGGGAATGTGTTGACTTCACACATGCGCGCCCCCCGCAGAAGCCTGGCCCTGATGAGGGCGAATCAATAGGAGCTCTGTGGCGTCTGCACGTGGCGTTTCCTCCAGTACAAACACCACGCCTCAGCCCAGAGGACACCCACTAGCTAGACCTTCGCACACAGACAAGAACAACATACATATTGATTATGAATGCCAAAGTGAATGTCCTTACAGCACCTCAGAACATACAGTGAGTATTTTTTAGCACTGAACGCTGAGCAAGTGTTTTGTCCAGTGAGCATTTCTAAACTTATATATAGGAACTGAAAATTCACTTCATACAAAAAAAAGTGGGAAGGATCGACAGTATGTTATTTATAACTAGCATTGTTAGAATGTTAGAATAGCATACTACCCTACTGTTTGGGCTATTTTACAGCACATAGTGTGTATTCTGTACAGCCTGTGTAAAAATCTTTTCACTCATGGATTGGAATAGCCAGATGAAAAAGAAGTACACTTAATAAATGTACTAATAGTGTACTTCAAATCTTAAAATTATGTATAAAGAAAAAAAAAAAGCACTTATTTATTTAAATAAAAGGCAACTTAAGTAATGACACACTTTTAAAAAGCGCATTCTGGTGCAGTGTCAAAATAAAAGTTTTACTTAAAAGTAGGCATCTTAAATCATTATGTCTTCATATATTTTGTAATGCTTTAAATAGGTGTACTTATTTTTATCACAGCTAAAGCACATGTAAAGTATTTGATTATAATTTTAACTGTAGTGTGTTATTTGATATTATATAGCTTAAATGTACTAAATTGAAACCTTGTCATTAATTACAAATATACACATAATATACAAGTTTCTATAGATATTTTAGTCTACCATAAATGCTTGTTTGTATATTTGGCAGTATACTTTAATTACATTTCAAAGACAATAGAATAAATTATGTAATTACATATAAAGATATACTGAAGTTATCACTCTAAAGCTAATTGCATTTAACTTAAAATTAAAATTTTATTTAATTGCAATTATATGTATATTATTTCCACAGCACACATTTTTTTTAAAGTGTAAGTGTGAAATCATAAGTAGTGTTAGCCACATAATCTTATTCATGATTCATTCTTGATCCAATGCAAAAACATTTTTATACATTTTTATCATACAGTGCCGAACTGAACAATATGTCGTGAATTTTAATGTTTAGAATTTAAAAATGCATGATGCATCTGCTTTAGATGCTAGTTATAAAAAAATAGTAGGCAGTATTCAGTGTACACTGCTCAGTATGCAGTAAGCAGTACACTAGTTTTCCATTCAAAATGTAGAGCCTCATTCATGAAACACTAGGGGAACGAATTGTTTCAATGAATAAATGCAACAATTTACATCACAATGGATTTACAAACCATTTATATACAAATTTGTTCTGCTTGTGTGCTCCATGAATGAGGCCTACAGGCCTATTGTATACACTTTATATAAAAGAAATATTATCTACAAAAGCATTAGCCAACAAGAGGATGAACCTCCAGAAGAGGTTCTGGAAAATACATTAAAGCCTTTTATCTAATAAAAATGACAATGTGGTAAAAATACGTTTTCAAAATAGAAGGCTTGGATTAAAATGACAGTGCAATATGATAAAATGTTCCATAATAATCTGAGAGGAGAAACCTGAGAGCCCTCGCTGTAAATCACACAAGACTTAAGTCCTACAGGTTTGAGAGGGAAAACTAATTCTTGTCTCTGACATAACCTCTTTGTAAATTACCTTTTGCTGTTTATTCTGTGCATATTTTTTTTTTTTTTTTTTTTTTTTTTACAGAAATACTATTGTGTGATGTATGCATACAAACTAAATAGCTTGTGGCAATAAGATTAAATACAGAGTCTGAAATAGCAATTGACTGTGAAAGGCCAAAACCCAGCATGGAACTGAACACTGAGGTGGTTAGTGTTTTATGATCTCCAAGTGCATGAAAGTCTGAGGAATTATGTGAAGAAATTCCACTATGCCCAAACTCAACCGCCCTTCAAAAAGTCAAGTTCTCTTTCCACTGTGAAAAAGAACTGCACTTAATTGTATTAAGTATGCACTTATAGTGTACTTCAAATCTTGCATTAAAAAAATTTTACTTGAAGATGATATATTAATGAATTAAAGGACACTTAAGTGTACCACTTTCATGACTATTTCTTAGCATGCTTCAACACACTTAAGTGCACTTTGTATTAATGTGAAATTGCATCTTAAATAAATGTTTCAATATTATTTTTTCATGCTTTATAGAAGTACAATTAATATGTTCTGCTCACTAACATACTAAAGCAGATGTAAAGTACTTGATTATAGTTTTAACTGTACTGTGGTATTTGAAATGGCAACTTTATCATCACAAATGTGTAATTAATTACAAATACATTTAAATACAGGACACATATGTTTCAATACAAATGACATTAAAATATGGTTTAGTTTATCACAAATGCTTGTCAGTACATTCAGCAGTTCTCTTTAACCATATTTCAAGGAACAATAAAAGTAATCATGAAATTGCATAAAAAGGTGTACTTAAGATACTTTAAGTGGGTCAAAAAAAAAAAAACAGTTCAAGTTCAAGTAACTGCATTTAATGTAAATTCAAAATATAATGCATTTTCTTTAATTGTAGTTAACATGCACTTAAAAGTATAACATTAAGTTTGCACTTAAGTACATTCTTTTAAAGTGTATATTTCTTTACAAGTACTATATGCTAAGTATGCAGAAGTGTGCATCTTTTTCACAAGGGTTAAAAGGTGAAATAGTTTAATGTGTGCAGTTGTATTTCCTGTGTTGACATATTCCCTGTTGAAACAGGAAGTTTGGGCTTCACGTATTATGGGTTTGTTACTTTTAAAGAGAGCCGATAGCATTAATCTTAGCTTATAGCTATTTGTGAATGAAAGCACTGCATACATTTTTAAAATGAATTTAAATTCCAGCTACTTTCACAGTTGGGAAAGGGAATAGAAACTTTAACAAGGCTGAAGACACACTGGCAAACCACAACTTGCTACTTGGTACATGCCACTCGGAGGCAGGTGCTTTGAAGTTTAGCAATAAAGGATGTTTATTTTCTAGAAGATTTGCATTGTGTACGACAAGCATTTACAGAAATAATGCACATTCAACAGTAAATGTGTATATCTGCTTGCTTATTGTTTATTTTGTCATTGTTTAAAGGATTAGTTCACTTCCATTAAAAAAAAATAAAAAATCCTGATAATTCACATACACCCATGTGATCCAAGATGTTCATATCTTTCTTTCTTCAGTCAAAAATAAATGAAAGTTTTTGAGAAAAACATTACAGGATTTTCTGCATATAGTGGACTTCAATGGGGATCAACGGGTTGAAGGTTCAAATAGCAGTTTCAGTGCAGCTTCAAAGAGCTCTGCACAATCCCAGCCAAGGAATAAGGGTCTTATCTAGCAAAACAGTTGTTAATTTTTTAAAACATAAAAAAATATATATATAATTTTTAACCACAAATGCTCGTCTTGCACTAGCTCTGCAATGCACATCTATGGTTTCAAAAGTAACATGTGGTTAGTTCTTTGTCTGTGTACTTCAGTTCAAAAAATAGGGTAGGGTGATAAACTCCATCTCATTTTCTCCTCCAACTTCAAAATCGTCCTACGTCGTTGGTTTGCCTTTTTTTGTAAAGGCTATTTGACTTTCTTTGCACATTCACTTTGTAAACACTGGGTCAGTACTTCTGCCTACGTCACGCGTGACCTTTCCAGTGTGACTACATAGTGTCTGAAGTCGAGCTGGTGCAAGACAAGCATTTAGTATATAAGTTTTTATTGTTTTAAGACAATGACTGAATGTTGCGCAAGATAAGACCCTTATTCCTCGGCTGGGATCATGTGGAGCCCCTTGAAGCTGCATTGAAACTGCAGTTTGGACTTTCAACCCCGTTGGCTCCCATTAGAGGTCCACTATATGGAGAAAATGTTTTCCTCAAAAACCTAAATTTCTTGACATGAACATCTTGGATCACATGGGGGTGAGTATTATCAGGGAATTTTTATCTGGAAGTGAACTTATCCTTTAAGGCTACACTTTTCTCAGGCTAACGGCTGTGGGAAGTTGCTGGTCCCCACTGACTTCCATAGTATGGAGAAGAAGAAAAAAAAACACTATAGAAGTCAGTCTCTTTAAAAATGCTGAATGTTGAATGTTGAAACTTACAAAGCATAATAAATCACCCGTAGGCTTATCAGTTCACATCTGCCATTTGCTCCAGGAAGTCTGCCAGTGCTGTTTTTATTGGGCCTTTTCTGATCTGAACTCAAATGACAAATACGTTTATGAGTATGTGAAATCAAACTGATAATCATGTCACACTGGATTTACAACCTTCCTCTTCTGCCATTGATTTGCACCCAGTCTTGCTGTGTGTTGAGCGTCTGTCACCTCACATGAGTGAATGGAGTCATATACGTGGGATCTGTAAGCAAACACACAGGGTATAGGGCCCTTGAGAACGGCCTCTCAGCACCCCCAAAATAAGCTGTGTCTAGATGAGAGAAGAGGAAGATGTTGGACAAACACACTACCAAAGGCAATTCTGTTTACTCTTCACCCTCCCCCAGTAGCCATTTGCTAAAAGTTGGCAGTGCCATTTCAGTGGCCCCATGGCAACAGGAGAATATGTCACTGGGGTAAGTACTTTCTCATGATGTCATGAATTCATTATCTTGGCACAATGAAATACTGCATTGTCTGGTGCGCTGATAACTTCAAATGATGCTCCTTTATATCAAAATGAATTGTCAGTTAATGAAATTATATTGTTTACTGTAGGTAAACAGAAATCCCCACACACCCTTGCATGAACAATAGTAGTTTGTTAGAATGTTATATATTATATCAAAGTTAGAGAACATGTCTTATAGAGATATTGTCATATTACTCTCATATTGTGTCAACTGTGTTTAACACTCTGGACAATTGCCTTCTGTTTTATTCAGTTTCCCACTAATTTTGAACAGAATCAAATGCAAATGAAGCAACAAAAATGTGTTGTTTGTAAGTTTTGACTGTTAAGTTTAATCTGAAAGTAGTTTAGTACTAATTTAAAACGTTTTACCCATTAAGAAATGAATACTTGTGCATGCACATGAAGGAAGAGTGCTCTCCTTCATAACAGTTTTCTAAGAAAAGTGTTTAATTATATATGGTGCAGTCAACGTGTATTTCACGTGTATTTCAAGAGCGAAAATTACATAATCAATGAAATATTATCGTGTTTAAGCAGCAGAGACGAATCAGTACATGTGCGTCTCGAGAAGCTGAAAGCTCTGAATGCAGAAGACAATAACAAGCATAAACATTGGTACGGAATAGCAACGCAAAAGAACAGGTAAGTTAATTATTGTGTAGGCTACACCATTTTTTGAAACTCACTAGTATCATTGACGTCGATAGATGGCAGTACCATCGGTAGTTAAAGCAGATGAAGAACAGCGGTGCTAACGCTAACTACAGGATAAACTTTTAAGATGTCTTATTATTCAGGTAGCTAGTTATTAGCGACTAGCTAACTAGTTCAACCAACCCCAGCAAGGTTGGAGTCCATTGACTAGAAGTGGCTGTGTTCATGGAAAGTTACTGAATAGAGTGTTTTGGGCATTAGCTAACTAGGTAAATAGCTAACTTGAGGAGCAAAGCTAACTTGCACTTAGAAGATGGCAGTGAGCAAAAGTAAGTAATAATTTATGAGAATGAGATGGATAGCAAGAAATAGATTTTATTTGTATTCAATGCCCTATTATTAACAACAGATTACATAACAAAATAACAATGCCATTTTTGTCAATGAAGCCCATTAAACGAGGACAGTGACATTGTTAGCAACTGTCCCATTTTAGAATGTCTGATCACAATAATTAGGATAGCGTTTTTGTTGTTGTTGTTGTTGTTTGTTTGTTTGTTTTTTAGAATAAATGTTGATTTGATTTTCAACCAAAAAAGAAACAGAAAAGAAAAAAAGAAAAGAAGAGTATGCTGTTCAAGAAAAGCACTATTATTGGAATGACAATTTGGGTTTGGAACAGCATGAGGGTGAGTAAGTGATGCCACAGTTGTCATTTTGATTGAGCTATTCCTTTAATCGAGTGGTCTGGTGTCAGTTTAGACTTGAGATTCTCCCAGATCTTAAATCTGATGAGCGTACAGACATTAGCATTTGTAGAGAAACTATGTCTCCATTAATTCAGAAGTAGGCATCTCTTCCACACTTATCAGCGTTTGAGTCTGTCTGCAAAGCCGTTTGTTTGTTCAGAGTAAAGAGCGTCTGTGGTGTTACGCGGCTCTAACGGAGTCCCTGGCAACCAGAGCGGCCCACCCTGACCCGGACCACTTCATAGAGGCTGTGAGTGGACCTGAACTAACCCAGGATAAATTCAGTCATTAGAATAAGGGCAGACGGGGTCGTAGCAGTGTCACACAGACAACAGCCATTGTGAGGTGACAATGTTGGTTTGGGCTCAGCAGGAAACAGCAGGCGGACGGGTCGTGATGATGGATGGGTCTCTCCAGGGCACAATGGACGAGGAGACTGATAGATGGGAAATGCAGAAGGAGGGCCACACAGAGGTGGATGTGAGCTGTTTGCTCCGGGACAAAGTGAGACTGATGGAAAGGTGGGGGTTGACAGAGACATAGATGTCATTCCACAGATGTGTGTGTGAGATTGTCGTAGAACGGGTATCCTCGTTTTGAAAAGATACATATTATCTTTGGTGTAGATATTGTGGATTAAAGTAAAGCAAAAGAAGGCTGTGATTACAGTGATTTTACCATGGTTATTAAAGGGTATAGTTGACATGACACAAAGCAGAGAGATAAAATACATTAAATAATTTAATGTTTATTAGAAAAACTAAATAAATTAAAAAGGGGAGAGAACTTTTTATTTATAAAAAATATAAATTATTTTATTTAATTTACTTTTTTATTTTTTATATTTAAAAGTTATAGATAATCCATTTATTATTTAAAACACACTCTACTGTTCAAAAGTGTGGGCTTTCTTTGAGACATGTCTTTTGCTCATTAACAAATGAGTAATATTTTTTTCTTGTTCTAACAAGTCTGAAATGTGTAGCAAATCCTGCAGCTTTGTCTCAGCTACTAGAAACAGACAACAATAGTGTCATCTCATACAGGAAACCAATCTCTCAGTGTCTCATCTCTCTGCCAGGAAAGACAACAAATTACTACTGTTAGTCATGTAGGCTGCAAGCCAAGCGCAAACAGGTTCATTGGCCTCTATATGCAATCACTGGATCACCTGATGGAATTCAGGCCTGTTTTTTCCAGCACAACAAAAGAGCTCTGTTTGCAGTAACTCTCCGTTCCGATACAACTTATGTAAGAAATGAGGGGGAGATGAACAGTAAGAGGTAACAAAATAAAGCTTTTGAAAAAATATATTTCTGATATGTGTTTAAAAAACAAAAAACAACAAAAGGTGGCCTTTTTTTGGTCTGTTTTGAAAACAGAGACCCATATGAATAAAATGTATATTATATAAATAATAATAATAAGCAAATTATTTAATTCACTCATATTTTTTTAAATTTATGTGTTTTGTTTTATTTGTTTTTTATTTAAAGTTAATAATAACTTTAAAAAAGTATTAAACAAACAAACATTACCCTTTGAAAGTTTGGGGTCAGTTAAATTTTTAATGTGTTTGTCTCTAATGTTCACCAAGGCTGCATTTGTTTGAAAAATAAAATAAAATAAACTGTTTGTTTGTTTGTTTGTTTGTTTGTTTGTTTGTTTGTTTGTTTGTTTGTTTGCAATTTAAAACGTTTTCTATTTGAGTATTTTTTGTCATGAAGTCTCTTATGTTCTTCAAGGCAGCATTAAAATAAATAAATAAATAAATAAATAAATAAATACCTGTAATATTGTAAAATATATAGTTTTCTGTTGGATTGCATTTTTTTTAAATGTGATTTATTTCCTGTGATGCAAAGCTGAATTTTCATTTATCATTATCAGTGTTGAAAACAACATTTTTGTGGAATTCTTTCCATTCAGGATTCTTTGATGAATAGAAAGTTCTAAAGAACAGCATTTATTTTAAATAGAAATTTTTTGTACAAAAGTATAAATGCCTTATTCTGTCCCTTTTGATCGGTTTAATGCATGATCAGTATTAATTTACAAACCCAAACTTTTGAACAATGTATAATTGTTGTATGTGGATAATAATTAACATTGATCGAATTTGTGTTCAGTCTTAAAAATAAAGGATCCAAAATAGAGTCACAGCCATATGAAAGTATCATATGAAAGTTCAGTGGGACGAATCATTTCTGAGGCTTCAAAAAAACCCATTAGGACTTCAGTTTTCCCCTGAGACCTAGAACCAGTCTGAAATCACTATTTAAAGCAAAAAAGATCTGCAAGAAGCTATTTAGAAACCTTTTAAAAGTGTAGTTACAACCAAGTGCAAAGCTCAAACCAACGCCTCCAGACAGGACATGAGTAATATCTGCTAGAAAGTGTCAGGTCAGAGGTTTGTCACAAAACAGCAACTTATCAGAAGTATTGAGCCATGGATATGATTAGATCACTATCATTACACGATCTATGGTGGGTCTAGGTGTGATGACAGCTCTATGAACAGAGACAAGTGTGTGTGACAGCTGTAGAAGGAATGGATGAGCAGAGGGAAAGTACATATTACAACATGCGCGCACACACACACACACACACTGTCAGCGGTAGTTGCTGCACATATGCACAATCCAGACATTTATATTCTTCATGAGAGCAGCAGTAACATCTCATCTTCCCTTGACTCTAGATAATGAGCTCAGGCAATGAGAATGACTAAAGGAAGCAAACAATGATGATTTCTAGGTGTTTAAATACAGCAAGTGGAAGAGTAAACGCAATAAGCAGTATATTATCAGCACGGGGTAAACAAAAGTGATGGGGCTGTAAATCATTGAGATTGTGATGATTGTTACGTGTGAATCTCATGAGAAGATATTGCATTTTGAACACTTTTTCTAGGAAATAAAAGCCTTTGTAAATTGTTTTCACAAGACAAACTTAGTGTAATGTTTTAGGAAACTTAATTGCATGTTAATTGTTAATATTATTGTTTAAATGTATGAAAAGCTTGTTTTGACAATTTGGTCCCATAACAAACTTTTTAAATACTATATATATATATATATATATATATATATATATATATATATATATATATATATATATATATATATATATATATATATATATAGATATATAGTATTTAAAAAGTTTGTTATGGGACCAAAACAATCAAACAATAACCAAAAATGCACTATATATATATATATATATATATATATATATATATATATATATATATATATATATATATATATATATATATATATATATATAGTGCATTTTTGGTTATTGTTTGATCAGTAGAAGTGTAAATTGTGGTTACATATGAATTTCATTGAAATGTATTTAAGAATATATACTGAATGAATGAGATGATAGTAAATGAAAAGCAGCCTACAAGATGTGTTGAGACTCTAGGAAAGCTCACTCTTTAAGAGCATGTAGCCAGTGTTTCTGGCCCTCTGTTTTGAATGGTGTTCTCAGATAAAGAGTCATTTGTGAGTATATTTCTGGCCGTGTTGTTGAGGGTCATGCTGTGCCACACTGAACACAGCCTCAGATATACGAGCAGACGTTCCTCTCACTGACTGACCGAATGCCTGACTGCTCAAACAGTTGTTGCTGTTTGCTGCCGTGAGCTCAGATTGATTATGGGTGGACAGACGTGCCTCTTAAACTGGAAAATGTGCTGACAAAAAATTCCCTCAACCTCTGCTGTCTATAACGCGTATGGATGCTCAGGAATGTCAGATGCCATGAATACACCACTTACAAAGATAATGTGAGCAAGTGGAAATGTTCTATAAGTAAACTCCAGGAGGATCCACTTTTGGTCCCATACACACATGCACATGCACACACACACACACACACACACACACACACACACATATATATATATAATAGATGTATTATGTATTATGTTTCTGTTTCTTTTTGTTTAAAGTAACCTATTTTATTCAGCGAGAATTTTAACTTGATCAAAATTTTTTTTTTTTTTTTATCATAAACATTTTTCATTCCCAGAATGTTGCACAGTTTATTTATTATTATTATTATTATTATTATTATTATTATTATTATTATTATTTATTTATTTATTTATTTATTTATTTTTTGAAAACTCTACACAACGTTTTTCAAATTCCAATAGTTGCTTTTCAGTCGTTTTTTTTTTTTTTTTTAAGACGCTAATGTGCCCAAAACATAGGAATATGACAAAATAGGCCATGCATTTTTCAAGTAATAAAATCACTGTACCACATGACCTGTCGTAACTTATTAGTTTACTAAATAAGTTTTTTTTTTTTATATATCTCTCTCTCTCTCACACACACATTTTAATCACAGCTTTTTTAAACTCTTGCATTCATGCCTGTTAAGCCACAGGATATTGCAACATTTTCAGGTATTAACCCAGGATTACTTTACGGGTCACATCTGAGATGATGGGATCAAATTATAATTTAGAATTGGGTTCTTACAATGTACAAATTTTGGGTTTTGTGAGAGGCGTATTCAAGTTCACTTTGATGTTCAGTGATTCACATTTTATGATCAAAACATCCAAGGTTCCAGGTACTGTGACGTTGCAGTTTCAGTTCTCAGAAGCAATTTCTGTATTCACATCCAGCCAGTTTTATATAGATCCACTGCGCCCTCTAGTGGCCCTAGGGGTCAGACGGCTCCGTTTCTAGCTCTGGAAATGAAAAAAAAAAAAGAAATAATAAAAATGTATACCAAGGTGGATTTTTGAAGGGAGCCTTCAAATATTTATAATCTTCAGAAAAAAGTTTCACACATATACACACAGAGAGTACATATTTCACGCCACAAAAAGGACATGGAGTTTCTCAAATTTTCGAGCATGACAAATGAAGGTTTATCATGTGGCCTTGACTAAAGCTAAGCATCACATAAAAGACACTCACTGCGCAGCTCCCATTTCAGTTCATAATTTCTATACAGTGGTGACCATTAATCAAAGATGCCCAAACTATTTATCTGCATGAAAAGTTTCGCACAGCATTTTCACTGAAGTATGATTTGGATTACAGTCTTTAATTTAGACAACAGCCTTTATATAATACATTTTCCGCTAGTTAAGAAAAATTTACTTCATTGCTTTATTTAATATTTCTGAATATTTTCAGTGTTCCAGTAAACCAGTTCCCTAAAAAAAAAAATCGTGTCATCTCACAAATAAAAAAAAATGTCACTTTGCATTTTGATTCCAGTTAAACAAGTCAAGATATAAAAATCATGGCTGATATCGCTTCAGATTCACTGGAAACTCATTCGAACTGTAAATGGTCAAGTTGATTTTGGCAGATGTAGTAGGTAGTCCAGAAACTGCATGCATACTGAAAAAGCATGCACACATTATTATACATACTGTACTAGTCTATTGCAGATACAGTGTAACAAGGTAGTATGCTTTTCTCGACATAACCCAGGGCTTCATGCTGTGTTTTGGAGCAGATCAGCAAGTGATGCTGCAGAGCACACAGTGTGACTAGAGGAAAGACGTAGTACATTACTAATAAATGCCCATTTCAAAAGCACACTAGTTTAAAAGGCCATTGCCAAATAGAGTGGAGCCACCTATGCATTTTTTGTCCAGTAAGAATAAGTTTGTTAACTAAATGATAGTATGTAACAAATCTATACATCAATGTCATGTGGATTATTGTGATGTTTTTATCAGCTGTTTGGACTCATTCTGACGGCACCCATTCACTGCAGAGTATTATTTGTTGGAAAAAATCTTTAACACAACCTCTCATGGCTTGCTTAATAAATACTATTAGTAATTTTGCTTCAGTTTCAAAATACAGTGCAAAAATAATTAAAAAGTCATTATTTAAACAATTTATTTTTTATTTTTCGCCACAAATAAAACAGTAATGAGTCATTTCACGATAGGAATCACTTCTACAGCAGAAGCATTACTTTAGCAGATTATACAGAGCAACCTCAGCTCTGGGTGCTGCTGATAAATTACAGGTCTGCGATAGGCTTGTGGGGCCAGTATGGATGCTTTGCCTTGTCCAGCTTGGTCTCTGGGAAGGTGTTGTTGAGATCTTCTATGGTCATCTGATCGAAAGGAATCATGTTCCTGAACTTCTCAAGCTGCCAAGGACAAACAATCAGATGGGAAAAATGATTAAAACGCTTCAAAATGTTGAATTTGATCAAATCCAATCAATTTATTTATTAGAATTATGGCTGAGTATTATGTGCGTTTCTTCAGTTGTTGTCAGCAGACTATTCAATATTAATTGGGCCAGCAAGCAATCATAACTTAATATAAATACATGACATGGGTTCATGTTCTGGTCCATCTGCACAAACATGAAATGGGTTGGCGCTTACATGCACTTTAGACTAATTTACTAAAATAGACTGGAATAAACTGCTAAATGACTATCAACACGATACAGTGCCACTGCAGGTTGAACTTACCGCCTTCTCATACTCAGCAATACGAGCTTTAGATGCTTCCAAGTAAGCAGCTGCAGTTTTGCTCTGAAATACATAAAAAAAAAAACATTATAATTTTATTGCGAATGACCTTATTAAAAAAATTAAAAATAAATAGACCATATATGTGTATATAGGTTTAGGTTTAAGTTTATTTCGAGCAAAAAAAATAAAATAATAAAATAACTATATATATGAAATATAAATTAAAATATATATATTTTGTGTTCATTTAATCAATAACAGTGTAGAAAGCATGCGCTTATTACAAAAATAGGTAAAAGTGCTTGTTGGGTCAATATGATTCAGAGCAAATACATGAATACTGAAAATCTTTAGCTGAAGTTTGAGGAGAGACTCACAGCTTCCTGCTCCTGGGCATCAATCTTTGCTGTTTGAGTGTCCACTGGCTCAGGGACCGTCAATGCAGCGAACTGTAGATTGAGAAACATAGAAGCCTATAAGACACATAGCAGAGCAAAACAGAGAAACAGAGAAACCACTGGATCTCACCTTCTTCTCAAACTCATCCACCATGCCTGCTTTGGCCACAACACTCCTGTAGTGACTCCAATCGATGGTGGCTGGTTTCTCCGGCAAGGATGCAAGTCTGCAAGTGAAAACAGTTGAATGCAAATAATTGACCTGTTTGAAATGAAATTTTAGTTTCTGTAATTTGCTAAATCTTTATCTGAATCCAAAAACTTGTGATTGTGCAACTCAGCATTTATTCACACTACTAGTCAAAAGTTGGGAATATTTGACAGCTTTTATTATCATCACCAATGCTAGGTTTATTTAATCAAATATACAGTAAATCAGTAATATTGTGAAATATTATTACAGTTTAAAACAACTTTTTTCTATGTGAATCTAATTTAAATATAATTTATTCCTGTGATGCAAAGCTGAATTTTCAGCATCATTACTCCAGTCTTTAGTGTCACATGATCCTTCAGAAAGCATTCTAATATGCTGATTTGCTGCTAAATTATTAAGAATGGCTCTTATGGTTATCAATTTTGACAGTTTTTGCTGCTGAATACTGTTTTTCAGGATTGTTTGATGAAAAGGTTCAAGGGAACAGCATAATTTGAAACAGAAATTGTAAATGTCTTTACTGTCACTTTTGATCAATTTAATGTGTCCTTAATGATTAAAAGCATTAATCCTGAACGGTAGTGTATCACAGTTTCCACAAAACGATTAAGCGTCACAAATAATCATATTTTTTGGAGCAGCATATTTGAAAATAAATTACATTTTTAAATACTTTCAAATAGAAAACTATTATTTCAAATTGCAATATATAACTAAATGTTGTAAACATCAAGACTGAATCGTGAAGCATCACAATATTGGAGCCACTCTGTGACGACGCATCAGAAAAGAACATTTTTGTCTAATAATAATAATAATAATAATAATAATAATAATAATATTGTCTGGACAACAGAACTGGCTCTGACTGGACTGAGACAAACTTTGAAACCAACCTTTGTAGAGAAATATTTGAAACAAGGTCCACAAGTACTGATTTAATATCTTCAGAAAGAACAATTGCTAAATAATTTTTTTTTTTTTTTTATCCCCCAACATACAGTATACACTTCTTACGGGACAGTCCATCGACCTGCACCTGACCTATGGTGTTTCGCTCAAGGGCACAATGATGATGGATTAAAACACAACACCAGCACAGCTTTGAAACCACTAGGGTAATAAACTGTGTGCTAGTAGAAACTGTGTAGTTGATGTCCTTCGTGTAGAGCAGCAGGCAGACTCACTTTGCTGCGATGGAATCACTGCGGGTCTTCAAGCTGTTGAACATGGCCCTCTGGTTCGGTGGGACCCTCTCCGCAAAAGCCACCCAATCAATGGCCTTCGTAGCTGCACGGCGACCTGCCATCTCTCTGCTCCTGTCAAAACATTTTATGTAGACATCTCATTAAGAATGACAAAGATCTTCCACAAGTTCAGCAAACTGGACCAACTGCATGCATAGCAAACTGTTGGGCCAACTGGTATAATAATAATTTTAATATTTTTATAATATTTAACAGTTTTATTTTGAAGCCAAGCACTTAATGTTATCCAGATTAGCATACTCAATATGTAACGTTACATCTAATCGGTCACAGAACACCAAACATACACTGAGAAAGACGCCAACGACTAACCTGGCATACTGAGAAAACAAAAACCTTTTCGCATTTAAATAGATTTCATAACAAAGTTAATTGTTTTCCGTTTTATCAGAAATTAGGTTAATAAGAACATCTGCAACGAAACTTAAAGTACAATACAGTAACGTTACCTTCTGTACACTAGTGAACAAGACAAGGTCAGCGTATGATTATACAAGATAAACACAAATATAACCACCCCAAAAGCGCCACATTTCTCATAAACAGGAAAGATAAAGCCTAATGTTTATTTTTTATTCAATTGAAAACAAACGGCTTTGTAATATTTGTCGAATGACTGAATCTTAACGCTTACTTACAGCTCGAGGATCAAGCCGCTGCAATGACAGAAGCGCGATGGCCGCCGGAGAGCGGAAGCGCGTTAAGACAGCCGCGCTCGCTACTGACACCCAGCGGACAGGAGAAACACCACACTGCGAGCACAGATTGTGTAGCTTTCAGGACGTTCAGCAAAACTGACAAAATGTCCTTTTAGCGGAACAAAATTAGTGTCAATAGCCAACTCTTTCAAGAAAAAAAGACGAAAATATTGCAGACTCCTCGGGCATGGTTTCTGTTCAGTTTTAATAGGAAATCTAGAGGTCTGCAGACTCTGCACACATTTAGTCTAAAATATTTTTTTACAAAAATAGTTCATTAGGCTATATTATTAAACAATTTTAGCTACCTTTATGGCAACCGTGGTGTTGCTGCTATTTTAAAATCTTAATAATTTTTTTTTTTTTTTTTTAATAATTATTTACATATTTACACTAAACCATTTCAATCTTCAGCTGCCCCATGGCATGTTGTGTTGGCTAATTTCACCTTGTTTACTATTTTAAGGCATGGCCATTTTAACCTGTGCTGGTCTTAAATTTCACCTGTGGCCTTATGCCTGTCTGTGACTTTTATTAATTGTCTGGAGTATTCTAGGAAGTAGTGAAACAGGTCCCATTTCCATTTTGAAAAGGTGATTTTCATAGTAAATTTCTGTATGATTTTTGAATTAAGATAAAATTATGTCTTCAGAAAAGTAACAGGGTTGGCAGCTGTATATATCTACATATCTACCTCATTTTTTTTTTTTTTTTTTTTTTTTTTTTTTTTTTACAAAATAATGGCACATTTTTAAGATCATCCCCTACTGACATAATTAATAAAACACAAGATAATCTGATTATCTGAAAAAAAAGTTAAATTTGCTTGTCTCTGTTGAGTTTCTCCTAAAAGTATAATGCCATTTTGACAGTTTCGAGTTTGTACACATAAGGCACTGTGACCCTTCTGCTTGTCTTAAAGCGATGCTTAAATGTCTTGTGACTTCTTTTTCTGCACTTATATATATATATAATTTTTTAAGTGCAGAAAAAGAAGTCAGACATTTAAGCATTGCCTTAAGACACAAAATAAAAAATATATATATATATATATATATATATATATATATATATATATATATACTATTAATGCTGTCAAACGATTCATCGCGATTAATTGCATCCAAAATAAACATTTTTGTGTACATAATATATATGTGTGTATGTGCTGTGTATATTTAGTATATATGAATACACACACATGCATGTCTATATTTAAGACAAATATGTTAAGTTTATACATTAAACATATTTATATATGATATAAATTATATGACTATATATATTTTTAAAATATATGCTGTGTGTATCTATATATACATGAATATACACAACACACATATATTATGTAAACAAAAACTGTGTGTGTGTGTGTGTGTGTGTGTGTGTTTGGAAATATGCAGGTGCAGTAATCCACAAGCAAGATGAAGAGAACACCTGTTTAAAAGGTTTATCTGACATCCATCAAATGCTACAGCACTTAATGCTCACCTCCAGAAACACTTAGCACCACAAACTGTATAAAACACAATCTTCTATTTCATTCTGTATTAATATTTGAATATTGAAAACTATAGTGTACTTTTACGTTTTGTTACTTTAACCCCATAATAGTGGTCACCGGGAGTAGAATCTTGGTTATAACTACCAAACATCATCAAAAAATAGGGTATGAAAAAGTAAAACCCATACAGTGTCTTATCCTGATGGGATGCTCTGCGCATTGACGTGGATGCGACTGGCCACACTGTCATTTTATCAAGTCAGAGTCCGACAGCGACAGGGGCAGTGATTAAGAAATCATAACGTGGTTGATCAAGTACAGTCACGAGTTGTGTCTGATCCCGTCTCTCTCTCAGTCCCGCGGGCCACGGGGCAGGGGCGGGCGTGCGGTCAACAGCAGCTCACACGAGGACCACTCAGCTTCAAGTACAGATGTCAGCTACCTCCTAAAGGTGAGGGGGGTATATTGGTGTTTATTCGGTCGCATTCAGCCGGACATAATAACCTGCTGGCTGCTTTATTGGAGTTCATGCTGAGCTACAGATGACTGAACGTTAATGAAGCAGGCGTGGTGTCTTCATCTTTGACCTCAGCTTTATTTTCGTTATAAGGATTTGCGGTATAAAGGTGAGATATCTGATGATCTATATACTTTATATCACGAATCAAGGCACTTTTAATTGTGTTATGATAAAATGAATTAGGCTGCTCGCGCCTGTGGCAATATGAAACAACGGATCGCCTGCGGCGCGTTCAAGTTCTGGCTTGTCAAGCCGCTCTCATGGAGACAGGTGAACAAAACATGAAGCGCATGAACGAATAAAAATCATTTTCGGTCGTCGAGACTGTTACTCCAAACGCGTAACGGTGCGTGCAGATATCCGGTGCTTTTCAGGAACTGATTGCGTTTTCTGCGCGTGATGCTGCCGCCGGTGAACGTTGGTTTATTATTATTAAAATGAAGCAGAAAAGAAAAATGAAGAATTATAAACCTTTCTCATAAAGCTAGGCTACTGTCAAACTTATGCTACGTCAATACAAGTCAAAATAATTCGTCATCCTTCTTGAACAATTGCAGAAAGGTTATTTTGTCCTGGTGTATCATAAATCGACATAGGTGCGATAAAGTAGCCTATATGGTAAATATGATCAAACGCAGTGTAATATGAAGTAGGCCTATGAATAAAATGTTAAGTAGGCTAATATAAAAAAAAAAAAAAAAAAAAAATCTGTTTCAAAGAAGGGGAAGTGAATATGAATTTAAAAATGGACAGTCAGAATAATAATAATAATAATAATAATAATAATAATAATAATAATAAAAACTATACAGCTGATGACTTTGAAACCAATTTATGGTCAAGTTTTCACTTATGCATTTCAAAAATGTAAATACAAAAATCAAAAACCTTAAAATCAGTAATGCATTGTTTATAATCCTAACCTTAAATCCAAGTCAAAATTATATATTTGCATACTTACACAGCCAAAATATAGCATATAATATAATATAATATAATATAATATAATATAATGTAATATAATATAATATAATATAATATAATATAATATAATATAATATAATATTAATAAAAACATGCATCAACCTAAAAAAATATTGTATTTATTCATCTCTCTCTCTCTCTCTCTCTCTCTCTCTCTCTCTCTCTCTCTCTCTCTCTCTCTATATCTATATATATATATATATATATATATATATATATATATTAGATTCAACACTATTGTCATTGCACATGTAAGGTGCATATATATATTATTTATTTTTTATCATTTATTTATTTTCTTTGTCACAGGACAATATGGCTTTCAGTGTTTGACACAAACACTGATCTAAAAGATATCAAGTTACTCAGCACTCACAAAACACACACAGAGTTGTGTGGCCGAGTATTCGTGGCAGTTTACATGAATTTAAAAGCAGAGAAGTCGCTGTTTGGAATTAAATAAGTAAATACTGAATCTAGGATTGGATCATTATCACAGTGATTAATATGTTTCTGGCATGTTGTATGTTCTGCAACAATTCAAATCCTTTAACCCTATTGATGTAGAGTGTAGCTTTTATTTCTCACACAGTCGTGTCAGAAGACATACCCATGTACATATTCTAGAATGACAATGTCAAGATTCATTAGACCCAAATTGTGAAATAGTGGTTCAGCGATCATGATCAATCATTTTCACACATAAACTGGTCACCACAAAGTCCTGACCTTAACCCTTTTGAAAGTCTTTAGGATGTGATGCATTTGACTTTAAAGAAGTTTGACTCTCCCTTTGACAATACAAGATTGTTATTTTTATTTATGTAATCCAAAATCATCCAAAATATAAACCCATATTTAACCCATATTTAGATAGTACTGTAATAGATGATAATGTTATTGTCTCTTCCCTATAGACGCTTGAGTGAGGAGACATAATGACGGAGGGTGTGGAGGTTCATCAGGCCCAGGCAAACAGCGCAGATGCTGCCACAACCGCTGTAACGCGGAGCAGGACGTCCTCTCTGCAGGCCGTAGAAACAGATCCTGGGTCTGAGGAGCCGGACCAACAGGAAGAGGACTCCTCCAGTTTTCACTCCACTGGAGGAGCGGAGGACAGCAGCGGTGGCCCGGTGGCGCCTGATGGTGGCTGGGGCTGGGTGGTTGTTGCGGCTACCGTTCTGGTCTTAGCGATGACCCTGGCTTTTCCTTCTTGCATCGGGATATTTTACACAGACTTGCAGAATGACTTCCAGGCCAGCAACACTGAAACGTCATGGGTGCCAGCCATCATGATGGCAGTGCTGCATGCATGCGGTAGGGAGGATCTCTAATACTACTGATTCATGTGTTTGATGCATTAGTTCATCCATGCTTTGTGACGCATTCACCCGCACCACAGGGTCATGTGTACAGTCTCTGAAAAACACTTCTATCAAGTTACTGTACTTAATTGGTTGTGCAACACTGATCTGTTTTATAACATGAAACATAAACACACAAAGAGCTGAGAGGATGGCAGCGGGAGTTTTGGCCTTCTTAAGTGAGATTCTAAATTGTAAGGAGTGTGCATTGACATATCACTTCACAGGGAAATTCATCCTGTTATTTCACCATGGTAAAAAAGGATTTGGGGGGCCAGCATTTTTATTCAGCTTAATGCAGCTCATTCATCGTTACTAGGCAGCTGTGCTTGAGGACAAAGTACACTAGATATGCAACCATTACAATCCATTGCCATTGTTATATAACAGAAAAGGCACAAATCATAAATACTGTATTTGATTTAAATACATTTATCGTCATATGAAAAAAAATCACATTTATTTAGTAATTGATTTTGAGCATATTTAATATTATAATTATTTAGTAATTGATTTATCAGTTTACCACAATTAATTTATGACTTAATACAGGATTTCTGAGTATGAAAGATTATGCACTATATACAATACATACACTTCCCTTCTCAAGTTTGGGGTCTGTATGACTTTTTAGTGTTTTCGTGTTTTTAATCAAATATGCAATAAAAACAATAATATTTTGACATTTTATTACAATTTAAAATATCTGATTTCTATTGAATAAATCGTAAAATGTAATTTATTCCTGTGATGCAAAGCTGAATTTTCAGCATTATTACTCCAGTCTTCAGTGTCACATGATCCTTCAGAAATCATTCTAATATGCTGATTTGGTGCTCAAGAAACATTTCTCATTATTATCAATGAAAAAAAAAAAAAACTTAATATTTTTTGTGGGAATAATATTTTTTTTTTCAGGATTTTTTATTTATTTATTTATTTATTTTTTGATGAATAGAAAGTTCAAAATAACAGCATTTATTCAAAACAGAAATCTTTTGTAATATTATGAATATATTTACTGTCACTTTTGATCAGTTTAATGTGTCCCTGCTGAAACCCCAAACTTATGAAAGATAATTTATATTGTACTGAACATCTACAAATATCGCCTTAACTGTATTTTAATAGTCCACTTTAGATAATCTACTGATTATAGGTAACATGTAAGTTCATGTCAACTTATTCTACAAACCCTAAACCTAACCCTTACCTAACAGTATACTAATGAGAGTTAGTTGATGTAGTTGCGAAGTTGTAGAATGTTTCAAGTGGACTATCGAAATAAAGTGTAACCTAGTGCACGCTTTATAGGAACCAGTAAACTGAAATGCTTATGCTCAGCCAGACAGCTCTGAATCAGGTGGGAGGTTGTTATTATATTCCTGGACTGGCTCTGGATAAACCAAGATACCATTGTTTTTCTTTGAGAAAGGTTTATTTGTCTTTCCAGCCCTCTCTCTTTGCTGTTAGCTGGGCAAGTTAGTGCCAAAGACAATGTTAAGGAGATCTTATGAGTTTGTTTTCATGCAGTGCCGTGACGCCGAAAGTATTAATTTAAGCAGGGCAAATGTTCAATCTCCCTTGATGTTTTAAAGAGCTTGAAGTAATTTGCACTGTACTAACTGCTGTGCTCAGTGGGTGCAAAGTGTCACATCAAATCAGGTTTCTCATTTAACACAAAAAAACAGGCCATAAAGTGATGATGATATTCTTTGACACTCGTTTTTACTCTTTGTGTCTTGAGATATGATACCTTCCCAGACTCTAATTGATAAAATTACTTTTTAAAGATGTGTATCCAATCCCCCCCCCCCCCCCCCATCCCCCCTCTCTCCCACCCAGGCTAATGGGCAAAGAGAATCATAAATAATCCTAATAGGCTGATTTCCTGAAAAGTATAAACAACTTCAGAACATTGCTCAGTTTGTTTGAGTTTTTAGACACCAGCCAATGGAGTGTAAAGTAAATCTGCTTTAAAAAGAATAACATGTTCAAAACAGCCAGCATGTGCACACATTTAGAGACAAATTCATAGTCTTAATGCGGTAAAACTGTGCGTCTTTACACGTTCTAAAAAAAAAAAAAAAAAAAAAAAAAACCTGAAAAAAAACCTAATGCTTTTATGTGTTATCATGGACAAATAGTGTGTGTTGACGTGGTCAAATTTCATGCATTCCGTTTAAAGGATTTTGGCTCCATCGGCCTTCCATATTAAGAGCACTTACCTGATTTACATGCACATGTTAAGAGGAGTGTAGAGCAAAATCATGACGGATTGCAAATCCTAGTGTTTTAGAAGGCTGAAAAAAAAAAACCTAATATTTTAAACTGGGTAGATATGAAACTTCTAGTATGCCTTCGTTGAAAGTAACATCAAGGACATTTGATTTTTTTTTTTTTTTTACATTTCATAACCCCTTATTACTGTTTTATTACCAAAATTTAAACAGTGACATAAGTATATCAGTTGAGTGCATATAATCCAACAGACAACACTAAGAAGGTTTAGTTCACCCAAAAATAAAAATGTTGTCATCAGTTACTCACCCTCATATCTTTCTGACCCCGTAATTTTATTCTGCTGTAAAACACAAAATGGACATCTTAGACAGAATTTTGAAGCTTCTGCTTTCATTGAAAATGAGAGCTCTGGCAAAAAGATCTACTTTAATGGTTTTCTTTGTCCTTTTTCAGACATTGTGCTGACACACCTCATTTTGTGTTTCAATGATGAATGAAATTCATACAAAATTGGAATGACTATATTCATCACGTCATGTAAATAATGAAAAAATGTTATGTTTGGGTGAACTGTTTCTTTAGAGCAGGGTTGGGCAACTCTGATGCTGTTTTCGAAGACAGAGTTGCCAACCTATACTTCAGAAACAAAATTATGCATTTATATGGAGCCCGCACAGAAAAAAAATAAAAAAATAAAAAAAAATTAAAAAAATTAAATAAACATATTGTGGCCATTTCACACATAATTCACTACCTTTTAGTAAATCTTGGGTAAATTGTACTAATCTATTACATTGTTTTAACAAAATCAAAACTAGGGAACAAATTAGCACAAAAAGGCCACCATTTACTAAAAAGCAGGTCCAAATAAATAAGTCATGAGAAAAAAAAAAATCTTAATTTGTGTTGTTTTTTCCCTGCATGTCATTGTAAGTTTCCATACATGTGAGTGATTTGTGTAAATCTAGTCCATGTTTATGTGAGCAGCATCATATTACTACATGGAAATGGCTGCCCTGATCCCATAATCAAATTCAGGCCTTTCTATCAGAGCTTATCAAATGCGGTGACCAAACTTTAATTTGCAGTTTCAATACCAAATAGCTACCATTGTATGTCATCATCTGCATATGTGTGCAGACATTAAACGGGATCATCTGTAAGTCAGATGCAGCTAATGTGTGCACACCGTGACCAACCGTGTTCATCATTGTTCACATTACAATGCCTTTGTCTTTCCGTAGGCCCCATATGTAGTGTTCTCGTGGAGTGCCTCGGTTGCCGTGCGACGATAATTATTGGCGGGATCCTGAGTGGACTGGGAATGGCAGCCAGCTCATTTGCACAGACATTAGTAGAGCTGTATATCACTGCTGGCATTATCACAGGTACGTAGGCCTGTATATTACCTTCTCACAAACAGCGGTGTGAAAACAATTGCTCAGTAGGCCGCATGGACTGAATTATCACCTCTCCTTCTCAGGAATGGGATTCTCTTTGTCTTTCCAGCCATCGATCACAATGGTGGGCCACTACTTTGTGCGGCGGAGGGCGTTCGCCAACGCCTTGTCTTCCACTGGCACCGCACTCGGGCTGAGCACCCTACCATTGCTAGCCAACTATCTGCTCAGCAGCTTTGGCTGGCGGGGCAGCTTTCTGGTGCTCGGAGGGGTCCTGCTGAACTGCTGCGTTTGTGGAGCCGTAATGCGCCCCCTTGGGGCCAAACCAAAGATGGAAGCCAGAACCGGACAGACGAACAATCGCCAACTCAAAACCAATTGCCTTTCCATTACTCAGGAACGAGAGGGTCTGAAAGGCCGTCTGCGGGCCACTCTCTCCACCGTCATGCCTTTCCTGCGCAGGCACATGGCTTTCGACCTACTGTGCAGTAACCCGTACTTCTGTGCCTATGCTCTTGGGGTGTCCTGGATGATGCTGGGCTTCGTGGTGCCCCTCGTTTACCTGGTTCCCTATGCCACCGCTTACGGCATGGAGCAAGACCAAGCCGCTCTGCTGATGGCCATCCTGGGGTTGATCAACATCACTGTTCGGCCCGCGACAGCGATGGTTTTTGGGCTGCCTCGCTTCCGTGGAAGCCATAACTTCGCCTACCTGTTTGCCGCGGCGGTGCTGATCAACGGATTAAGCAACTGCATCTGCGGGATGGCGACGAGTTTCCCAGTGCTGCTGGCGTATGTTATAGTGTTTGGGTTTTCTATGAGCCTGATCGGCTCCTTGTTGTTCACCGTACTGATGGACACGGTCGAGATGAGCCGCTTCCCATCCGCCCTGGGCCTCATCAGCATTATGGAGAGCATCATGTTTCTGCTTGGGCCACCGTTAGCAGGTGATGTAATGCTTTTTTTCTAAAGTTTGCATTTGCTTTAGTACTGCATTAGTAGGTTAAAACAACATGCTTGCTTGTATGTCAAGGACAAAAAATGTCACCTTCATGTGATTTTATTTTGTGTAAGTGCATAGACTGTATTCTTTTCCATACAACAGTGAAGTGGCTCTCAAACTCCAAAACAAACAAACAAAAAAAGCACCATAAAAGTAGTTCATTTGAAGTAGATACTCATATGTAGTTGGAACAAACCTTTTAAAAATCAGTGTAGGTTACTTTTTTATTTATATTTAATTTATAATTAAATAATAAATGTTAAAATATAAATGTTTTTAATAATAATGAAATGTTAAATATTAATTAAATAAAAGTAATTAAATTAATAATTAAAGATAAATGTATTTACTGTTATTTTCTCTTGAATATATATATATATATATATATATATATATATATATATATAATATATATATATATATATAGATATATATATATATATATATATATATATATATATTCTAATTACAGTAGGTTGTCGGTGGTTTCAAAATTTGTTGTGGGTTTGTGGCGTGGTGTGCATGAGCATTAAGACTCCTGGCCTGAAAGTTTGGAATATAGAGCAATAGTTGTATGGACTGCTTTTTGGAGCTTGACAATTAGTTTAGGGTGTGTGTGTGCGATTTTGTGAGGGTCATGTGATGTCATTGGTAGCAGGTCAGTCATAATCCTATGTTAGTCGATGAGATTGTGATTTAATTTACAGGCCGGTGTCCAGAAAGGCTCGTATGTGAGCAGAACATCAAGCACTAGGGTTCCTCTCCAGTTACCATTACCAAGGAAACTTAAATGTCAAGGCAGACGGCAATGAGGTGCTGATCAATCTATGATAGGAGCTCTTCACTGCACTACAGCAGGCTCCCAGAAATATCCCATTCATTTTCTTCACAGAGAGATTGATGTTTAGCAATAACAAAACATTTCAAGAAAGATCTATAATTGGTTAAATAAATATATACACACACTGTATCAGCCTGTCATCATTTACTCGCCCTTATATGTGACCCTGGAGCACAAAACTTAAGTCTTAGGTCATTGGGGTATATTTGTAGCAATAGCCAACTATACATAATGGGTCAAAATAATTGATTTTTTTATGGCAAAAAAAAACATTAAGATATTAAGTAAAGTTCATGTTCCATGAAGATATTTTGTACATTTCCTATTGTAAATATATCAAAACATAATTTTTGATTAGTAATATGCATTGCAAAGAACTTCATTTGGACAACTTTAAAGGCAATTTTCTCAATATTTTTATTTTTTGCACTCTCAGATTCCAGATTTTCAAATAGTTTTATCTCTGCCGAATATGGTCCTACCATAACATACCATACATCAGTGGAAAGCTTATTTCTTCAGCTTTCCTAAGATTTTTAAACCTCAATTAAAAAAATAAAATGACCCTCATGACTGGTTTTGTGGTCCAGGGTCACAAATATATATTTAAATAAAAAAAATATATATATATTTTGAAATGTAGCAATATTTCACAACATTATTGTTTTTAATATATTTTTGATGACGTAAATAAATGCAGCCTTGGTGAGCACTTGGTGACTTTTCAAAAACATTTAAAAATCATACTTACCCCAAAATTTTAAATGGTGGTCTAATTGAATATTTGGCAATTCTTATTAAATTACAAAAGCAATTAAATGGTAAGCCACACACAATACTGTAGTTACAACATCTACCAGCAGGGGCCAGACTTTGCTGCTCATTTGATTAAGTCAATGATTTCATGGTTTGGAGTAGATCGCGTCATAAAAGTACCTAAAAGCACTGTTTTTCAAACTTGAAATACAGTCGCTTTAAGGGTTTTCATCCATGCATTTTCATTTCTGAAATGCACATAGAGAAAATTAATGTCAAACACAATTTTGGAAACAAAAGCTGCTGAGAAGTGAGGGTCGCCGTTTCTCTCTATCATGTGACTTTTGAGAGTTTTTCTTTTTTTTTTTTTTTCAGGAATCCTGGTTGACAGCACTAGCCAATACACCTATGTGTTCTTCGCCTGCAGCATAAACGGCTCCACCGCTGGTCTCTTCATCATGCTGTCCTTCTACTGGCTGGACAGACAGAAGTGCAGAGAGGTCAAGAGCTCCTTCACTCACAAAGACATTAACTCACTGAAGCCCAGCACTAAGATGACCATAGACTGTGATTACAGTCCAGTGCCTTTACATGGTAACACTATCAGAGACACAGAGACTGATGTTTGATATGTGACCAGTGTATTTCATTCAATGCACAGCTAGACTTTTCTTATCTTTATCTTGTTTGTGGACAATCAGATGTATTTGTCATAGCTTACATACACAGATATAGTGCAGAAAGGTTCTTGGACTGCTGTAAAAATAGACTGGACCAGAATTGCTGGTTTGACTTTTCATAGTCTTTTTCTATTACATGGTGCCACATGGGAACTTTAATCACTTCAGATCATCTCTCAAAACATCTCGAAAGCTTAATTTCAGTTATTACTTTAGCCTCCTCCTTCAGAATTGCTAACAAAGGCCAGTTGTAATTGACATTCACATTACTGTAATTTAGATTCTTTTGGGAACAAATGACTGTAGACAACAGAGAATGTGAGATTGTGCAATGGATGATTTTTTATGGATTTCTAGATGCCTTAAATTATAAATGTTATTTGTTGCAAATGATTTTTTTTTTTTTTTTTAGTTTTTTTTTTTTAGTTTTTTTTTTTTAGTTTTGTGTAGATACTGCTTTTTAAAATCAGTAACTTTTTTATATATATTTGTATGTATTAAAGAAAATTGTTGCTTTGTGTGCTGTCTGTCTTTCATTGTCTCTGCGTTGTGTTTGGTCTCTATGGTAAATAGTTGACTGTGCTGTGTAAAGTGTAAATTAGCGATGCTTGAGGACCAATAAAAAAAATAAACATAATAATAATAAAAAAAACCTTGTGAATTAAAACTTTAAATAAGGTGTCATTCGTTAACATTCATTAATATATTAATAAACATGAATGAACAAATACTACATTACACTCTTTATTAATGTTAAAAATGCAGTCGTTCATTGTTTATTTTCACAGTGCATTAACTAATTTTAACAAACAAAACTTGTGATTTAAATAATGCATTAGTAAATGCTGAAATTAAAGGGATACTCCACCCCAAAAAGAATTTTTTTCATTAATCACTTACCCCCATGTCGTTTCAAACCCGTAAAAGCTTCGTTTGTCTTTGGAACACAATTTAAGATATTTTGGATTATGAAAGTCGTCGTCAGAATACTCCATCTGCCATCAGACGTGGAATCTGGGTTATATGAAGCGACGGGAACACTTTTTGTAAGCGAAGAAAACAAAAAGAACGACTTTATTCAACAATTCCTCTGTCAAGTATGGAGTATTCTGATGACGACTTTCATACCTTTTATGGACCTTGACACTTATTTATTTGGAACTCTATGGGACAATCACAGGCCTCACAGTTTTCATCCCGAATATCTTAAATTGTGTTCCAAAGACAAACAAAGCTTTTATGGGTTTGGAACGACATGGGGGTAAGTGATTAATGACTAAATTTTCATTTTGGGGTGGAGTATCCCTTTAATATTAAGATTAATACATGCTGTAGAACTATTGTTCATTCTTAGTTCATGTTAACTAATGAACCTTATTGTTAAGGGTTACAAAACTTCTATTGCTCTTTTAAGTCACAATAAATTTATTGTAAATACTGTATTAAAGAACTTAACCCTAAACATATACAGTTATAAATACATTTCTCTCTTTAAAAAAAAAAAACAACAAAAAAAACCCTCTTTTGTCAGTAAAGCACAATCTAAAATGAGTTTCATGACCATTGTTGAGAAAAAAAAAGAAAATAAAAAAAAGGTAACTCCATGCCCATTTTTTCGCTTTATTTATTTGCACATCTCAAACAACCAATTTTACATCTTGATATATGTTTTTAAACCAATGCACAGTATGTAAAATTCACTCATTGTGTCAAAACATGCCATAAAGACTCTCAAATAAATTAAACATCAGCCCTATTTAAGTATCTACAGACTGGGCATAACTGCTATGTTTACAAATCTATATACATGAGATATAACAAAACGGCCAACAAAGTGCATGATAACTGAAATCAAAGACTCAAAAGGAAGAGGGAAATTAACACTAACAAGTGCTCCTATACTTGATGTTAAAGTTTGGCATAAATCAACTGAACATAAACACTGTGATAAACAAAAGTTGGCTTCAAGTTCCACAAGTGAAATAAATTAAGTGAATACCGAACTCACCAGCAGAGGCACATGGGATAGAAATGAGGTTCATACAACCACTGACAATTTCTGTGAGGAAGGTCACACCGCACAGAGACTGATTTACAGTCAAAGCAGCTACACGAGTGAAACTAGACACAGTAAACATCACTGAACTGTGGGATTTTGAAGTGCAGTTTCAGAAACATACAAACCTTTTAAAGCCCTAAAATAGTGGTTGCATCATGCAAACTGGTGACCAGTCAGCTGATGTAACTGGGTTAATAATTCAATAGAGCGCTTTTAAAGGTAGCCGAAGTTTCCATGCTACTGAACACGTTTTCTTGGCATTCATTCCAGTAAAAACATCTGCGGACCTCCACATTTAGACCCTTTACTGAAGCTGAAAACAGTGAGCGTGTAAATCAACGCATTTGCATCAAGCATACAGTGACGTTCACCTCAAAAGAAAATCCCTTGAACGTCCTTTAAATCGCGCGACACACTGAAACACTCACACAGAAGCTGTGGCCTGACTCAGACCTTTGTCGTTTTGCTGGCTTTAGGTGAGACCTCGTGAGAAGAACAGAGGTCAACTGAAGCTCGCCCTCACAGGAACGGACCCTCACGTCTGACATGTATCTGTCAGTCATCTCAGTCTCTCTCAAACACACACACACACACACACACACACACAATCTCTGGAGTGTCCTCTCTGTTTCCACATTGTGTCCGAGCTTGTGTGGAGGTCGCTAGGAAAGTCTCTCACACGCTGAGAGGGAGCAAGCCAGGAGGAGACATGGTCCGCGGGGAAGCCATGGCCGTCAGGGCACCGGGACTCAGGCCATTCATATTCCTGTGAGGAATCAACAGACTGAATTATGTGCATGTATGCAAGTATAAATCTTCAGTTAAACTGCTAGAGGGTTGGGTGATCAATTTTTATGTGATATGTGTATCTCTATAGAGAATTTTTTTATACTGTGAAAAAAATCTCGTTTTTTATTATATCAACATAGAGAATTTTTAACCTGAATTAATTCTATAACTACTCCACGTATCTCCAAGCTTACCTGGATACACAGTATGTGAAACTTCTTGAGTACAGAATACTCATGTAAAGCAATATATACTATATAGCTAATCTTCTGTCGCAAAATGTAAACTGTATTATCTCACAGCTCATAAAATTGTATATTATATCTAGCTTTATCTACATACATAAAGTACACTCATGTAAAGTGATACCTACTACATTACAAATCTTTCATCACAAGGCTCTTCATATAAGGTTGATATAAGTGTGTCCAACTTTATCTGCATACATACAGATACTTATCTCTTAGAGTCATAATATATAGATTGTATATTGTTGCAAAATGTAATCCGTGTTATCGCTCAGATGTAATTTGCTTAATGAAATCACATGGTATGAAGATATTGAAGGCATACTCCACTCCAAAATGTTATTAATCACTTACCCTCATTGTGTTGAACAAAAATAATGTGATCAGAGTTGACAGTACTTATTAGAAATGGTTATTGTTAGTTCAAAACAATCTAACAGGACAAATATTTAATAAGCTTTAATATTAATAACACCACTGATTGTCTAGAATAATTAACATCTATTAAATACTTCATTACTTTAATAAAGAAATGTTCAAATCTCCACAGAAAGCTGTGAAAGCAGGTGTGTGGGCCTGGTGAGCGGACAGAATAGAAAGTGAAGGACTTACGTCTTGTCAAAATACGTAGTGTGGAGCGAATGAGAGAACTTGGTTGCGTTGCTGTTGAAGAGGTTTCCATTTTCTGTGGCGTAATTTTTCCTTGCTGCCTGGTCCTTGGCAAAGTTCCTACAGGCAGCTAGTTTAGACTCAAGAGCCTGCATAAAAACAGACATCCCATGTTTTTCCATTAGCATGTGCATCTTATTTTAGTTCGTGTGTTAAAGTGAAACGCATGTAGGGCCATTCGGGAATTTACCCCAACTTTCCGCAGAAGATCACCAACAATGTTAAGAGCAGAGATCCGTGCAGACGGTGTGAGGGGGGAGCTTCCACAGCCGTTGGTCAACGCTTTGAAGGAGAAAAAAATTTAATAAAAAAATTTAATTATTGTAACTGCTGGCAGTCAGACTGTTAAAAAGTGTGAGTAAAAAATATTGCATTGACTTTCAATGGCAAGTGTGGTTATAATAATTAGAGAACAAGGTATATAATACACATGATACTCAAAATTGCTTAAATTTATTGAGTATTTAAATTTACACTATTAAAATATTACAAAAAAAAAAAAAAAAAGGCAAATAACACCACCAACCTTTAGAAGCAATGAAAGGATGCTCCATGTTCTTCCCTACAGGTGTAGCAGGGAGGGACAGGGAGGCCTGCACTGCCGAGTCTGTCTTATCAGTGTCAAGGGTGGGAGAGCTGGGGGCCGACATCCTGACAACATCTGAAGTCCTCTCTCGAACTGCCAACTCTTGCCTCAGGTCTACAGGAACATGCATATTTAGCACTGATAAACCTGCACAAACTTAATGTCCTGTGTTCAGTTCTTAAACTTGACAGCATCTGCAGTATGCTTATTACATTAACAATTCATTTAGAGTTTTTTTGACATTTCAGTTTCACTTTCCGTCCAGAATAGAGTGCTGCAGGGATGCATGTATTTGTTAGGCCAATACCTAGGAATGAGTTTAACATTTGGGCATTTTTAGCACTTCCAGTACCATCCCCATGAAGTCAAAGTTTTTTTGTTTTTGTTTTTTTTTATGGGTTTTTGGTTAATGCCTAAAACAAAGTCTGTGGTTCACACAAACTCAAGATATTATCATGTTATCATTATCCAAAATTTGTAATAGCCCACTCTTTGTGTGTGTGTGTGTGTGTGTGTGTGTGTGTGTGTGTGTGTGTGTGTGTGTGTGTGTGTGTGTGTCTGTGTCTTGAAAAAGGGTGCCTGCTTATAAGTGGCTAAATGGGACTAGAGGTTATCAAGACATTAAACATCATCATGTAAACTTTTATTTATAATCATGCTCTTGGAAACCTTTCTAACTCAAAAGGTTCAGTAAAAATGTTTTGTTTTTTTTAATAAAGAGTGAAAGCTTTCTGAAGCTGAATCTTGGTGAAGTTAAAGTCATGTGACCAAGGTGTAGTTTTGCTTATAGCCTATATTTAGCCATTTTTATGAAGGCTTCAAAATTCTTAAATATTTTGATCTGTTGTAAAGACTGTGGTTCTTTACAAAACATGTAAGACTCATAAGCTTTTGTTGGTTACAGAGCTTATTTTCTGCAATAATCCAAAATAAAAATCCTGTTGGGTTTTTGTTGAGAGAACCAGTGTGATGCAAACTAAAAAATGCTTGACTTCCATTATAAGTATGTTAGTGTACACACACACACACACACACCAACTTTTTAAAAAGTTTTTATAGTCACTATGAAATCAGAAAGGACATCATTATTTTTTATGGAATATTGTAGGGTTTCTTATAAATGATTTATCTGTGCACATCACTTTTTTTGCGCTCATGTACTGTCCAAAAGCTAGACTCCCCTTCAGTAACATGTCCCACATTAAACAATCAACCATTTAGTTTGAAGTGGCCACTTCTACACTGCAATCAATTCCCAACGGACAAATAGAAGTCATGCCATACATTTTTTCGGCCTCATTCAATAAACCATTTCACGCCATAATCTCTGCTTCATGTCACATTTAAAAAAAAACTGAGGGAATGTCAGCTATATTGCTGTGAAATGAAATGAACTTTACCCCTAGCTTCATCTTTCAGCCTCTGCACAGACACCAGCAGAGACTCCTTCTCGTCCAGTTCGCTCTCCAGGAAGGCGTTCCTCTCTATCGCCTGGTTTAGCCTCTGTTCAAAGTCCTCCAGGGATGTGATGGTGGCCCTGCTCAACCCAGGTTATCGTTTTAAACATGTTGAACTCTTTAGCATGACATTTGCACCGTGTATTTTGGTCTGCGTTTGTTGGCCATTGGTGACACGTAGGCTAGTCTTGACAAAAAGTAGTCTAGAAATTTAAGAACTCAGGGCCAAGTTAGTTTAGAATGGAAATATGATCCTGTCTCGTACCTCTTAGCTCTCTCCAGGTCGTCGTTGGCCTGCTCCAGCTCCCTGACATATTTGTGCAGCTGCTCCTTGATGCCGCGTGTTTGGACCAAGTCGTCCTCCAGCATGGAGATCTGCTTATAGCTCTGAGCGTACTGCTGCTCCAGTTTCTCCTGCAGTCAGGGACACAGGGCAGACGCAGTCTGAGTCACCATCAGAAACAACCTGAACTTTCTGCCAAAATTTATCAGCTATAAATACATATGTCTGTACTGAGGATTGCACAGTCCTATTCAGAAAGTTCCTGTACCAAACATGTAAAAACTTAAAGTCAAAACCATAACAAGACCACATGCAGACATCCCCACATTAATAACTACAGAGAGCCCAATCATATCCAAATTGGAGACCTTTTGGGTCAAGCTCAAAGCTTGGAAAACCAATTCCATCCGAACACTTACAGTGGCACAATATAGTGACAAGTTGGTTTCAGTTTCTTAAGGGGAAGAAAAGCCTGCATTTGACTTCATTTTTGTTTGAACTCCCCCTTTAATGAGGCGCAAGAAAAGGAGGAAGACCAGTACACATGGCAACCCTCCAGATAAAACTTCTTGTTGGTAACCTACTTTATCCACCTCATTTCTTTTCTTGTAAAAAAAAAAAAAAAAAAAAAAGTTTTTTTGGGCCTTGGCAAAATAATGAGTGTCCCCTATTCTCCAAAACATATGCAGGGTCAGTGGGCAAAGGCTACTAGTCTTGCTAGTCTTTCTGAGAATGCGATCATTTAATGATCATGCTTTCTGGGACAGCAATGAGATCAGATTTAATATGTGTGAGGAGACCTTGCACAAATATAAGTCACAGTCTCTTTGCCGGGTCTAGCTAAAAACCCAAGCCATTAAAAATATATTTCTGTAAGAGTCTAAGAGGGACAACTGTGCTATAAGTGAACTTTTCTGCTTGAGCCATTAGGCTTCTATATTCTTCCTCTTCATCCTGACATCCAATTACAGCACACTTGGGATCAACAGAGACCCTTGACAGCTCTCACACTGGGCTACACTGCTGATGCTTCACAGATAAATCAGCAGATTAAAGGTGTGTGGAGGTACCGCTGCTATTAGGTGCTATTGTACCTATTTGATATTAGGTGCTAAACTGTACACATTTGTAGCATTTTATTTCCCTGCAGTCCACTACATATTCTTCATGCTCATCAGGTAACTAGTGCCTAAAACATGACCTTTGACCCCATGTACCTGTAAAGATTCAGAAACCACCAGTTTGGATCAGTAAGATCTAATTTGTTGATGAAAATCAGAAAAATCTGTAATATTGTGAAACATCATTACAATTTGAAATACCTGTTTCCTATTATGTATATCAGTGTTGAAAATAGTTTGTGGAAACAGCAATACTTTCAAAAGTATGGCATTCATTTGAAATAGATTTCTTTTGTAACACTGTAAATGTCCACTTTTGGTCAATTTAATGTATCCTTGCTGAATAAAAGTATTAATTTGATTTGACTTTTGAACAGTAGTGTTTATTTGAAACAAAGACGATCCCAAATAGACTTTATTTTAAGAAAATGACTCTTTTTATATTGGAATGAAAAATTATGTGCTTGAGAGATATTGTGAGATTCACATTTTAAATGCTGATTTCTAAATGACTCATTTTCAGAGTTTTAATTTCCATAAATGGTCTGGGTGGACTGAGAGTAAAGAGCAAAAGATCAAAGACATTTCAGCTCTCGTCTAACCTTGAGTGTGTCCATCTCGCACTTCAGCCTCTGGTTCTCTGAATGCAGGTCTCGGATGCGGTGCTCGGCCTGCCCCAGCTGAGCCTCCAGCTCGGCCTCCAGCTCTCGACTGCCCTCCTGGAACTCCTGCAGCTCGTCCTGGGCGTCATGATAACTGCAGATACACAAACAGATCAAAAATCACACGTCACCAGCCATCTGGAGCAGCGGCGGCAGATTCATCACATTAACTATGCAATGCAAATTGACACCCAGACTGCAACAAAAGAGCTGACATGCTCCAAGCATTTAGACCTTGACAGCTGGTGCTACAGCAGATGATGAATTACAGTCACTCAGGGCTGTGGCCACTCTAGAGGTCCCAAGACCAATTTAAAATGGGACACCTTGTTACCTAACCATGTCCAACAATAACACACAGCAGAATTCAGCACTTCCTGAATATCATCACGGCCAGAAATTATGACGTTATGGAAAAAGATCAGCCAGATGTTTACTTTGAGCCCTTGAAGGTCAGGGGTCAGGGGTCACAGGCTGGCTTGAGATGAATAGTGAGGTCTGGCGGCAGGAAATGAGCTCAACAGACTGAATGCATGGTCTTGGTTGTTTTTAGACAGTGTTTCCGAAGCTCCAGTAGACAGGACACGTCCCTTTAACCTTGGTCACTTCCCCCAGCCTCATTCTGGAACCTTAAATCTGTCACTTCATTCCTCCTTCCCCGAAATACCAGACATGTGCAGACCTGCCTCCTCAGCACAAACCACTAAAACACTCACTCGACAACAGGAAGCTGCTCAAAAGCACATTTACAGTCCTTAATGAGATACAGCACCATTCAAAATTTGGGGTCAGTACAATTTAAAGAAATTGATAAATAATACCTTATATTAAAGGAAGCATTAAATTGATCAAAAGTGACCATAAAGACATTTATAATGATACAAAGATGGCTATATTTCAAATAAATGCTGTACAATGACAACCCTATTTATTGAAAGATCCTCTATTCAACAAATCAGCATATTAGAATGATTTCTGAAGGATCATGTGACACTGAAGACTGGAGTGATGATGCTGAAAATTCAGCTTTGCATCACAGAAATGAATGAAAATGTAAAACATCTTACAACAGAAAACAGCTATTTTAAATTGTAATAGTATTTCACAATATTCCTGTTTTTTTTTTTACTGTATTTTCGATCAAGTAAATGCAGCCTTAGTGAACACAAGAGGCCTTTCACAACAAAACAAAATCTTACCGACTCCAAATTTTTGAATGGCAAAGCATCTACGTGGAAACTATGTTGTGACCTTTTCCTAATGTAAATGTGAGAGGTTGCTTCATGTTCTGTCAAGTGAGTTAAAGGGGCTCATCTGTGTGCCTGTTTCAAGGAAAGCATGTTTTGCTCCTTCCTCAGCAGGAAATTCCTGGGATTTGAGATCTTCCTGTGCTCCACCAAAGCTCTGGGGCAGTAAAACCACAGCTCAGGAGGAGCATGTGCATGTGCAGAAACTGTGTAGGAGTTCAGAGCGGCACAGACAGAGACCACCAGCAGACACATGGTCAGCATCAGCGCCAGCACCAACTGTGAGCTCTGTTTTAGATCAGAGACACTCTCAGGCCACTTCTGGTCGAGTCAAAAACACGGCCTGAGCTTTAGAATAGAGAAGGTTACGCAGACTGAGCATTCTGGGTAACTACACAAAATAATCACATAAACCAACGGAAACTTTAAAAAGACATCAAGCCTACCTACAATGTAACCAGCAGCACAACATAAGGGTTCAAACATGACATATTTTAATAAAAGAGACTGCACTAAACACAACAGCTGCTGGAGCTATGGAGTATCTTCTCAGGTTAACAGAGGGTCTCTTTTGTCAAGGGCAGTGAAAGGTTCTCTGTGTGTTGTGGCATTTTCTCCATTTTTCCACAACACAAAAAGTGCTGCAGTCATATTTACAGCCTTTCGTCAGCCACGGGGCTTGTGATTGTAGGTATGAACGCAGACACAACCATTATTGTCTCAGCTAGCCGCAGTTTAACTAAAATACCGCGGCCAAGTTTTTAAAAGCCAATCATCTGAACATAAACGGTTGACTCCCCGTAGCTTTTATATGAAGATAAACTGCACACTGTTGTTAAAAGCTCAGCTGGTTGCTGTATTTAGTAGATAATGGCTTCGGCCTACCTCTTCTTGTATTTGAGAGACAAGCACTTCCAGTAATTGATTTCCTCGTCTTTCGAGGAGAATTTCGGCATCATCATCTCTGTGTCCATGGTGGAGACCTGTGGAAGCAGATGGGAATTAGAGCAGTCCTGAGAGACACCCAGAGCTTGTTCATTTGCACCTCCTACTGCAGTTTTTTCCCAGTACAACCCCACAAACAGAGGGCCCATGGTGTGTGTGTCCTCATTTGACACACATCCAATAACACTTTTTGTTCACTTGGCTTTCTATCAGGCTCACATGACTTACTTCATCCTTTACAAGCTCACGGTTTTACAGGTTGCAGCATTCACTTTTGCTTTTGGGGGGATTTTTACACGAGACTAATTTCATTCTAGTCCTATGAGGAAAGAGCATTAAAGAATAGTCTTCATGTTGTTCCAAACCTGTATGACTTCTATTCCACTTAGAAACATATTTTTAACAAAGCCTGATAGATTTCTGTCCCTATCCTGAAAGCCCATTCCACCAAAACTTGGAGGCTTAAAATTTTTTAAAAAGATTTTGCAAAAACAAGCAGTTTAAACTAAGTCTTCAGAAAAGACACAATCGCTTTATAAGACAAACAAATTAAATTTAACTTGTCTCTCTCCAGAATCTTTGAATTAACTGCTGGATTTATGTGGATTACATTTGATGCTTCTAAATTTTGCATCCGTGGATGTTGGTGGGACAGAAATACTTTGGGTTGCATTAATAATGTCTTTTATATTTGTGTTTTGAAGATTAATGAAAGTCTAGCGGCTTTGGAAATTGGAACGACATGAGGGTAAGTAAAGGAATAATTATAATTTCGGGATGAACTGTGCCTTCCATAACATGACGTGTTAAAGAAACAGTTCCCCCAAAAATGAAAACGTCAGTCATTTTATGGTTAAATCAAATGGTTTCACAGAAGAAAGAACACATTTTGGAATAAGGACAACATTTTCAGTTTATATAGATTATAAGCCTTTTAGAGATCAAACGTGAAGCCATTTATCACAAAAGGACAACAGAGTAGTCCTCCCATACATAAAAGCTTGCTCAGAATAAGATTAATGGCCACAGATATTGTCCTTTTAAAACATTATGCACACTTGGACATTTGTGCCTCTGTAACATATGCACGTGTGACTGATAATGACCTCTCATTAACATTCTTCATCCTTGTCTTGTGTTGGGACATCATTTGTTTGCAGCAGACGAACCTGTTCGGTTTCTAAAACAGTCCGGAATATTCCAGACATCTCTGCAATTCTCCTGAATCATTTCTGGATTCTCAGGAGCGTCACATGTTGTGACCCAGCACTCCTAGATTCCCGCTTTAAACAACTCTGGGGGATTTCCAAACCAAAAGAACAGAAAATAAAACTAAAACACCTATAGCACCCTCATTACTCACAGTTTGCTTGTCATATTTCCATATTTATGTCCGGCCTGAAACGTTTTAATTTTGAAGATTTTTCATAATTATTAATGTATAGGAGAAATATTTTGAAGTCATTTATTTGATTTGAATGTCACAATATTAAACTTTCTTTTTATTGGTCAAGTCTGTTTGTTTAAAATGTCATTTGTTTAATTGAGAATAAGTGTAATACATAAGTACAGAGCCAAATCATTATAAAAGGGAAAAGATAAACGAAACATGTTTTGAATTGTGTAATAGGTGCCATTCTTAACAGATTAAGCAGGAGATTAAAACTACTGATTTGAACGAAAAATGAACCAAAATGACTACAGATCGCTCTCTGATGTAAAGAAACAACATGTGCTAAAGAAATACATAAAATCAGACGTGTACATAATAATAAAGCCATCAAACACAGAAGCAGCAGTGGTTTTCTACTCTGAAGCAGAATGGGGCTCCAGTGGGATTTGTTCTCCTGTGGACTGTCAAAACTGATGTCACTTCAATTGTGGTCATTTATAACGTCTTAAGCCACCACGCAGAGATCCTCGCCCCTCCCAAACTGCCTCCTGACGGTGAGGCCATCTGTCCGGCCACAGAGCGCCTGTCCCTCACCACAGGACAGTGGGATGGTTCCTGTCTAACGCAATGCTTTCCGCAGCCTACACTCTTTGCCAGTAATATGCACAGTCAGGGGTTCAGAGGAAAAGCCAGATTTTTGTTTCCAAGGATGACATTATTTCCAAAATCACAATCCAGCACACAACGTCCTGCTGAGTAATATACTATAAACATATGACATACCCTCAAAGATTAGGGGACGAGATCTGTGCTACCATTGAGTTATCTGACCTGCAAGTAGTGTCCACATATTTACAATCAGCTTCATGCCCAGAAGTGTTTTATTTATAATATGTTTTGGTATGACAAGACATAAATGGCATCGGACGACAATCTAATGTCACAAAATGTAAACAGAACACTTAGTTGCTGTCATTCATTTAACTTACAATTTATTTCTGTATATATGTGCTAGACATCACGTTAGTAGTTATCATTAATGTTATAGCTGTATATAACAGATGAAAGAACGTAATCACATAAAGTAAACAGTGCATAATACAAACAGGCTGTCCATGCACTTATAATAAATATCTATGTAGAGATGTACCTGACTTAGCAAACAAATGCTAAGATGACAAAACCAGAAGACGACTGGCGGTCATCATTCAATTAAAAAATAATAAATAAATAAATCATGAGGATGAAATTTGATACTTAACATTAGCAAAACAGTTCACTGAAAGCGAGAGCAAAACGATTCGTTATGTGAATATGTCAGATTGTCGTTTCTCCAGGGAGGCCAGCGGATGTCACAAACACTTAACGTTACAAATTAAAGTCAATATCGAGTCTATATCATTTAAATAATTACCAGCAAAACTCAAGCACCTGCGGTTAGGCGTTTTTGGCTGTACGCCAGAAGAAACCGGCACATGAAAAATCAGCATCCCGCAATTGTTGGTCTTCACTGGCCAGAAAATGACAGCTTAAGATAACGATCTGTTTAAATGATAAAGCCTTGAATTTCATCCCCGTCCCATCGAACACGCTGTTTATAATTATCACGGATTAAATAAAAAAAAATGTCATGAAATGTTCACCTTATCATGTCCTGCTCCTGGAGTCTGTGAACAGCTCGGTGTCTCCCGCGCTCGAGCGTCAGCTGAGAGAAATGCCAACGCGACTCCACTGATTTCCCCTTCAGCTTCCGGTAAGAGGACGACACCGCGTCATTGCGTCATGTTAACGTCAGTGGAACGCATGCAAAACACGTTCTTATTTATGATTAAAAGTAATGGTTCTCTTAATCTGTCACGATACGCGGATACTGGTGTATAATAAAGCGGGGAATAATCGGTGATTCATGTTTCATTTTACAACTGACCGAATATCACACCACTAGGTGGCGCGTTAGGACTCCTGTAGCCTATAGATGTAATAATAATAATAATAATAATAATAATAATAATAATAAATGTAATATTCAGACAGTCAAACCAAAAATTATTCACACACCTTCAACATGTATCGCACTATCACAGTTTACTTGCTATAGTTTAGAAAATGCTAACAGAATATGACAAGAACTCAGAACTCAGAGTCAGACTCGGAATAAGTGTCAAATCCAATTTTTGGTCCCAAATTCTTATCAGTTTTACTGGCAGTCCACTGTAGAAATTTTTGGATAGAACATGTCACAGTTTACTTTATTTTGCTGTCCTCACTTACATAAATGAACCGGTCCTGCACCCACTAGAAAAATATAAAAATTATATATATATATATATATATAAATATTATTTTTTTTCTGTATTTTTGATCAAATAAATGCAGGCTTGATGAGCAGAAGAAACTTCTTTCAAAAACATTAAAAATAGTAATGTTTCCAAACTTTTGGAATATATATATATATATATATATATATATATATATATATATATATATATATATATATATATATATATATATATATATCAAAAATTATATCTGGTGTCTGAATAATGTTTGGTTTGAATTTATTTTTATTTTTTTTCAGACAGGTCTTTGTATGACTATTATTGTTTTTTTGTTTGTTTGTTTTTTGCATTTATTCTATTTTAATTGTTTTCATTTCTCTCTATAAATGTTTCCTATATACTACTACTACTATAATAATAATAATAATTGAAAATATTTAGTAAAACAATGAAATGTTAATTTTTGTATGCGTTTCATTTTCATTTCTCTTTATAAATATTTATATACTACTACTAGGCTACTACTACTACTAATTATTATTTTCTCTATAAATATTTCCATACAATTTCCATATATTTTCATGTAATAATAATAATAATGTATTCACATTACTGTTGTAATAATAAGTAAAGTTATTATTATTGTTAATAATTAAAAAATCTATAAATGAATGTATAAATAAATGTATAATAATAATAATAATTATTATTATTACTATAACAGTCTACATCTAAATGTTAACTAGGCTCATGTGTAAAAAATAAATAAATAAATAAATAAATAAATAAATAAATAAATAAATAAATAGAACAAAAATAGAACACCTAACAACCGACGCTAAATACTTAAACTGCACTGTTTACATTGAACTGGTTCTCGTTTCTTTGTCCTTCTTCTAGTTAACAGCAGATCTAGTTTATCAACATTCCTGGCGTGACAGCGGCTGTGTCGTCACGGTGTCCGCGTGTTATCTGACGGGAGTATCAGTTACCTGCGCCAGTGTGCGAGCGTGCGTGTTCCCGCGGGCTGCTGTGTACCAGCCGAGAGGATCCAGGTGGAGTTTTAAAACCGGAGAGACATGGATGAGGAGGCTCAGGACAGCGAGTGTCCGGTATGTTTCGAGAGTCTTTCGGACAGCACGAGGACGCTCAGCTGCGGGCATCACTTCTGCCATGACTGCTTAGTACGAACTCTGCTGCACACCAGCCTGAAGGGATCCATTAAACGGGATAATATCCTCTGCCCGGTCTGCAGACACCTGACATTCATCACAAAGCTCCACGGATTCACAGTCTCAACGGTTGAAGCCAAAAAGATCGGAAAGACACTGGAAGTACCCTCTTCTGTGTTCCCTCTTGGCTGTATCTGCAGGTGTCTGAGGAGTATTTCATGTGGACTATGTAGTCGAAGACTCGTCTGTCCTAAAGACACCTCAGAAGTGTTCATCATCAGTGAGCTGGGTCGACCCATGACAGAGGGTGATGTTACTGACAACGGGACAACTTCAGCCATGCAGCAGGGCTACAGCAGCCATGGACGGAGGCTTTGCACCATCTCCTGCTGCCTTCTGATCCTAATGATCACTTTCACCTTACTGGCTCTGGTGGCTGCCACACTTCCATGGGTTTTGCTGGCTTGAAGTGTCCAGAACTGCTTGTATGTGGTACCTCATGTAAGATAAATCACTTTAAGAGCAGTAAATAACATTATTAAGCCATGTGTTCCTGAAAACGAGATGGTTTCAACAAGACACAGTGAATGTTTCATAAAGAACAGACGGTTATTATGAGATCTTCTCCAAGGCTTGTTCTGGCATGTCTTGTGAATGTCTTGAGGGGAGGCATAAGGAGGTGGTTTCCTTACAAAACAGTCAAATATGTTACTCAACAGATAAACAAAGGATGAGCTAGTTCTGGATCTGAATGTGCTCTAAAGCGGTTGGTAAAACGTCACTGTGTTGAGTTACTGTGAGGAGACTGGGTCATTTAAAGGTGAAGAAGAAAAGATGAGCTGGTCGTCACTTGATCTTGTAGAAACAAGGTGGGATTCAGTTTCAAATACCATGGACACAGCAAGTTTGAGAATGGAGGATGGGGAAGGGTGGGATGAGGCTTGCATACCTGAAAGGAATGAAGCAAACCCTCACCTGTCCAGAAATTCTTGTCACACGGGCTAGCAAACGTCTTTAACTAGTTCCAGCCCTGAAATGACTAATGCATCACATTCTTCACAAGTTGACAGTCATTACTTGACTGGAGGGTGTTTCTGTGACGTACCTGCACAGCAATGCTATCACAATGCACTTCAGTATCGGATGTGTACGTGTTAGTTCACCCCGCTGACCCATGTGTCTTCTCCCGGAGGCCAGTTATATTGCTCAAGTGATTGCTCAGTTTGAAGTATCAGTTTGTCCCAAATGTTTTTTCTTTAAAGTCTTTCAGTCAAATACACGCCAATGAGACGTAGCCAACTGTAAAGATGCAGGCAGGGTGTACAGTATTCAGTCTTTTGCTGACATACAATATAACACTTTACAATAAATGTGGATAATTTTCCTATAGTCAACATAATTTGAAAAGTTTGAGTTTATATTGAGATAATCACCAGACTTCAGTTTCAAACATCTATTTTTTTTTTTTTTTTTAATAAATGATGATCAATATCCTGTCTCCCCTTAAATCATTTCAGGATGTAGACACTGTTATTACAGCAGTTTGAGGTGAACAGTAATACACAAGAAAACAAAGCACTTAGACCGAAAGTATTACAAATGTAGAGTTTAATATATATCTATGTATTTCTGACATTCTGATAAGGACTGCGGCAGGCTTCACAGTACAGACTGTGTTCTTCCACTGATATGCTAAGCTGAGAAGGGTGATTTACAGGCAGATTTGTACATTGGTTCGGTAAGCGGGGGGTGAAGAGAGCTGTACATTGTTGGACAATGTGCACTAATCAACTTATCACCTTTGAATCACCTGTTCACACATCCCTGGTTCATCGTATCCTCCCTTTATTATCTGGTATTGTTTTAATGAACACACATGTGATTATCTAAAGGGAATAATTAAATGCATGCTCTGTCACTCCAAATTGCTGGTTTTCACAGGATGATGTAAATGGGTCATATAGTATCCTAAATGTTCAAAACATATGATTGAGAAAAAGCTGAGAAATCTTCAGTTCAGTTTGTCACTGTTATAACTTTGTGGATTCTTTGTATCATTAGTTCTTTTTGAACATATCATTTCATGTTGAAACCATCAGATAAATTAAGAAATAAATGTATCAGTACAAATTGTGTCCTTGTAATAGGTGCATTAGATGACTGTTTTATTTTACAAATCCCATTTTGAAAAGAACATCTGTACTATGATTGCATCGATTTCTTGATTCAAGCAAGTGAAATGAGAAATTTTGAAATCAAATCTGTTTGACTCATTAGTAGATGAATCTTTGCCTGCAAATATCTTTGCAGATTTCTGCCCTTTACATGTTGGTTGAACAAATTTTGACTTGTATGATATGCTTACAGTGCTCAATAGGAATTTAACACATTTCCTATTTAGATTCTGTACTGATTTCCCATGACTTCAGTGCATAAAATGCAATGAAAAGCATCACAACAGGTCCAGGTCAAGGCATTTCCCTCCAAAATCAAAAGAAAAAAATAAATAAAATAAAAATTACAATATTTATGATATCGAGATTTTTTTTTTTTTTTTTTTTTTTTTGCATTTTGGCATTACATTAAAAATTACTGTTATACAAATATTTAATTTATTTTTTTAACATACAACACACTATTATGATAGTACAAGGATAATTTAAATGTATCAGATTTATTTATTTTTTATTTTTTTAATTGTATTAATGAGATTTGGGAATGCTATTGTGCTTAATCATCATGAAAAATTTTGATTTACTAATTTAAACTAATACAAGCTTCTTGTTCTTTAAATTAAGTATAATTTCTTAATTGTTTCTTCTGATTTTGGGGTGAAATGTGACCTGTGCAGATTCTGTGTGGGTCAAATTATCAGTTAAAATTACGTATGTACAGTTCATCAGGTTTTAAAAGTTGTTTTGAAAAATTTTTTTAACATACTGGATATAAATGTTAAATGTTGTCACGTGTCAATTAAGACGTGAATCACATTAAGATAACATATACCAGTGCCTTTTCACCTAAGAAAAGCGTGTGATAAGAGATGCAGTATTGAACCGGAATGAAAATGCATGTACATACTGTATAAAACCCTCCCATGTCTTCATTAACAACAACATAAGCATTCATTATGAGCGCTAACAGAGAGAGATGAGCATAAAGAAAATAAACCATGCGTCTATTGCAGCTGCTATAAGGCCTTTACTTTAGTGCACTTCCAAGTAAAGGCGAAATCACATTCAGTCAGCACACCCGAACAGACACGACTGCCTCCTCACAGAACACCGCGGGAAACGGCACAGACAGAACCTCACGTACGCACGAAACTCGCCGTTAGCTTCAGGTTATAAATACTGAATGTGAGGGCACTTGCAATTATCATTGTGTAATCACTACAACTATAACTCAGTCACCAATAATCATTAGACTATATTTCATCAAGAACACACACTGAGGCATATCACAGATTTCAGCAAAAAAAAAAAAAAAAAAAAAAGTCCTTTTGTCCCTGACGTACACTAATGCTTATTCAAAGAGAGAAATACAAGCCATGGCTATCCATCGTTGGAAGTACAGTCCTTCGTATGAGAACGGAGACGGTTTGTTGTGCCCATTCCTTCCACGGGACAGAAGTGAGCTAATGTTTGGTTGACCTTAATAAAGTCCTGCGCTTTTTGTATAAGTTCAGACAAGAGAAACTGCAGCATCCAGTTAGTATCATAGTGTTGTATACCCATGAAACAAATGTACCATCTCAGTGTGGCATCAGATTACATGTCTGGGGAAAAGCAATGAGACTCTGAAGGATCTTTAGGGCCTGATATCTTTGAGATGACATTTCGAAATGATCCCTGCCAAATTATAAAATCTGGATTTTTCCATTGATTTTATGGCGAGATATGCTATACAGTGGCCCTAAAAAGTACAGTATGTGGACACATAGTTGATGTTGATGTTTACTAGTTGGTTAGTTAGAAAAGATCTAATATCATTATTTTGCAAATTCCACACATTCCATGACTTTTTAGGGCCATTGTATTTTCATTGATATAATCGAGCAGTTTTTCTACAATAGTATAACTGAACCGATGTTATACAACTATTGAAATCTGTCGACATCATATATTTTCTAATAGTAGCTATACAGTTGATTTATGCTATTGATTAAGGCTGTTATTGATGAGGTCGGTTTAGGGATAAAATCTCTCTCGGGAGTAACTCTACCTAAACTTCTGCCACATCTGCATTCATATTTCTATATCTAGTTCATGGCTTACAAAAGTGCAAAAAACTCACTTGCGATGTGAACCTGACAAAAAGTGTTCAGGGACAAAATAATACTTAGAACATTATTTCTATACAAGATAAATATGGCATGTCACATTTATGAATATATAATTCATATTTGCCTTTACATTTGTCCTCTCGTTGACACTTATCTACACATCTTTATATACAGTATTGGTATATACAGAAGGGAAAGTGTGGCACTGCGTTTGAAGCACTTTGGAGGGCATATGAGTGCGGAAAGACAACAGAAAATGCAAGGCAGTGCATTGGAACCGATCTCAGTAGTGGCTGCCAAAAGTATTTTATGAAACGTGCAGGAAAGTGTTTGCAGTGACCAATTTTAGCACACAAGCAATGTTTCTGTTTTGCAGGTAAAGGGTAAGGAATTGAGATTTCCAGGGTTCCCACACTTTCTGACCGATGAATTTCCATGAATAGATTTCCGGGAAAAGGATTTTGAAATATCATTATCATTATATAGAGATCACAAACTCTCACAAAAAAAGAAATACTTCAGAACAGAAAAAAAACAGATACAGACTTTTAAAAATTCCATGATTTTTAGAGGGATATTAAAAATTTCCATGACGCTATTAAAATACCCTGATAGTTTCCGTGACTGTGGGAACCCTGGATTTCCTACCTTGCTTCCATGTACTGCATTATATTGTATTGGCTCTTTAAGAAAATACACTTTACTGCTGAAGTTGTCGCTGTTTTACTGAATTACGTGCGTTTCAGAAAGTTCTGATAATGTTCTGCCACAGATAAACGCACATATCAATCAAAATGTAACAGAAATTGATTGACTCCCTGCTAAGCCCCGCCCCCTCATTTTCTGTTGCTGAGTCAAGAAAAACTTGACTGAATCCACAGCAGGACATTTCAGTTTACCATTCTACATGTTCAGAACACATTATTCAGTTCACCTCATGTGATTCCCAACTTCTAAGATTTGGAAAAGGGGGTTAATTTGATCTCTGTTTTGTGAGGCAATATTTACTTTTATATTTATGAATTTAAGTGACACCTTTATCCAAAGCAACTTGGATTTAGCCCAGTAGGCACAGGATGTCAATATAACGTCAGATTGACGGTGCATTTTGGTTAAAAATAAAAATCAGGCTGACGTCAGTATTTGACGCCAACTTGACGTTGACTTAATGTTGGATTTTGGTTACACAACCTAAAACAACAAATATCAACATCAGCTGACGTCAGTATTGGAAATTAAATTAACATTGGTATTAGACGTCGAATTGACATTGCAACCGAAATTTAACCAAATATGTGCCTGCTGGGAATGCACATATTTTCATTTTATCAATTCTTGCTCTCCCTGGGAATCGAACCCATCACCTTGGCATTGCTAGAGCTGTGCTCTACTGTTTGATCCATAGGCAACAAGAGTTTAATGTATTCTCTTAAATTATTTAAACACACAATCTGATAATATAATGGGCAGCAACAGTTGCTAAGGCCAGATTGGTCAGTAGCACTTTAAGGCGGGACTTAGCAAAAGGTCAAATTAATTGGATTGCTAAAGCAGTGATTAGTATAGATTTAGAGAGATTGAGAAAGAAAGAAAGAAAGAAAGAAAGAACGAAAGAAAGAAAGAAAGAAAGAAAGAAAGAAAGAAAGAAAGAAAGAAAGAAAGAAAGAAAGAAAGAAGACCTCAGCATTGCAAAATTAGACTTAAACATGCTATATGCCACCAAGTCCTCTAAAAAGAGCATAGCATGGACCCTGTAGGGAAAACAAAGACGGCCTACTCTCATACCATGAGGGTGCGTCTCAGTTCAAAGCCGCCAGCAGGACAAAGTGTATGAGGTTCCTTTAAAGTCAGCAGACCGCTCCCTATGTGCATTGTATTGTAATTGCAGCTCTGATAAGGCAGAAACAAAAACATCCCAATCAAACGAAACCAACAACACAACAACAAAATGAAACAGACAGAATCGTTCAGAGAGAAACAGGAATCGGAACACAACACTCCAGGTTCCTCCAGTGGCAATTTGAACGAAATCCATTCTGTTGCTTTTTTTATGGCACCTGTTGTGTGGATGGCGTCTTATCGAGTCTCTCATGTAGTATCCGTGACTGAGGGTTTGGCCGAGGTGGGGTTCCAGTTGGGCCTCAGCAGGAGTGGACAGGTTCTGGGCGAAGCTGGCATGCTGCTGGGTGGGCTCAGGGGTCATAGTGTGGTGCTTTGGCCCTCCTCCTCGGACACGGACTCCCCCTCCGGAGAGCTGACCGCAGCATAGGAGCTCCGACATGGGACCACCCTGAACTCGTCCAACAGGCTGTCCAGATTGACGTTGATGGAGGGAATTTCCAAACTGAAGAAATCTGCTATAGGATCGTGCAAATGAGAGCGATGGCCACAAAAGTGAAGTGACAAGACAAGTTTAAAGTACAGAGAGAAACGATGGAAATTGTGATGATGAGGATGTTGAAAACGACACAAGGGGAGAGAGAGCAAAAAGCAAATTCAGTTCCCAGAACACTGTTAGAGGCAAAGTCAGCGAAGAGTGTTGAATGTGTGTTGCAGCAGGAGAGGGGCACATCAGACTGTTTCCTGGCATTCTGCACAGGGTTTCTGTTACACTGAGCCATTGGGGAGGAAGGTGAAATATCTGTTTCATTTGAAGTGAAACCTGTCCTGCCTCAGTGCAAAATCTCTGCTATGCTCATATAAAATATAAAGTACTACATACAGCTTTTTGCAGTTTTTCAGAAAGTAACAACAATAGAATCAACAGTTCACCACAATCAGTGCTGGGGAATGTTACTTTAAATAATAACGTGTTACATGTACTAGTATAATTCGATTACACTGTTACCTTATTATGATATTTTTTTGTGTTATTTTGTCCAGGCGGCAATTAGCTAAGGCTCTCTGTCTTCTAGAATGGTGGTTTCCTGCTTGGCTTGTAAACATTTTTAGGTAATTTTGCTGTGAAAAGTATTTGTCCCGACATGATTTGTCCACACCAACAAATGTAGAATGAAACCCCATTTATGATTGTTTAAATGTCATACAAAGACTGCATAAGTGTTTTTACACAGGAGTTACAATTTCTGGAAACAATGCATTATACTGTACATGTGTCTGTTTGTAACATGCTTGTTACAGATTTTAAGGTGGCTTTAGTATGCTATTTATCCGCAACAAGTTAACCAACTTGTAATTGAATATTTCCAATTGTATCAGATAATTAACAGAAAAGTAACATTACGTATTAGTAATAATATGATACTTATGTGCCATTACCATTACAGGTTACTTATGTGCTTTTACCATTGTGTTACCTGTGCTCTGTTAATGTTACATGTTACTTATGTGCTGTTACCATTGTGTTATGTATGCTCTGTTAACATTACTTGTTACTTATGTGCTGTTACCATTGTGTTACTTATGCTCTGTTAACGTTACATGTTACTTATGTACTGTTACCATTGTGTTACTTATGCGCTGTTACCATTGTATTACTTATGCGCTGTTACCATTGTATTACTTATGCGCTGTTACCATTGTGTTACTTGTACTCTGTTAATGTTACGTGTTACTTATGCGCTGTTACCATTGTGTTACTTGTGCTCTGTTAACGTTAAGTGTTACTTATGCACTGTTACCATTGTGTTACTTGTGCGCTGTTACCATTGTATTACTTATGCGCTGCTACCATTGTGTTACTTGTGCTCTGTTAATATTACGTGTTACTTATGCGCTGTTACCATTGTGTTACCTGTGCTCTGTTAACATTACGTGTTACTTATGCACTGTTACCATTTTGTTACTTGTGCTCTGTTAATGTTACGTGTTACTTATGCACTGTTACCATTATGTGTTACTTATGCGCTGTTACCATTACGTGTTTACGTACAAAACTAAACCTGTTCCATATTTGAAAAAGTACTGCAGCATAAATGTTAAAAGTAACACGTTACTTTACTTGATACTCGACAAGAAATATGCACACATAATGTTATGTTACTTGTAACACGTTACCCCCAACACTGACCACAATGAACAAAATACTCCACACATAGACAACAAGATGGGTGCAAATTGAAGATGTGGTAACATTAAGAAACTTGTCAGTGGACTATGTGGATTGGTGGACTGTATCTGATTGTGATGACCTCCCCTGTGTAAGAATGAGATGGACGCGAGATGGTGTAGTCACAACTGTGGGGGGCGGAGAGTTGTACTGTCATTGTGCGATGGACTCGACTCAAAGAGAGTTTGGTTAGGGTTTACCTGGGCCCACCTATGTGGTGGTGGGGATATTGGGAGGGAGAATGGATCACGATGTGAGGTCAGGGCCGGAGGCGTTGAGATGTACTTCATAAGTGACAACGTTGGCAAATGTGTGATGTTGCTCGGAAAAGTAAGGCCATAAGCCATGCATAGACCAGTCTCACACCATGCACAGACTACACTGACAGAATGAAGAAGCCAAGGACAGCCCCGCGACTGGGAGAGAATGACAGAGCTGGAGAAGGAAGTGTTACGGTATGAGACAGAGAGCAAGGCTGCGGTAGAGGCCCCAGATTCAGCCACAGCACCAGGCCAGACGGTGTGAGATGAGGCTATGGCACGGGCACAGCAGGTTCTGGCTTACCCTAAATGTCCCCCTCACACTCAGCCCACACTCAGTCCCTGGCCTCACACAGCTGCAAGGTGCACAATGATGACAGGGGATAAAAGAGTCATACATCAATCAGTGCTCAGGAGAATGACTGACAGACACGCCTCACACGAGAGAACATACAATCAGTGCCATACAGCGGGCCACTAGAATGATACAAAGACCACAGAACCTTACTTTAGAGAAACAGTCTCACACTAAAGCTGAGAAAATAACTATAGGGCTCATACTGAACTTCAAAGATGAAGTGTGTAATTCTTTGCATATTAAACTGCTTCTTTCTAGGTCAGCAGGGGCGTCAGACTGGGGGTAAAACCAGTACTGATTACCAGGGCCCCAAAGGAAGAGAGGGCCCTTGAAAAGTCTGGAATATATTTTATTTCACCTGGATATTTTCAGGGGGGGGGGGGGGGGCATGTGGGATATTTTTGTGTGACTGTGTGTTTGGGACGGGATCTTTTGCTGTGCGTATGTTGTTTTTTTTTGTGTGTCTGAACTTTCAACTTGCAGCATAGAGTCTGGTCAAAATAGCAGTTTGTAACGTGACCACCTGAAGTTCAGTTTGTTTGTATTTTGTTGTTTACAGGCAACTTTATGAGAAAACCTGGTGGTAAATGTGACTGCACCGTCAGTCCTGAAATGATTTTTAGCTAGCACTTGCCAATTTTTTCAGTGTGACAAATTTGTATTTCTTATGAAATCTGTGTGGGAAAATCTTTCACCTGAAAGAAATTCTAGAAATGTGAATACACATACTCCTGAAAGTTGAAAGCAAAGCTACCCATAAATTTGAAGTTGACGATTTTCAGCAAGTGCTTGACATTTTTCTTTTTTTTTTTTTCATGTGACCAATTTAAACCCTTTGCGAAATCTGCATCTGGATATCTCTAGCCTGGTTATTCCCGATTCCTATTGAAACGACTGAACCCGTGAAAATTCGCTGAACAATGGTAAATGTGACTGCACCTGTACTCCTAAAAGTTGAACGTAAAGCTAATCAATCAATCAACTTGGAGTTGATTTTCAGCAAGTTCAAATTCTTTCCATGCAACCAATTTGTGTTTCCTATTAAATTTGTGCATGGGGAAACAGTTCACCCTCACGTGTGATTCCTGATCACTTGGATTCTTGTTGAAATTACTGGATTTCACCTGTGAAAATTCACTAAACAATGGCAAATATGACCGCACCACAACCTTTCAATCCCTGAAAGTTGAATGTAAAGCTATTATAAGATTTTCCGCAAGTACTTGCCAATTTTTACTCTTTTTTCACCCCAAAGAATGTAAACTCAGTGTGCTTTTAAAACACTGCTTGCTTGCTTTGAGCGGTCCAATGTCCAACAACTTCTGGCTCAAGCAATAGCATGAAATTGGTACAAGACTACCTGCTTGTGGTGGAGCAGAAGAGTCTGTGCAAACTCTGTATGGAAAGTCATTATTTTTTCACTGGTGATGCAAGAATTACACACTTCACTTTGTAGTAAAATATATACAGTATGTCCTTGAGCTTAAAGTGAATTCCCTTTGTTTCCATTTTATCTTAAAATCCTTGAGCTAAAATATAATCCTAGGGGTTCAAAAATAATTATCATACTATATATCTCAAAGGCAACTGAATCTATGGGCACTCCATATTTAAGACAAATGTCTTCACATTTCATAAGGGGATCTGGCTCCTTAAAGTCCATCGCCTGCGTAGGACGGAGAGACAGACAGTTTGAGAGAGGGACGCTGGACTCCCACTTGTGATGTTGCCACTGAGGCATGTTTACCTGTGGACATGCTCTCCCCGGGGGACAATCCGTCAAGTAGACCCTGCTCCAGGGGCTGGGGGGCCGTAGGGGGGACGGTGGGTGGCTGGGGAGGGGGTAGACTGGGTCTCTGTCTGGGCTTTGGGGTGGGTCGGGACTTTGTGAGCGTACCAGTCAGAGAGGGCAGTGAGGACAACGTATGGGATCCCCCTAATGGGGTCTGGCCAGGGGAAGAGGTGGGCGCGTGTCCAGGGGGACAGCCCAAACCGTATGGGGAGGGGGTACTTGGGGGAGTGGGGGACAGGCTGACCGGAGACGGCTGACCTGTGGATTGGTCTGACATCCCCCCCGACTGGCCGTATGGAACCTTGGGCGGCACAGGGGCCAGTTTCTTAGAGGCTGTAAGGAGAGAGAGAGATAAGACAAAATCAAATATGCATTCAAGTAACCTTTACTCTGCGATCCTGTTTACACCTGGTATTAACATTTATTTTGGGTGATCAGATCACAGATTCAAAGTGCATCAAGGTGAAAACTGGGCACAATGGATCTTTAATAATTTTATGATTCCAAAGTAAAAATACATGTAATAATATTTTCCTTACACCTTGAAAGCATGAGTGTACACATCTTAATCATTAATTATTATTATTATTAATATTTTTAAATATACCCTTCAAAAGTAAGAAATATTTTTTTTAAATATTAAATAAATTATTACTTTATGAATATCATTAAGTTTTGGGGTAGTTGCATCAAAAGACATTTTACAACCTGAACACTGCAATCAATCAATCAATCAATGTGACTTTCGATTTTAAGTATTATTTTCTGAAAAATATTTTAAAAGCAACTGAGCTCATACATACAACAAGAAAAATATCTGTCATCGGGTTAAGAAAAATAAACTTGTTTTCTCTTTGAATTAAGTTTCAAAATTTATTTTTCTTAACCCACTGACAGGTATTTATTTTTGTTTTAAGCATGAATTTACTAAATGTTGATACATTTTTCAGAAATCAAGACTCAATATCTTAAATCGTTTTTCTTAATGTAAACAATAAACATAAAATATTCTTGTTCTAAGAAATACGATCTTTCCAAACTAGTAAGGTTTTCTTTTCAAGAACTGCATTATTGTAGTCTTTTTTCCTCATTATATCAAGACAGTTACATCATTTTGACATTTTCTTTTTAATTTATGTCCCCTAAACCATATCTAATGAATTTTAATTCAGGAATTATGTTCTATTCAAGTCACTGTACCTATATCTCTTTTCAAATGCAGCTGCATATCAACATAACACTATCACTGCAGCAAAACAAGCATTTAACTTACTAAAATACCCATTCCACTGTAAAATGTGCAAAAACTTCACAGTACAATACAAAGCAAATTCTGATGTAGTAAGTGATGTATGTCATCACAAAATCACCTTAATCAGAAACGTGTTATTACCAGATGCATACAGTGATCTGATGGCCCAAGGCTGACATTATACCAGATTTAAAGATTTTATCTGTAGATTGAATTAAAGAGGAAACTCAGTGGGACGAACCATTACGTAAGGTGTGGGGGCTGTGCTCGGCAGAGTGGGGAGACTGGCTGTTGCTCTGCTGACCGCTGACAGGGGGCACTGTTACTCCTGATGCCTGCATAGCTTTGTGGCCAATCACAGGAGAGAGCTCCTTGCTCTTCAGAGTGCTGGAGAGAGAGACAAACATGACTGCCTGCCATCAGTCTTCACCCACTGTATCATTAATGACTAACAGCGTGCAAGGACCCCTCACGTCCCCATCATCGAAACTAAAAACAGCAACTTAAGTGCTAAACAACATCCTGCTGGTTTGGATCGTGTCTGAATGCACCTTGACATAACATTATTGACATAACTGACGTGGGAATCAAACCCATGGCCATCGTGTTGCTGGCGTCATGCTTTACCAGATGAGCTACAAAAAGGTATAAAATTGTGACAAAATAGATGTTACATTTTCGTTGTTGCTTGAACATCTACAACTAGAATCTGCTTTCATGTGGGTGTGATGTGATTTTTTTTCAAAGACATGTGAAGGTGGATTTACACCGAGTGTTTCTCATGCACGTCAGCAGGAGGGGGGATTGAGTGTCCTTGCCCAGCAAACACACACACTCGCACACACGACATGTATCTTTAATATAACTGAGCATGTGGAGCCTGTTTTTCACTCTGACAGCTCTATTCAGGCTCCTCTCTGCTAAACTCTGGGGATGATAAATCTATGTGCACACATGGACACATGAGTCCTCTACATCTATATCCGTGCAGACAATGCTGCAATATCTGCATCTATGTGACTACATTTGGAATGAATCCACCACATCTATGACTCAATCTCTGCAGTTCCCTGCAATGTTTGAATGAATGGTCTTGAGGGTAGATGGGGAGGGGAACCTGTGTCATTGCAATACACAGTCAACACCATTAGAAAAATGGCTAATATTGACTCTACTAATGCTAAGCTCTCTAATAAAGATCTTGGATAGATCTTTATTGCCTTGATGGTGTCAAGCGATGGGAATTCATGTAATTCCACTGACATTCCTGCAACCTTTCAAACAACCCGGGAGATTGATGGTCCAAAAAAAGAGCATCCGTATACACAATTCCCACCTCAATTAAATTTATGGCCTACATTGCTGTGAAAGGTCTGAATTCTAATTTGATTTTTGTAATTGTTTCAGCCTTATGATGATTTACCAGTGCATTTGGCTTAAGAGTTCTCCAATTCAGATGGTTATTAAGTAGTAACACTTTAATCTTGGTCAAATGATTACATTTTGTGTGGCCCTGCTGTGTTTCAAAATCTAGTGAGCTGCCTTGTCCTTCTTGTTAGCAGCTACCTAATTGTAACTGAAATTAATATCTTAAATGAGCTTTTTCACTTCTGATGATAGTATTTAGGCTTTACAACTCCTTAGTGAAGATTATCCTGTAAGAATCATAAGAATCTTTTGTTGATCACAGAGATAATTTTCTGCAATAACCCCAAAAGGGGTTTTTCTTTGGCTTCTGTATTTTGTCGAGGGAACCAGGGTGATGCTAACATACTAGTTGGCCTTCAAAAATATGTCATCACTGCAGCGCTCTATATTGTCAGACATTATCAAAATGAATGCATTTTAATTAGGTGGAATTTACATGAGTAAATGTAAAGTGGCAATCAGATTATATTATTGCAAAGATTTTGGGAAGTCCTTAATTTTCTTTTTCCAAAGCTATCTCATAAGGCCAGAATAAATTGGTTTCCTATTGTTTGGAGGAGTCTTTGTGTTGGGACAGTGCCTATGATGACTAAAATAGATGCCTAGGTGGGCAGCTCATTAGGTTTTGGAACAGAGCTGGTGTTAATTTTCATGCACATCAAACACAAATCTTGACTCAGTTTCACAATCAATACATTCTTAAGCATAATACATTGATGTCACCATATGTAGCTCCATCAATGTATTAATTTCTACCTAAAACTGAAAATAAAACCTTAAAAAAGAAGAAGAAAAAAAAAATCATTAATTGAAACAAAATCAATGTTAACTGAAATATATATATATATATATATATATATATATATATATATATATATATATATATATATATATATATATATATATATATATACATATATATATGTGTGTGTGTGTGTGTGTGTGTGTGTGTGTGTGTGTGTGTGTGTGTGTGTGCTGGTCATATAACTAGAATATCATCAAAAAGTTGATTTATTTCACTAATTCCATTCAAAAAGTGAAACTTATATATTATATTCATTCATTACACACAGACTGATATATTTCAAATGTTTATTTATTTTAATTTTGATGATTATAACTGAAAACTAAGGAAAATCCCAAGTTCAGTATCTCAGAAAATTAGAATATTACTTAAGACCAATACAAAGAAAGGATTTTTAGAAATCTTGGCCAACTGAAAAGTATGAACATGAAAAGTATGAGCATGTACAGCACTCAATACTTAGTTGGGGCTCCTTTTGCTTGAATTACTGCAGCAATGCGGCGTGGCATGGAGTCGATCAGTCTGTGGCACTGCTCAGGTGTTATGAGAGCCCAGGTTGCTCTGATAGTGGCCTTCAGCTCTTCTGCATTCTTGGGTCTGGCATATCTCATCTTCCTTTTCACAATACCCCATAGATTTCCTATGGGGTTAAGGTCAGGCGAGTTTGCTGGCCAATTAAGAACAGGGATACCATGGTCCTTGAACCAGGTACTGGTAGCTTTGGCACTGTGTGCAGGTGCCAAGTCCTGTTGGAAAATGAAATCTGCATCTCCATAAAATTGGTCAGCAGCAGAAAGCATGAAGTGCTATAAAACTTCCTGGTATACGGCTGCGTTGACCTTGGACCTCAGAAAACACAGTGGACCAACACCAGCAGATGACATGGCACCCTAAACCATCACTGACTGTGGAAACTTTACACTGGACCTCAAGCAGCGTGGACTGTGTGCCTCTCCTCTCTTCGTCCAGACTCTGGGACCCTGATTTCCAAAGGAAATGTAAAATTTACTTTAATCAGAGAACATAACTTTGGACCACTCAGCAGCAGTCCAGTCCTTTTTGTCTTTAGCCCAGGCGAGATGCTTCTGACGCTGTCTGTTGTTCAAGAGTGGCTTGACACAAGGAATGCGAAGCTGAAACCCATGTCTTGCATACGTCTGTGCGTAGTGGTTCTTGAAGCACTGACTCCAGCTGCAGTCCACTCTTTGTGAATCTCCCCCACATTTTTGAATGGGTTTTGTTTCACAATCCTCTCCAGGGTGCGGTTATCCCTATTCCTTTTACACTTTTTTTCTGCCACATCTTTTCCTTCCCTTCGCCTCTCTATTAATGTGCTTGGACACAGAGCTCTGTGAACAGCCTGCCTCTTTTGCAATGACCTTTTGTGTCTTGCCCTCCTTGTGCAAGGTGTCAATGGTCGTCTTTTGGACAACTGTCAAGTCAGCAGTCTTCCCCATGATTGTGTAGCCTATAGAATTAGATTGAGAGACCATTTAAAGGCCTTTGCAGGTGTTTTGAGTTAATTATTAGAGTGTGGCACCAGGTGTCTTCAATATTGAAACTTTTCACAATATTTTAATTTTCTGAGATACTGAATTTGGGATTTTCCTTAGTTGTCAGTTATAATCATCAAAATTAAAAGAAATAAACATTTGAAATATCAGTCTGTGTGTAATGAATGAATATAATATACAAGTTTCACTTTTTGAATGGAATTAGTGAAATAAATCAACTTTTTGATGATATTCTAATTATATGAGCTATATAATTTTCAATTTTTGATTTTTGTTTGTGATTTGTGTAATATTTTTGATTTTTGATGATATACTGATTTTTTTTCAGCTAGCTGCCAAAGCAATATTTTAATTCAGTTTAACTTGATGTGCTAAAAGAGGTATAACTGAAATAAAAATACATAAACATATTAACTAAAAACACAAGAAAATTACAAAAATGCTAACTAAAATCAAAATAAAAGCAGAAAATAAGAACTGATTCAAAATATTAATAAAAGCTATCAATGACAGCACTGATTTCTAGGTGAAGGATCCACTTTCACTAAACGCCAGTAACATCCTCAGTTGCTAGGCAACCTCAGACTTTCCTAGACAATGAGAATGTTACGGAATCTGCGTGATGGGACTGAAAAAGCAATAACATTACAAAGCAAGTTCCAAAAACAAGATGGAAAGTGGGAGCCAGTATGGAGTGAACTGAGGTAAGCGCTCAGACAGTGTGGGGAGCCCTGATGGCCGTCACAGTGTGTTTTGAGAAGGCGGGGTGGCCGCAGGCAGGTGGTATTTACCTAGTCAGCCTGGGGGGTCCTCTCTCGCGGGCACATGGACAGGCGGCCCACGGCGGGGGGGCGGAGGAGGGGAGGCTAGGGGGGTTTCCGAGGGACAAGTCGTGGCGGGTCAGCACAAGAGGGGTTTTAAAGTAGGGGGGCGAGGCATTGGGGTCAGGCGGAGCAGCATGCGGCGCGTCACACACGGGGCCGTGTTTGGGAAAGTGCAGGCAGCTAGGCTTGGGGTTGGAGTTGATATCGAGTGAGGAGGAGGAGGAAGAAGACGGGGGTGGTTGGGGTAGGGGAAGTGGTGGGCCGAAGCCTGTCCAGCGCAGGGGCGGGGAGCTGGGTGGCTGGGACTCAGGACCGGGGGCGACCGGCCGAGTGCAGGGAGGGGGCTTGGGGTAGAAGTGGTGAGGGCCGGGATGGGAGGACGAGGAAGGGTACGGAGGGGGTGGCCGCTCCTCCGCGTGGGACGAATAGACATGTGAGGAATCCGGCCGATTGGGCGACACGTCGTCTGAGCTGCAGATATTGAAAACAATAAAGAGCAAACACAGGAGAGAGAGCTCTGGTCAACTGCACACGCATGACAGCGCAACAGGAAAGTGGATGTTTAGTTCCAGCTGTGGCTCACTAGCGTTATACAACATTGATAATACTCTCAGGATCCTTTGGTCTGCATGTGTGTCTCAAGCTGGTATGAGCATAGCCAGTTTAGCGCACGGCAATGAGCAAGAGGTTTAGCAAACAGCAAGCTTAGCAACGCAAAAAACAGGCATCATCTGACTCCACTGGGAGGAAAAGCACAGCGATGCATTGAAATAAAAACAAATAAAATAGAAAATTACACTGAAAATGACCTTGTGTCTGCGCACTGCACCAAGGCAAGAAAAAAAAATCTCTTTGATTAACCAAACGCCAGAGAGAGTTTGGTGAATAGCGCTGAAACCAAGGTCTCTAAATACGGTGAAAACCCAGAGCAGTTAAACACAGACACAAAAACCCTTTCATGGCCTGAAAGAGTGTTTGGGGGGGGGTGGGGAGTAAGCCAGTCAAATCATCAGCCATTGCAAACCCTAAATACAATGACTGAACCATGGCGTGACCTTCACTTCATTAATGTATGTTTTGCATATGGCCTTATGGGTTTATTATTAGTGAAACTGAATGAATGGGAAGCCACAGCAAGAATGTCTTACATTTCATGAGACCAATCCTACCAAACTGTGATGGTTTAACAACACTAAATGATCATATAGGCCTGTACACACTGCAAAAATGACAACTGTGTTCAAATCCAGAAGTTAATCCTCTAAATTTTCGTTTTGGGTGTGAACAGAATACAGGAGTCACTCCTGAAATGGCAAATTAGAAACATGCCAAAGAAACATACTGTAAGCGCTCTGTGTTTCAGCAATGATTTAGGAGTTTATGACACGTTTATTCAATAACTTTTTTATTTCCTATTTGCGTTTATGTATATGCTTTATTTTTTAAGATTAAAGGTCCTTGAACACTGAGTCCGAGATTTTTTATCCGTTTTTCGCATTCGTCATCCTAAAAATTCATCATGCACAGAAACCTTGCACAATGAAGGTCCTTGCACACCTTGTCCAAAAATTTTGTTTTTTTCGTATTCGTCATCTTTTCCTATCAAAATGTGAAAACTGAGAAAATCGAACCTGATCCATTTTTGTTTTGTGCCGGATTGTTTTACGTGGATGAAAGTTTTGGAGGCAGTTGTAAACGTGATTTACACAACGTGAGGTCGTATTTATTTTTTAACGTGTGAAAATTTCGGACTCAGTGTGCAAGAACCTTAACTGTTTGTTTTTTTTTCTTTCCAAGGCACTGTTAGGTGCCAGTGTTTTTTTTCGGAGCTATGCATAGATTTTGATATTAAAACAGTATTATAGCTATTAAACTATTTCTTGTTATGATGTAAATCTGCATTTAAGGTTTACCCTGCCTGCTTAAAATGTTTGAAAATGAGTCATAGTTGAAAACAGCAGTAAGAAATTCAGAAAGTTAATCAAAAAGTTATCAAATGTAATCAGTTTCACTGTTTTAATTAAGTAATTGAAATAGTTATACTACTTATTACATTTTAAATAGGGTAATCTGTAATCTATTACATTTCCAAAGTAACCTCCACAACACTGCTAATATGCTGCTCATTTCTTAAAACCATCAATCTTGAAACAGCAGTGGCGCTTAACATTTTTGGTTCAAACTATGATACATTTTTTTTTTCAAGATTCTTTGATCAAAGTTCAAAAGAACAGAAATTAAAAAGTTTTACTAACCCCAAACATTCAAACGGTAGTGTACCTCTTTCTCTGAGATCTTCTTGCCTCACATCAGAAGAAGAGAGACTCGCATGGGTTTTTAATTACATTACAAGAACTAGTCATTGAGTTTGGTTTTGTCTGATGTATATGCGGTAAATTTGGTTGCAGAATGCGGATGTCACACAACTGAAGTCTGTGTGTTGTGTACACATCCAATACAGGATGAAGAACTAAAAAGAAGACTGACAATTGTATTTAGCTGCAGTGTACACGGCCATACTGACTGCACTACTGTATGTAAAAAAAAATAAATAAAAAAGCATTCTATTTATAGATAAAGAAAAAAAAACATTAGGTAGAACAAGGAAAGCATGAAAGAGCAGAGGAAATGATGTCATTAATACACAAATGCAGGGAAAGCAAGAGTTAATTGCTGAATGGAAAACAATGAGGTTACAAGTTAGTTGATGCAACAAGTTCTACTGTGAAATGTGTATATAGTACATTGAAATGACAATGGAAAACATGTAGAGGATGATGGGAATCGTGTGTTGTTTTTACCTGCCCCTGTCTCCAGGAGGGGGAGTGGGGATTGGAGATGTGGCCAGCTCACCGGGCTGCTCAGTGATCAGGGTGTCCGCAGGAGAGCCGGGCGGCTGTGCGCTGGGAGGCGTGGATGAGGCTTTGCGGGCCAGTGTAGAGGAACTTTTGCCCTTCACCCACGATGTGTCCATGACTCTGACACCCACACTGCCCACATAAAGACCCACAAACCATCAATCACAACCACTGCAGAAAACACAACAACTAGCTGTACTTTACAGAAACGTTAACCCTCTGATGCATGATGCCAACTAGCCACCTTGAGTGATTATCTTTAATCATTACCCATAATTTTATATGACTGTTCTCTACATCTTAAGTGTTATTTATTTATTTATTTATTTTTATGATGAAATATTGCAATTTCAAAAAGACTGACAAAGTGGTGAAAGTCATTATTTTGTTAGAGGCCAGGTGTGTAACTCTCTAAATTATGATTATATTCTTATAATTATTTTCTTTATAAATATAAAATGTTTTTGTCATTTTATAATTCATGCGTCAGAGGGTTAAAAAAAGACTTTATAGTAACTTGCATCATTACAATTAACATTAATTATTGTAATTGTTACAAGATATAATTAGACAATAGAATATGATTTTCATTCAAATTTTTAAATAATACACAATACTGTTCAAAAGTTTAGGGTTTGTAAGTTCTTTTTTTATGTCTATAAAAGAAGTCTCTTATGTTCACTAAGACTGCACTATTTGATCAAAAATAAAGTACAAACAGTAATTTTGTGAAACATTACTAGAATTTAAAATGACCAAAAACAAAGCCACAGTATAACAGAAAAGGTGAACGGTACCTTTGAATTTTCCTAATGCTGCATTAAGTGTGGATAGAATAATGCGTTAAGAGAAAACACAGTGAGTTTACATTTAATGGTCATGTCTGTAGAGTAAGTAAAAGTGAATGACATGGGGACGGGAGGACAGCTAAATGAGAACTGTGTGGCGAGAGCGTGCAGTGGGGGAGATGTAGTTTGACACTGTTTGGAGGATCAGGGCTGTCCAGAGGTGAGAATGTGTCAGCCTAAATGAGCAGCTGGCTCTCTTGCCTGCTGCGACACCATTAAGCCTCATTTACTCTAAATGCTTTTACCCCGAGAGCTGTGGACATAAACAATCAGACACTTAGCCTCCCCTTTAACAAAACACATCAGTCCTAAAATACAGTGGATCACAGTCTCTAACTGTTATGTAATTTATAAAACTTGTCTGTGCGTTTGAAATGACAGCAGACATCAGGAGCATTTTAACACGAGGAATGTGAGGGAAATATTCATATAGGATTAAATATGAATGCTTGAAAGCTAAAGCTTCAAGAAAAAAGTTAGTAACTCCGGAAATGGCATAAAAATTTTAAGATAAAAAAAAAAAAAAAAAAAAACGGGATAAATAAATTAAAAAGGTGAAAAACATAGAATTGCGAGAAAGTAACTAAGAATTTTGACTTTTTTATTGCAACTGTGAGTTTATGTCTCAACTCTAAGTTTATATCTCACACTTCTCAAGTTTTTTCCTTTTCTCTTACAATTGTAGTTTTTGTTTACACCACAGAATAAAACATAAAAAAGGCAATTGTGACTTTTAAATCTTAACTATTCAGGGTATTTTTCTAATAATTGTGTTTATATCTCACAATTCTGATTTAAAAAATTTTTTTTCTGATTTTAAATCTTAAAGAATTTTGAGTTTACATCTTGCAATTCTGTTTTTTTTTCCATAAAAAAAAAACATTCAGTTTACATCTCGCAATTCTTAGTTTTTATCTTACAATTCTGACTATATATCTCACAATTTTGACTTTATATTTCACAATTCTATATCTCAAAATTCTCCGACACAATTCTGAGAACAAAATACAGAATTGTGAGACATAAATTCAGAATTGCAGGGGGAAAAAAAAAATGCGAAAAAAAAAAACATATTCACATTTTTTTTAACTCCGTGGTGGAAACAAGCTTCTATAATTTTCTGACTTTGACTTTTCTCTGCAATGTAGCCAAGCAAAATTAACCTCCCAAATACTGTACACTGTACAAATGTTTTTTATCAAAAATATTATCAAAAAAGTCAAAAATATTACTTAACATCACTGATATTACTTAATATCTCTAAATCAACCTAAATACAAAATGCAGGTCACCATTTTTTTTTTTACACAGTGTAGGGGAGTGAAATTAACAACGTCTAAAAGTAGTGTGGACATGTTCCCTCCAGTTATAATGGCTGCTATTCTCCTTTCATTAATCATTTAATTAAAGCACTTGCAAAAATGATTCTACACAGCCTTGTAATTTATCAGTATTGTTTGCCAGAATGCAATATTTGTCATAAGCTAGTCTGGAGTGGGACTCTATCTTACAGAAGTCTGCATCTCCTCCTCCATATGCGATATTTTTCCACCTGCTGGAAGTACCATTGCAGGTGGCATGAGTCAGAGGCTGGCACATCTGCCACGTGTCTCTGTCGATAGCAGCAGAAATCCAGCCCCCTCAGTGAATGATAAGCGAGCCGCGGCCCTCCTTCAACACTCCTTCCATGTTACCATAGAGACCGTGGCAGCCCATCAGCCCGAGAGCAGCTCTATTCAAATGAGGGCAGGTTGTGGGAGTCGCTGAGATCTTCCCAGAGCTCAATTCCAATTGAGAACAAATGACACTGAAAGGTTACTGGATAACGACGTGACTGACGTCCCAGTCTAAGTGAATTAGTCACTGAACACATTAGCTATCCGCTGCTGCTAACTGGTTTAAGTGGCACTATCGAACCCTGTCAGTAATAGGCTGTTACTGCAATGATGTTTCATTTAAAAGGATAGTTCACAGGAATGTGAACATTTCTATATGTTGATCCAAATCCATGACTTTCTTTCTTCTATGGAACATTAAAGATTAATATACTACCCTAGAGAAAATAAATACTTGAAATATATTTATTTCAAGCTAAGTATACTACAAATACATTTACAGTAAATGGTCTAAATAAATGTGCAATATAAATGTAATTTTTTGAAATCTTCAGATTTGTTGTGCTTGTTTAAAGGGGTTGCACAATTTGGCCAAAACTGTTGTGATTACATATAAGTATGACAAAAAAAAAGAAAAAAGAAAAGATAAAAAATACACACACACACACACACACACGCACACACGCACACTACATATACAGTACATATGAAAATACTACTACTATAAAATACAACTACTACTACTATTAATAAAAAATATTATATTGGTATTATTAATAAATATAAATATTAAAATAAGAAACATTAATATTGTAATATTTTACTGTAAAATAAAAATAAATAAATGATCAATTTAAGTAAAATAATATAAAAGTCCAGTACTCCTGTTAAACTGCAAAACTAATATTTATGGCTGTCTTAAATTTTCAAACGTTAAACCATCAACATTTTATTTCAGCAAAAAAGCCTCGTCAAAAAGCATCTCTTTTATTGACAAAAATATGACGCATGTTGTGTTCCCAAATGCACATTTTAAGCGACTCAAACTGAGAGCAGATGCATTTACGGTGAACCAAGCTGCTTTGAGAAACCAAAAACACTGGATCATGAGCTGCTTCACTCTGAAACCCACAGCACATACATGTATTTAATTAACTTTTGCAGCCTTTTTTATTTGATATTCACACTAAGCCATACTGCGAGGATTCCCAGGATATTCTTCAAAAATGTTCCTTTTGTTTCATGGAAAAAAGAAAGTCATACAGGTTTGGAACGAGTGAGTAAATTATGACATTTGTGTGTGAACTGTCCCTTTATGATTAGGGATGGTATGAGAAGCTAAAGGAAGAGTGTGGGAGGGAAAAGGAAAAGAGGAGAGAAGGAGGAGGCAGACAGAGCCAAGAGTGCAGAACAACCTACCCATCCTTCTTGTAGAATTCCAGCATCATGTTGTCAGTAGCAACACTGAGTGGGCGTCGGCTCTGGTCATGCTGCTGCTTGCGCTCTGATTGGTCCATATCGGGTGAGGGCATGGAGCTGTAGTTGGAGTTGTGGTTGGTGTGGACCGGGCTGCCGTAGCTGCCTGTCAGATTGAACTCAATATCTAAGAATAGCAAAGACAAATGAGTCCAAATCTCGCAGGAGAACACGCTCGTGTGTATGTGTGAATATGTTTTCACGACTCTTTCTATCGAACCTCCAGGGAAGAACCAGTCAGCGTGCTGGATGATCGGCTCAATGATGCCGACGATTTGCAGGGACATGGTGGTCATCATTTCCGTCATGTTCCTGTGAAGATCAATGACCCATTTGTTCTACACATTACAAATGTCAACATATACAACTACTAGATACAGAATACAGAAACAGACAACATCTGTAGAGCTCCAAAAACATTAAATAGCAGTCTTCGCATGACTTCAAATGACTTGAAATATAGTGCAAAATCTGTGTGAACTTTTTATAGTGTGTTTTTATCATTCTTAAAGCTTGACAGACAAGGTCACTATTAACTTCTGTATTATGAATTCTTCAAACATGCTTATGTTTGCATTATTTATATATTATTATACTAGTCATTATTATTTTGAATTAGCTTTTATTTGTACATTTTTAGATTTAATTAAGCTTAATTTTAGCACTTCTTGAACTTCTAGTTTTATCATATATTATCTTATTGTACTTTTATTTCAAGAAAAAGATTTTTATTAGTTTTAGTTTACAGTAACAACACTGTGCTCCACAGAAGAAAAATAAGTCATATGTACAGTACGTAATAACAGAATTTTCATTTTTGCAGTGAACTGTCCCTTTGAATTGCTTTGTGAATTTACTGCTGTCCACATAAATATAAGAAATAATCAAAACGGAAGACAAGCACTCACCCTTCTGAATGTGTCCACAGCAGGTTGGGTCCAAGAACTATTGCAATATTACCTGGCGTCATTTTATTAGCGTCTTGATGCTCCGTGAGTTTGGCTAAGAATTTGATTAAATATCTGTTTTGGAAAAACAAAACAAAAAAACTCAGTTTTACCAAAGGGTTTAGCCCTGCCCTGGCATTCACTCTTACATTTGCTATTCCTGTCGCTGTATATTATTAATATTTCAGTAGGTTTGACAGAGGGCAGGTGCAGTCAAACATCCAAGACCCACAGCATATATCTGGAAACCTTGGCTAGAAGTAAAGACGTGCCAAATGCATAATCCATATAAAAAGGCATCTTTATTTTCTTAAATGGAAGCTTTGTTTGAGCTTAATCCTGGATTAATGATGTATTATTTATTGTGTAGCTCTTCAGTCAAGGCGAAACAAACGGCTGAATTTGTCTTTGCCAGAGACAGCGTCCGTATATTTGGCACACTAAACAGGTTGGACTGAAGGACATTTCCGAACTCAAAAATATTCTCTGTAGGACTAATGAACTCTGATTATTTCAGAAACATGCCCACTTCCTGTCAGTGAAGGAACTGCTGCACCGCTCACGATATGACAGAGATTTGACACCCCTCTCCTCTAATGAGCTCTCGCATTCATGACTCATTCAAACACAAAAGCCTAGAGAGAAATAACAAATAATAAGTAAATAACAAGCGCCACACACCTGAGATTGTTTAGACTGTCTGCTGGTAGTTTCTCACATGTACACAAAAGGGCTTGGAGTCTTTTATCCATATCTTGAATACTAGAGAAAAGACACAGGGAGAGATGCATCAGGTACAGTATACAGAATATGAATAAACTTGATCTTTTTTTTCTCCACAGTGCTATTAACAAACACAGAAAAAGATGGAAATTTAGTGTTAAGTTCACTTGCATACAATTCAGTATAAACCATGGTTTTACTTAAAAAAAAGTACATTGTTACTAAAAAGCATAGTTTAACCATGGTAGTTGTAGTAAAACCAAAAAGCCATGGTTACTAAACTTTTACTATAATAAAACCATGGCCAATTTTCCTTAAGGTGATTCCAACTGAGTTTAGCATTAGCACATGTTGCTAAGCTAACATAATACTCTAATAAGCATACAAGCAAGCACAAATATTAGGATAAGGTATTTTAATTAAATGATCTGTAAAGCATACAGGTACATGATATTGTAAGAAGGTATCTCAGAAAGCAGCGTACTTTTAATTTTCAGCATCTTAAATGCTACCCACCTCATGTTTCCCGTAAGTGCATTTGTAAATTTAATGTGCCTGGCTTCTGGTGTCATTCACTTCCAGCTATTTTTAGCTGTACAAAACGGTTCATTTTGCTGCTTGATATCGCAAACTGGTGTGTCTTACCATGTTATTTTAATGTATTATCTTAATTATGAACACACTGGTTTGTAGTGCAAACAGTTTTACTGTTTACTGCACTTTTGTTATTCTTCTCGTTATTTCCCTACAGAGGCTAATGAACCAAAAGACTCACACAATCACAGAAACGGCTTACATCCACGTTGAAAAATAAGGTGGATAGGTAGACGGGTCACTACATAGAGAGCACAAGTACATCTCCAAGGTTTCAGTTACAGAGGGCTTCATCTGCAAAACATCTGTTGTGTACAGCTGATATACAACTTTAAAAAAGCAGTTTTACATATATTCTAACTCATAAACATCTTTTCTAGATGTCTACAGCTGGTCATAACTGGTTCAGCAGGCTAGTTTTAGAAAGGTTTTGACCACCTGAGACCATTTTTTTCCAGATGAAACATCAAATAGATGTTTCTGGAATGTATATTTACTGTCAGGGTGTGTTTTGGAATTGAGCAAAGGTGAAATCTGAAAATGGCAAATGGTAGTGGGTAATGGAGTGTGTGTTGGGGTAGACTATTGATACTTACTTTGAAGCTTGAATCCATTCATCATAGAGTTCAAAGGTCATTAGAGGTTCAGGAAGTTCACGAAGATAAGACTTCAAGGCTCCTGAGGGAAGCAGATGAGGAAGGAAAGAGGTCAGAGGGAAGGAGAGAGGCGGGGGCATGGTGAAAGAGGGAAGCACAGCACATGTGATAGGATGTGACTGGAGGTGTGATATTCTCTGCTTGAAACACTAAAGGGAAGCCTGACAAATGAGCTGTCAAAAGCCACAATCAGCGTGTAGCGCTTGTCAGCTGTGGCCCCCTACCTGATGGCTACTAGGTCATGCTTCAAGCCCAGAGTAATGAGATCAAATTAACCTGGGACAGATTTTAATGCCAACTGCCGTGGGGTCTGAAATTTTGTAGCTGCGATCCACTAAAAGTACACTGAGGGTAGATCACTGGACATTTTAAAAGCTAAGAGGAGAGAGGCAGATGCTCACCTGCGATGGCATGTGGGTCGGCCGAGTACTCCTGCACATCCAGGACCCCGCAGTCCAGTGATGCCTTCAGTTTCTTCAGCTTGGAGGCCGAGGGGGCCACCCGAAATAAACCCTGAAGTGACAGGAAGAATGAAGTTAGACCTTTTTGGTCATAAATTCCCAAGCCCTGTTCCAAATGGCAACCTTGGCCCTCATTGTTTACTTTCTTTGTTTTTTGCAATAGACCTGTGGTTCTTAACCTGGAGTCCGGGGCTCACTATGGGGTCTCAGCAAATTTCCAAGAGTGCCTCAAGATAGCTAAAAAATATTTTAAATAATAAATACTCAGTAATTCATTTTTTAAGTGAACTTCAAGTATATTGTCCAAGTATGTTTTATGTAGTAAGTACACTATCAATGCACTATACTTATAGTATATATTTTGATTTTCAAAGATTTATTATAAAAACTGATAATTTTTTCCCAAAATGCAATAAATTCATTGAATCAATATAAAAGTTATTTTTCATATTTAAATACACAACAAAGTAAGTTGATACACATATGACAGCCTCTGAACTTGGTTAATACTAATCTTTTTAATAGCTTACATTTCTTCCCCACTGCAGAATCCACCACAGGTTCATCAGTGCCTTCAAAATTATATTTTTTTAGGGCTGCACGATAAATCACATGCGATAGTCATGCGCATCTCATCAGTAAAGCCGGTTCTGTGATTAGTAGTAAATCTCCATCACATGATTTCAGATGGAGCGGCAGAGCCATAGATCACTGACAAGCTATCGTGTTCATAATCGAAGGCGATTCATCTGTTGTAGCTTGTCAGTTACTGTTTACAATGCGTGGATGGTGCGCTGTGATTGGTTGAGCAGATGTATCGCATTCTGCAGAGAAGGGAGACTGGTGTTTGTCGCGGTTCGGAAAGAAAGGGAGAAAACATGATAGAATCACACGGCGGATATCACATTTTGTGTAAAATTAAAAATGGACTTTTCAATACCGACCAGATACAATATTGATTTTGGCGGGAACTCAATATTTTTTTTAAAATGGCGTTTATCGTGTTTTGGAACCAACCTCTTCATATACAGTAGCTTATATACATACACCCTCTTAATTAGCTAAATTATTACTCCTATATCAAAATAATCAAACCCTAAACCTAAATTAGATAACTGAATAAGATACCTTTAATTGATTTCTTATAAAATATGTATTATTATAAATTATTATAATAATATCATGTTACATAAAAATAATAAAAATATTAATATTTATTTTACTAATTTACTATTGTTTTATTTGGAGAACACAGAGTTCTTAATTTCTGAGAAAAAAAAAAAAAACTAACAAAAAAACAAATTGTGAGTAATTTAATAACTTTGTATAGTTAATTCAGACTTCATGAATAACATGCAAAGCAGCCAATAATGATTAGTTTTTTTATATGTAATTTATGGGAATTTAAATAACTAAACAATTAACAAAACTTTAATAAATACTTAATTAAAGTTTAATAAAATAAATAATTGAAGTTAAATAAATAAATAAACTATTTGATCAGTGAATGGACTTCAGGTGGTCCGTGGACTATAAAAAACTTGGTCAATGCTACTATAATTGTACTTGATCATCACAGGGATCTTTCCAGGGATCTATCTACAGCACAATGTCTTTGAACGGCATCTGTGACACGCTGTTGATTACCACAGACAATAATCTCCACTCATCCCTCAGTTTGTAGAAACAAACTGCATTTCCAGATATAAATAAGCCATGCTGTGTTATTTCTCAGCAGTCTCGCACCTCTTCCTCCATGCCACATTCGAGCAGCATGGTGACACACGCCTCGATAGGAAACGCAATCTCCCTGCCACTGATGGCTAGATGTTCCTCTAGGGCCTTTCCATACGATGGCTTCTCTATCCAGGCCTCTGAAACACACCATGGTGGACATTAAAATGCAGTCTCCAAAAAGCAACAGAAAGAAATTTACTGACAGACCCACACACACTTGAAAGCCACCACTTAACCAAACTTGTACGCTCAGACGTGAAAGTGGAAGTGGAGAGTCTCACCCTGGTGAGCTTTGATCTGTGGCAGCACACTCTGCAGAATCTCCAAAGACTTCCTGTGATACTCCGCCTGAACTTCTATGAGCTACAGCAAGACCAATAAGAGGACACACACATGTTGTAAGCCAATCCAACTAAAATTACACACTTCACCTTCAGAGCCCAGAGGTACTTGCCGTTTGAAAGTAGTTTGCATAGTCTATTTCTTTGGCCACAAAGTTGTACATATCCGCTGATAACTGGTCCTACAGAGAGGAAGACATGTAGGTCTACATTATCACACATATTTCAATTTTCTCATTAAAAAAGGAAGAACATTTTAAGTTAGAGATTATTAGGTAAGAGTAACATACTAATTTTGCCTCACATTTGTTTAAGTTTTTAATTAAATGCGGAAGAAACAGTGAGAGGAATCGTCACCCTGCAGATCTCCATCCGATTGGCCGTCTCTTCCATTTCCTCTCTCAAGGAATCCGCCTTAGCTCCGCCCTGCTGCACATTACTGGGGTGACCTGACGATTTGTATGACTGTTGCCACCTAGAGGTCAGGAGGACCAATGATGCTGTCAGAGCACAATGTGGGAAATGCAGAAGAATCAAGGAGAGACAACAACAGTAATATTGCTCATAGTTCCTACCGTGTCCTCGCAGAATCCATGTCCAAGACAAGTTTGGCTAAATGTTTTCGCTGTTTCTGAATGTTCGGAATTTCCACCTAAACAGCAAATCATATCCATATGAGAAGAATTAAGCAATACAACCTTTATACATAAAAATTGTAAGCATTTAGTGATAAGCTTCTAACCTTATAAAGTTCACTGTATCATATTTAATATACATATTTGATACAGAAAGGCCTCTAAATTATCAACATGAAACATTGAAATAGTTACACTACTTATTTCATTTTAAATAGGGGAACTTGTAATCTGTAACCTGTTACATTTCCAAAGTAACCTTCACAATGCTGTCTGTTATACTGTTACCAAGAGCTCACTGATTTATACTGCTTTCATCTTTCCTTTTGGCCATATAAATATCAGCAGCTGCACCAAAATGCATTTCATTTATTTATTTATTTATTTATTTATTATAGCAACTGAATAAAACAGGTGTTTTTTCCTCAATTTAAAGCTCCATATTCTTCGGTATCATACTACACCATTGAAGCCTGATTCAAAAAATAAAAAATAGCTTATTCTCACTATTATTTCATATGTCAGGTAGGCCTACTAAATGGTTAGATGCAGATGAAAAAGGAGGCAATATGTGTATTACAGTGTAACTTTGACAGGAAAAACACGCTCATCACCTCAGCCAGCACATACAGAGGCTCCACAACATCTCTTTCAATCTGAAGCTCAAAGACGAGCAGCTCTTGGGCCAACTTCTCCTCTGTCTCACCACAGAGCTTCAGCATCTTACTGCAGATGGAGACCACAGGTGAGTCAATGAAGTCAACCAAACCAGGGCTGCATACTAATCTCAAGCTTCTCAGTGAATGTCACGAAAGATCTCAAGAGCTTAAATATGACCAATAACTACCCATATATTTTGATGTTGATGTCGAAGGGTGTGTACCTAATCAAACTCTATATTTTTGGTGTTACTTCATCTGTCCCTTGGTAGAAACTATCCAAATGAATTTGGTGCAAACCAATGCAGGTTGCATGGCAAGAGACATTTAGAAATCAAACACTGACCACAAGAAGTTTGAAAAGGGTTTATCAGGTTAACACAATCCCAACAGCCCCTCCTGGTAACTACACCACCTGGCTGAAAAAAAAGCGGTTAAGCTAGAAGGGATACAGTTATGGCCAGAAGTGATGGAAAATCTTGCTGGATGGACAGGAAGACAGTGAAAGAAAACAATTAAATTGACAGTAAAGAAGACAACTAACGAAGTAATCAGCCTACGTTGTGGAAATAAATAGGAAAAAATTAAACAGACAGTGAAGAAGACAACTAGCGAATTAGATTTTTCAAGACTTGCAGTTCTGGCCGTAGTTGTATCCCTTTCTAGCCATCACCAAAAAAAATAAAATAAATAATAATAATAATAAAAAAATAAATTCTGCGTTTAGTAAAACAACTCAAGTAGATGCATATTGCCACTTATTGTGCTGGATGACAACTGAGTCTAGGTTTTTAAGGGTGATTTGTTATATACTATAATTTCACTGTTTCAAATAACTTTAACAACATTTTATAATTTTACCTGCTTCTGGTGATTTTGTGGAATATTTTGTATTTTATGTAGATATTGTCCAGTCTGAAAGTGGTCTTATTGTTAACTAAAATTACAACTAAAAAATTAAAATAAAGCTGAAATAAAAGTAATAATATAAATCTAATAAATATAAGATGAACAGATTTATGTAATCAAATTAAAAAATGAATGTTGCAACAACCACTTGTTTTTATAAAATAAAATAATTTTAAAATAAAAAAAGCTAAATAGAAATGTTAAAAATACAAATAGCAAAAGCACAAAATTCCATTAACAAAAATTAAAATGAAAAATGAAATATAAAAATAAAAGGAAATTTTATATATATATATATATATATATATATATATATATATATATATATATATATAATATCTTTATATATATATATACACACACACACACACACACACATATATTGCAAGCTCGAATTACATGCTTTCATTCTGATTTTTCTTTGTGTAATTGCTAAATTTGTCTTGCCTAATCTAAGTGATTGATTCACGCTTTGTCTGCCTTTTCTGTCTGAATTCTGTATTACAATACAATTCAGTATTTTTGCTAAAATATTACATCAGTATGTGTGAAATGAATGCAGTGATATCACTGAATCTGAATATATCACAGCTTTTTTGGCATCACTTCCTCAGCTCAACCTGGAGCCATTTGTATTGCCATTTTTCTTAGTGTACACTGACGTCCCATCTGTTAATTTCCCACATTTTCCCTTTTTAAATTTTAAGACATTTACTTGAGAAGCAAAATCACATTCTGGAAGACAAGAAAAAATATCTGCCAAAGGGGAAAAAAGTAAAGTTTTTAGAAAAATGATGTAAGTCATAAGTCTTGTGTTCCGAAGAAATTGTCAAAATGAAATTTACGCTTAAAACAAGAAAAAGCATTTGTGGTGTAGGCTAAGAAAATAAACTTAATTCAAAGTGAAAACAACTTCTAGCAAACCCCCCCCCCCCCCCCCCCCCCCCAGGTTTAGAAGCATAATTCTCCATTGATGCCCATTCGATTGTAAATTATGATGCAGCCCAAGGGAAACAGCTTGAAAAATCTGTTTAGACATTGAAATACAAAGACAAACTCACCCAAGAAGAGAGTCGTCTCCTAACACAGCCGCTCCCTCCACCATACACTGAGCAAGTATCGTCAGGGGCAACTTTTTCTGTTTAGGGAAAACCACAATCAAGCTGTTATGAGTGTAATTAATTTAAGTGCAGAAAACAGGAGTGTGTGGTGTGAGAGCTGATGTACCGAGGGAGATTTGACTGATCTCTTGTCTAAATCGGCGCCTTGTTGTCCCTGCAGACAGGCGGTCAGCTTCTTATGTGTGCTATGAGAGACCTGCTTTACCAGATCTAAACGCTTCTCCACCTGAATGCAAAATAAACACATGTGAGGAATATGAGCAGTGCAGTAGAATTGAGAGTAGATTAGAGCAGTAGGTAAATATATCCAGCTTGTGTTCACACTGATCTGATTTCATCTCACCTGCAGCAGGTCTTCACTCAGTACCTCTGTTTTTTCTGCCCTGTGATCAGAGAGAAGAGGCATTTAAGTGTTGCGCTAACAAGAGGCTGGATAGTTTTGCTGAACACACTTTATGAGAGCACCTTTACCAGGGGAATGTCTATAAATCCCTTACGTAATTAATTAAACACAAGTTATATAAGACACTTATATGCAAAAACACATGCTTCGCAGATTTTTGAATGGATTTGTAAAGCAACCTCATAAATTGTGATAATTTGGATTGCAGAGTCAGTTAAAAATAAAATAAAACAGTTGTATTGTAAGTTAAATGACATTATACTATACTACATGTCAGGGTCAGTATATCTTTTTCTGAGAAATTAATAATATTATTCAGCAAGGATGCATTAAACTGATCAAAAGTGACAGTTTAAAGACATTTATAATGTTACAAAAAAATTATATTCCAATTATCATAAATATTAAGCATCACAACTGTTTTCAACACTGAAAATAATAGTAATAAATGTTTCTTGACCATCAAATTTTCATATTAAAATGATTTCTGAAGGATCGTGTGACACTGAAGACTGGAGTGATGATGCTGAAAATTCAGCTTTGAAGAAATAACACAGAAATAAATTACATTTTGAAACATATTAAAATAGAAAACAGCTATTTTAATTTGCAATAATATTACAACAATATTGCTGTTTTATTTTATTTTTGATCAAATGAAAAAAATGCATTCTTGGTAAACATAAAAGACTCAAAAACAATAAACGATAGAGTATGTATAAATTTTCTTCGTCCAATGGACTCATACTGGACTCATCAGGAAATACTTAATCATCATCTGAGCACCTTTACGTTGCTCAAAACACAAACAACTTTTGACACAAATTTCAGCAAAACTTCAATTTAGATAGATAGATAGATAGATAGATAGATAGATAGATAGATAGATAGATAGATAGATAGATAGATAGATAGATAGATAGATAGATAGATAGATAGATAGATAGATAGCTTAGTAACTTAACCCATTTAATCCCATTTTTTTCCCAGACATGAAAATATCCAAATGATATGTCATTAGTAACCCTTTGAAATAATCAATAACATATATATATATATATATATATATATATATATATATATATATATATATTTTTTTTTTTTTTTTTTTTTGTGTGTGTGAAAAATACACTTGCAGTAATAAATATTGTTACATTTGTTATTTAACTTAGCCCAGCTATTTTAAACTGTTTGATCACATTCTAGGGTCACTATTATGCATTAAAAAAATAAATAAATAAAAAATAAAAACCTTGAGTATTGAGATAAAAGACAAAAAATACAACCATCAACGCATTTCAAAATTTGTACTTTTTTGTAAAGTATATCATCACATTTTTATATTAGTGCTACCAGTATTACAACATCAATATTGTAATTTATTTGTAACATTTGAATTTTTAATTTAGTGCAATATTTTGTCATTGCACCATTTAAGTGTAATTTTTACTAACAACTGCAATTAGATTTATATTGTTTACCTAAATTCACTGTTTCCCACCAGTCACTATATTGTGACCATCAAGGTGTTCCCTCGTTCTATGACCACACTCAACAAAACTGAATATATGTGAATTCATATATTAATACTAGACACCTTAAAGATAATGTGTACCAAAAATCTTTGTAATATATTTGTTAATATACTTTACTAGCCTTTCGTTTTGGAGCTTTGATGCAGCCATCATCTTCTCATGGTGATAAATAAACTGATTTGGTCATGTGACAATTTTCACAAATAATGTGAATCTGCACATATTTAATTGAGATCCTTTATTTTTTTCCATATTTGCAGGAAGTGCACCAAACATAAGTGAGTGAGGTTTTTAGAGCTTTATCAATGAAAACCTTTTTTTTATTCTTTTTATTTTTTTTTTTTTTTACGGTCAATCCCGGTGGGATTAAATGCTTTACTACTACTCATCTAGCTACTGGGGTGCCTCAGGGCTCAGTTCTTGAACCACTTCTCTTCTCTGTCTACATGGCATCACTAGGTTCTGTCATTCAGAAACATGGCTTTTCATATCACTGCTATGCTGATGACACTCAACTCTACCTCTCATTCCATCCTGATGATCCGACAATAGCTGCATCTCAGCTTGTCTAACAGATGTTTCTTTTTGAATGCACCATGCTACTAAAACAATATTATAACTGGTTCTTCCTTTTAATAACATTCTGTCATTTGATACTAGATCATTAAATTAATCTTGCCTGAATACTGAGAATATCATAAGAATAACAACTCAACAGTTCCTATATAACTAGCTGACTGAGAGTCTCTACTTTGAGCAATTCAAACTGTGGAGGAACTTTTCACGAATGAGTGGAGGGTCGACGCCACCTCCTCCAGCTCACATACATTCATGAGCTATGAAAATCAATAAAAAACGACTTTCACAATCCCCTATGAATGCGCCATATTGAACTCTGGCCATTACATATTCATAATGAATCACAGCAAGGATGCAGAGCAGGTTCTGTTTCTGCTGAGCCTCAGATAAGCAGCATGACCCATATGGTGCTCACATACATACAGAAGAGCAGGTTGCTATGGCAGCAAATGCCAAATACGAATGAAAATAGACACCAGCACATCTCCTTCCCATCCACGATAACTGTGACTTTTTAAAGTGTAAAAGAGGGTCTTGATGTAGAAAGAGGTGCATTTTATATCTAAGACAGAGACAGCAGCGTGCATTATTTATTATTTAAAAGAGACAATTTTTGAACAATGATGTAATTTGCAAGAGTTTAGAATGTGAAAACATTTAATATTTTAAATAGAAAAGTTGTGGAAAAGCACTTCAGTAGCATCATGGACATGCATAAACATGTACGCCTTCAATATAGTGTATATTTTTAAAGAATAAGGCATCTGTCAAATGCTTAAATGTAAATCTGACATAAAATACCTAAAAATGTATGTGTCATTATCTTTAATGATGAAATATGCGGACATATTTACCCACAAACATGATAATCATAATAGAAATGTACGCATATTACACAACACAACATTTTGCAGGCATTTTCATGACCCCAAACAAGAAAAAGTCACGAAAAGCATCATAGGTTAACCCATATTTTCAACAACACAAAAACCAAAATGTGTCAAACTGACCCTCAACATAATCTTATATTTCTGCAACAGTGAGAAAAATCATATTTACAGAAGTTCATTTTATTTGGCCATTCATCAAATATATATTGGGAAGACAGCTAAATTTGATCCAAAATTAATTAAATCAACATTTTAAATGAGATATTTATCATTTAATACTTAATATAACATGTATTTAATATTTAACTAAATTACATTTTAATTAATTAAATAGATAAACTGCTGTAGGTTTAAGCCATATTTAGAAGATTTCATTCTTTCTTTCTTTTATCTTTCCATTCAGCTTCACTGCATAGGGTCTCTGAAGGTTAAAAAAGGTAATGCGTGACTTCTGAAAGTCTAAAGCCTTGAAATATTCCACTCACTCCCATTTTGCACATTTTAGCAGCACTTAATTATTAAAAGACTATCATCCAAACAACAGTTTTCGATTTCATTTTTGCCCTTAATAAAATCAGTATGCTGGTTTTCCTTCTGTTGGTGACTCATCTCTCAGTCTGTTCACTTTTAAGACGACATGAAACAGACCCTATTGACTTGCCACAGAAATGTCCCTAGTCTTATTGTGTATGACTCATCAGTTCACATTATTATATAGACAAAAAGTGTTTGATTTCATAATCTTTCATTAAAAGTCTCTGCAGAGTCTGTTTCTTCTACTGACGTAACCATGATTGTGCAAGAAAAATAATAAATATATAATGTACAGTTCCAACTCTATTGTGATTAGCCATTTAAACTAGCCAATGTGTGAGCAGACATACTGCATTAATGAGACAAGATGCTACACAGCATACCAATCATAAACAGTCTACAGTTATCTCACTATTTATTAAACAGCAGTGTTTTGTTGCCATAAAATTACTTTAATGCACATACTATAAAACAAATTCAGTGTTATGAAATTCTCCCTCTCCTGTTTTTGAGCAGCAGTATCCTCCTGTTTCAGGTCGATTGATTAAAAAAAAAAAAAAACCCAGGCTGCCTACAACAGATGCTTCGAGCTGAACTGCTCTCCTACACTGCAAATTTCCCAAGGCAAAGACAAAAACAAACAAGCGGCCTGGCAGAGGAGAACAGATGATGCATGTGAATGACCTAGTGCTCAGTGAGACAGGCCTGCTGGGGCCGGGCCAGAGATGAGGCACTGACCGGGGACTTCAGAGCCCAGAGACTCGGCCCGTCGGGAGACTCACCAAAGCTCTCCTCCAGTCACTCTTCAACATGACTCACGGGCAGCAGGACAACTCTCAAAGATGGCAATTAGTCTGCAAACATCTTGAAGAGATGTTTCTTTTTATTACGGTGGTAATCTTTCATTAGCTTTACAAGATGTTTGGCATTCATAGGTCTTTGCCAGCGCAAACCCTCATTTGGTGTAAAAAAATATTGTCAGGATTTACTAAAGACATGCAATGGGAAATTAGCACTGAAAAGGTGTGGACACTGTTATTTTTGTGACTCACATTATTGAATATGCATTTGTAGGAGTTTCCCTTTTGATCAGTAAATTTATTGGAGGAGAGTATTTAAATGAATCACGCAACATGATTTACTAAGATTTGCGCTCGTCAATTCACTGGTATTTTTGACATTATTTAATGCCCAAAAAAGCATGTCTAAAAGCAGGTGGTAATTTGCTCTGTGCTTAGTAGATTGCACTGGTCATTATGGAAATGATCTGACTGCATCTGTTCTTTAATGTGTGCATTGTCAGTAAATCACCCGCAGAATTTTGCCCTCCCATTGGCGCTTTTATGGAATTGCGCTCTAGCGCTAATTTGCCCTGTTTAGTAAATCTGGTCCATAATTTCTTCACACATTCCCAGAGGGACGGTGCTGATTTGCTGAAGTCATCACAAGAAAGCAAAGGGGAATTTTTGAAAAGCTTTCATTGGAACTAGATGCTTTTTGCTTCCAAAAAGTGTAGCTGTCACCAACTGCCCATGATAACCAGTCAAACCCTGAACCCTTTACTGACACTAGAGGTCTTCACAGTCCCGTATACTTGAATCTGAAACCCAAGGTCTGCCTGAGACCCATGCAGACTCATATCCAGAACACTGACAAGTGTCTCAGCCCTGGGTTGAAAACAACACAATCTTATGGAAACTGTGGTTGATGTGTATGAATATTTTTGATTCCATTTGTACATTTTCATACGACCTGCTTAAGCCCCACTGATAGAGATGCTTAATTTTCATGCTTTTTTCTTAATCTTTGTACAAATCACATTATATGAATTTACGAGATAATGCCATAAAATAGTTCTGTATTCTCGTGAGATCAGGTTGGTTGAGATTGATATTAAAAGCCTTTGGTAAATAACACATTTTCATTACTCTTTTAAGGCATATAAACAATATTTTATTAAAGCAAATGCATATTTAGCAATGCTATGACAATGTTACTATATCCCTGCCTCTCTGTTCTCAAATTTCATATAAATCGTGGAAAGCTGTATGTGAATTACTCGATTAATTGTATTATCAATTAAATACTTGACAGATTAATTTGATCAATTACTAAACTTATTGTTACTCTAATTGCAGCCCTAACTGTTGCCATAAATCAATTATCCTAAACATATATAATTATATATCAAATATCCTGAGCAACAGGTTTATTGGATATAAAAATCTGTTTTTTATATCCAATTTATTTACTAATCAATTAAATGTTTGGCAGATTAACTGAATCAGTTACACTAATTGTTGCCATATATCTATTATAAAAAAAAAAAAAAAACACCTAAATCCAGCTGATGTAAAACTAGCTCAACTAAATCAAATGAAAACAAATGAAGTATATTTTCATGTTGTTTTCTCTCAAAAGAAACAATTTGCAAATATCCCCAAAAATATATTTAAAAAAATATTCTCCAACATTTTCGATATACACAAACAACACATAATCTGTCAACATGCATTAACAAAACATAGATAACAAGCGGTGTTAAGAAGACGAATCAGAGAATGTAGGTAGAAGAATTAGCATACTTTTAAATCTACACCTGCTGTGGTGTTTCTTATTTGTCATCTCTATTTTTGATCTGTGTAATACTGAAAAAGATACTGTTCACCACAGGCTGTGAAGACAGTGCTGCCTTTTACAATCTTTAAAAAAAAAAAAGAATTTATGCATGACATGTTAAGGCAAGAAGGGTACAGATTTTAGGAGCTGAGGAGTCCTCTAAATGTGTCCTATGACCATCTTTCATACACGTCCCTCTAATACCTGGAAAACCGAATAAATGAAATCTCTGCCATTCAGGTCTATTATGAGCACTGTCCGAGCCCAGCAAAAGAATTCCAAACTCGGTCTGTGCACACGGCACTTCCTGTGTGAGTGGACTGTGCCTGACACCGAGGGGACCACAGGAACAATGTGTGTGCGGACGGCCCTGATCACAGACCTCAGAACAGTCAAGACAAAAGCCGCACAGTCTCACGCCCTTTCTCCTACCCACTTCCTGTCCTGTCTGCAAAACCTCTTCCTGCAATTGTGACTTGAGCAGAGCCACACCACTGCCGGGCCGATCCGCATAATAGCCATTCTACTGCTTTTATTTAAAGATGGAATGAGACTTTATCACTGCAGAGAAGAATAGTGCTGCTATATGGGCTCTTATCTGATGCCAACAGCCCTGTGGTGGAGGGATTGTTTTCACCATCTGTTCCTTGGCTCCAGTTCTTCCTCCATCTTATTTCAAGCCCTTCGTCAGGCCTACAACAGTTGGCACTTTCCAAGAATAGGGTACAAAATAGGGCCTGAAACGCTTAAAAAATTAGGAGCTTTTTTCAGCTGGTCAGTGAAGAGAGTTGCTCAAACTACATATTATGAGCTGCTCTTTTCTATTATTTTATATGAGGTTTGCATTTTTTTCAACTCTGCTTTAAACAGTATGTGTAAAGACACCTGAATGCCATTTCAGAACTGCTTCTCTGCCATCTTTGCTGTGTAATTCTTTGAAATGTACCAATAAAAAAATTTTGACTAATAACAATAACCGATAATTCTTTATAATTAAAAACCGATAACCGATATGTTGGCCGATATATATTGTGCATTCCTAGACAATTTGGCATAAGACTAAATGCTGGTTTGTACTAGTTATTAATAAATAATATTGCCCTAATTTCAGTGTAATAATGGTAGAAACAATCACAATAAATTGAGGTTCTACATAATATGTTGGATATACATCATTTAATGCACACAACATGGATAAACTACAGCAGGTTATCATATCAGCTGAGTGGATGCACTTCCCTGTGGTGCTAGAATAGTTTGTTTGGCTACTGTGCTAACTGTACTAGCCAAATTACCTAAATTTAATTACCAAATATGTATTTTTGGTTTCAGTTTTTGACTAAATGAATGATGATTTCTGTTTCTAAAAAAAATCATTTAGGTGCATCTCTAATATTAAGGTGAACTTAATAATAAATAACAGTCCATCAAACATATCTAAAGGGATACTCCACCCCAAAATGAAAATACGAGAATACTTTTTGTATACGAAGAAAACAAAAATAACGACTTTATTCAACAATTTGTCTCCTCTGTCTCTCCCCACATTACCGTAGCACCATTTTGAAGAATATGAGCTGAACGCAAGCAGCCTACGCTCTTCTGTGTCAGCCGCGCTGCATGGATGTGCTGTTTCTGTTCAAATCAAAGTGTAAATACATGTAGAAACGGCTGAATCACTGATGGTAGATGGACCATTCTGTCGATGTCTTTCGTACTTTTCTGGACCTTGACGGTGTAATTTACTTGGCAGTTAATGGGAAAGTAACAAGCCTCCCGGTTTTCATCTAAAATATCTTAAATTGTGTTCCAAAGACAAACAAAGCTTTTACAGGTTTGGAACAACATGGGGGTAAGTGATTAATGACAACATTTTCATTTTGGGGTTAAGTTACCCTTTAATAACTATAACAATAACAAGAAGTTTAAAATGCTGGATTGATTAATGCTTCAAAATGAAGTATGCTGTAAATGATGTAGCAAGTGCTCTGCATTTGTGGAAAGCACTAGTTTTTCCTGAAGCTTTAGGCATCCTTTTAAAGAGCAGCAAAAGGACAATATAGTAATAATGTACTTAGGCAAGATAGAAAGGTTACATTTGTGTGTTTATGACTAAATATTATATCCAAGCAGTCTCTAAAAGTCTCATATAGTGGGATATGAGGACAGTTATCTGGGGCATCACACACAGAAGTGGACCACCTCTTTCTTAAGGATATTCTACATGCAGCAAAAGAATATAATATGGAGAGATTGTGAGCAAAAAAAAGAAGTAATTTTATTTTCTTGGCAAAGGATCAAAATACCAAATATGGAAATTGACCCTTTGCAAAGACCTGACCCCCTTAGTTACCGTTACTACGTGCGACAAGCCATTGCGCTCTCACACCACACATTATGTTCTCACACAGTGAAAAATACATCGCAGAGCAAAGAGGAAACTGACAACATGCCGACAGACAAGACACAGCAGGTTACTTCTGGTACGAAACAAAATCTCACCTTTCAAATTTAGTCATTTTTTAAGAAATTCAAACAATAAATACAGTTTTGTGGTGGTTTAATGTGTTGTGACAGATCACTGCAGTGCCCTTAGTTCAAGCAGAATGTGAACTGATCATCTTTTCATATTTATTAGTTATAGCACAAAATAAACTTGAATGAACATCAGAAGGTATCTTGTTTCAAACACTGAAAGACATCAATATACACCATTTTTAAAGTTCAAGTCCACTGAAGTAAATCTACTCTCCTGTCTGGCTTGTTTGTTGGACAAAGTAGCAGATTCTGCATTATTATTGGTCAGATAAACTGTCAATCAAACTCCCAGCAAAGGGTTACGAATGCTACAAAGTACGAACACAAACAAACAAACAAATTTCTGTTTACTGGTATTCTACATCATTATTTTTCTTCATCCCAATATATCCTCCGCAGATCTACACACAACATAATACAGAGAGCAGAGCAGCTGTGGGTCTGTCATCCTGCATATGTGCAAACAGCTCTTAGCAGTGAGGCAGAGTAAGGATGTAAATATACTAGAGAAAGCTATGCTGGAGCCTAAAAAAAAATCAGCCCCAACATCAAAATCACCTAATATAGTGTTTGTCCCACTCGTGTTGCCATGTTGATGTGTCGAGGCATGGACTACACAAGACCTCTGAATTTGTCTTGTGGTATCTAGCACCAAGATCCTTTAAGTTAGGAGGTGGGGCCTCCATGGATAGGATTAGATAGATCAATTGTTGCCCATAGGTGCTCAATTGGATTAAGATCTGGGGAGGCCAAAGCAACACCTTGAACTCTTTGTCATGTTCCTCAAACCATTCCTGAACTATTTTGCAATATTTTGGCAGAATTTTACCATGTTTGCCATGAAGGGGTGAACTTGGTCTGCAACTATCTTTAGGTAGGTGGTACATGTCAAAATAACATGCACATGAAGGCCAGGACTCAAGGTTTTCCAGCACAACATTGTTCAGAGCATAACACTGCCTCCACCAGCCTACCTTCTTCCCATAGTGCATCCTGCTACCATCTCTTCCTTATGAAAACAATGCACACCCACCGGGCCACTGACCAGATCTAAAAGAAAACGTGATTCATCAGACCTGGCGATCTTCTTCCATTGCTCTGTGGTCCAGTTCTGATACTCACATGCCTATTGTAGGCACTTTTGGTGGTAGACAGGGGTCATCATGGGCACTCTGACTGCAGGCCATATGCAGCTAAATGTATGTTTTAACTCCTTCTATCATGGCAAGTATTACGTTTTTCAGCAATCTGAGCTACAGTAGCTCTTTCTGTGTGACTGGACAAGAAGGGTTAGCCTTCACTCTCCACACACATCAATGAGCATTGGTTGTCCTTCCATGCATCATTTTTGGTAGGTACCAACCAATGCATACTGGGACACCCAACAAGACTTGCCGTTTTGAAGATGCTCTGATCCAGTCATCTAGCCTCAGTCTCTTTCCAGTAACCCATTTTCCTCTTTACAACATGTGAAATTCAAGGACTGACTGTTCACTTGCTGCCTATTATATCCCAGCCCTTGACAGATGCCATTATAATGATATAATCAATGTTGTTGACTTCACCTGTCAGTGGATTTTATAATATGGCTGATCAGTGTAAAAACAGTACTGTTCTCCAGCATAGATGAATCATGAACATGCATTAAGAAATTATATAGGGTGCGTTTTCATTCATATTTAACTTTGAATTAGAGTTTTCTCATGCTTTTGGTTATATGACGAACACTTGCATTCTTCCTCTGCATCTTGAAACCAAAGGTGTGTAGATGCCCTAAGGTTGCAAGAGACTGATACCCGGAGGAGTCCAGCAGGCAGACATATCCATCCAAGCGAAGCCATCCTACACACTGGGTGGCTACACTTGTCTACGGACTCTGCTTCAAAGAGCCATTTGAGCCCGACAGGTAGTCATTCCCCTGCTGCCATGTCTCGGACAGAAGATGAGCCCCAGAGAGCCAGCAAGATGACAGGAGCATATGTTTAAGAGGACACTTGAGTGTCTCCCACAGCCTGTAACACAGGAGGCCAGAGGGGACTGTTACCAGAAACAAGATCAAAGCCGGGGGTATCAGCATGGATCTTTACAGAGACAGAATTTAAACTGTTTATTTTCAGAGGGAGGAGTTTCCCCCTGGGATATCTGACATGCATTTGGTCTGCGTATCACGTCAAGTGCCAAAAGCCAATTGCATTCTGGACAGGACATGATATAAACCCAAACACTGTGGTCTTATTGACTTCAAAGGTAGACAGGATATGGAAGGAAGGACGTAGTTTGTATGTGTGAGTATATGTGACTTGTATACTCTGTATGATGTGGCCTACATATCAACTTTATTAGAAGTTGATAAATAGAAGGGTCTGTGCTCATAATCGCGTGGGTAGTGTCACGTAAAAGCAGTTTGAGACGGCCATCTGTCACCATCTCTCTGTACATTAATTACAGAATTGAGATGCCTGAACCTTAAGCCTTAAAGGACAGTTCACACAAAAGGAAAATTGCATAATTTGCTCATCTGTGTTATTTCAAATAGTGTTGTCAAAAGTATAGACTTTGGTACTGAAATTTTAAAGACATCCATTTCCCGCTAATATTTGAGTGCTGTTGAGCAGATTCTTAAACACTGCTGATTGGCCAGTGTGTTCACACGTTCAACAGATAATGTCTGTGATTGGCTACAATGCTCATTGCTTCACACTCTTAACCAAGCGCTCACTCAGAATCACACAGGAACGTTTAAAAGCCATGTATATCAGCGGATCCCTAATATATCTGCACATATATGGATCTGCTGACAGATGCCTGCTTTCAAATGCTCCCATGTGCTTCTGTGTGAGCGCTCGGTGAAGAGCATGAAGCCATGATCATTGTAGCCAATCACAGACATATCTGTTGAGTTAACTGTTTTTGATTATATGCATGCAGCCTATACTGTGTAATGATTAAAAAATAGATAAAAAAAAAAAAAAAACATCCTAGCTAGCCTGAATCATTTTAAATGCGTCCTATGTTTGGTTTAGTGGTGGGTATTTTGATTCCCCCGAGAGACTAGTTTCAATCATTTCACTTAAAAAGCTTTTTTTGCATTCATTCACTGATTTATTTAGTGGCTGAACGAAGCTTACATCAGTACACCTGAGGCAGGGTGTTTCCTCGGAGAAGGCAAAAGGAGGCTGTGATTCCTCAAAATGAGAAAGTATGTCTAAGAACATTAAAATTTGAGCACTATAACAGAATTTAAGATCAAATAGTGTGTAAAGCACTCAGTTTTCTAAAGTAATACTGTTTAACTGTGACAAAAGGTAGATCTCTTTTCACTGAGCTCCTAGAGCATGGTGTTTAATGTGAGTGGAAATGACAAGATACAGATAAAAAGTCGACATATAAAAAGAGGCATTGCCTCCACATTGTTGTGATTGGCTCATTACCCTGTCAACGTGATAATGCTGATGAAACTGATGTAAATGGACACACTACAAGGTCATTCTCATTGTATGTATTGATTGAAAAGAAGGTGAGTATTAGTGATAACAGTCAAACAAAACCACCAAAGCATTTGCAATCCCATCAAAAGAGAGAGATGAAACATTGCATGCAAGTGAACTAGGACGATTTATTCACTTCTTAAAATATTTGCTAAAAGAAACACTGATTGTAACCAAAACACGAGTAGTTTGCTGAAATATTGGGACACAACAGCACTATTCTTTACATCTCATAAATCAAATTTATGAGCAGATACAACTGAAGACTTTTCTACACTACGTCACATTCTATATTCCCATTATGTTAGGTTTCTTGCACCACCAGTCTCTCTCTGACCCTTTGAAATAAATCGCATGTTGTTGTTCATGTAGCTTTAAGACTTCTATGTAAATGACCTCTATTATGATTGGCTAATCTCTGCTTAGTGACATCGTTCATTCTGTTGTTCATCAAGCCAGGCCAAGTTCTGAATACTGAATAGGCACTGATATGTGAACGTGGGCATGTGAACGTGGCAGAATACTGTATGTTCACACACTCATAGTTGTCAAGGCAATACTATCCCGTTTTTTTAGTTTTTGTGCCTATTTTCCATAAAAGATGTGTGTGGAGTGGGAAAGAAGCTTTGCATTTTGAATGCCAGCGTATGTCTACATAGTACATCAAACTCATACATTTCAAAAGAGCAAAGAAAATCCTATTTTCCATGATGTGTCCCCTTTAACAAGCTCCTGCCTTTAACCCCAGGAGTGATTTTAAGACTTTGGCCTTAAGCCGGCTCAGCTTCATAACTGAATATGAGATGATGTGGCTCAGAGGAATATTTCTTGCTAGAGGTCACACTTGCAATTTGTCTGAATTCGACCAGGCTGACATTTTACCTTCCAGCACAGTGTGGTTATGAAGCGGATATTTATCAGAATTAATGGTTCCACGAAGAACCTTTAGCATCTGTGGAATCTTTCCATTACACAAAAGGTTCTTTATAATGGAAAAAGGTTCTTTAGATTATTAAAAATGGTTCTTTTGAGAACTGTTCAACGAAAGGTTCTTTGAGGAACCCAAAAATGGTTCCTTTGCGGCATGGCTGCGAAAACCCCCTTTATTTTTAAGTGTGTAAGAAAAATGGTGCAGAGGAAACTGGCAGCTCAAATTCTTCCTCCTCCTCGCTCTGCACCTAAGATGAGTATATCTGATCTAGAGAGAGTAATACACTCCTATCCCACTGTGCCGCCCACTCTCCCTCTCACACAAGAGATGCTACATTTTAATAACTGGGAAACGGAGAGAAAGAGAGTGTGAGAGAAAGAGGAGCAGGAGGAGGCCTGGAGCGTTGGCGGTGAACTGCATTTCATGCGAGACCTGCTTTAAGAGGATCTCTACAGAGTATATTAATGAAAATTTCTACATCGAAATGCAGCGAGAGACATAAACGCGATCCGAAGATGAAGATAAGACTGAAGGACGGGGAATGACACAAGACCATTAAAACAGAGAAACCCACTTACTAGGGCTGTGTGGTGAACTAGGTCACCACTCTGTTAAATATGCAAGAATAACTGCAAGGAACACACACACACACACACACACACACACACACACACACACACACACACACACACACACACACACACACACATTCTGAAACATCATTCATTCAGGGAGTGTAAAATCTGATTTATAAAAATAGCAATAAACGTTCCTTCCCTGCAGCACAGCATATGACCAGATGTCTGACCTAAAGGTACAACGTCAACTGAAGCACAGATTTTATGTTGCTTTTTCACAGCACAGGATATGTAATGGAGTTCTTAGTTATGATTTAAGCAGCATCATAATCTTCGATGTTTCTCTTAAAACTCTTTAGGAGAAAAAAATTGACACAAATAACAATATTATAGAGATACAGAGCTATAAAATGAATGTGAACTGCATAACTCAGATGATTTAAATTTAGAAGAATCTTATTTGAGGTTATATTGAAATCATAATGTATTTGGGCAAATTTGAGCATCATTTAAGAAGTTATGAGAGCTCTTCTGACATTGCAAATAAAACAAACACAAATTCCATTCACCATTGACTTTGACTTCCATAGTATGGAAAAAAAATACTATGGAAGCCAATGGGTACCGTCAACCGTTTACCAACTTTGTATAAAATATTTTCTTTTGTGGAACCTGAGGGTAAGTAAACGATGAAAGAATATTCTTTTTGGGTAAACTATCCCTTTAAAGGGCATCTGTTATGCAAAATGCACTTTTTTTTTTTACACAACCACCCTATAACGATAGAAATCCACCCGCTCCTTTTATTAATCCTCATAAATCATAAGAAATGTTTTAGAACAAACCATCTGCAGAATCCATAAAAATATGTGATGCCACTTTGCACAGGCCCCGCCCACAATTGTTGACGGACACTGCCATATTTGCAGAGACCTCGCCCTGAGTGAGCCACAAACAATCCACGCTAGAGTTTATCTTCACGCTAGAGCATTTAAAAGCAGAAATGTCTTCTTATTAGATCTACAGAAATGTTTAATTCTAGAGCAGTAAGTGATTTTCTGTTATAATTTTATTAAGTCATATTAATAACGTAGTTATCGGTAGGTACTGTTTATTAGTCTGTTGTCATTTGTTGGGAAACGTCCCTTTTTTTATTGTTTTTCTTTTATAGCTGGTTTTAGTTTTCATAGATATAACCGACTGTGTTTTTGTAACTTTTGTGTTATATTTAACATAAACTTGTTTGTATTTGAAGATAGTACTCACATGCTGTGAGACAGCCGCTTTCTGTGCGAGTGCTTCGGATGTGTGCACTCAGAAAACCTATATATTAAAGTTTAAACTGATATGGCATTAAAACACATGACTTCAGTGAAATAGACATGATAATCAAAACTAAACAGTTGTTTTTGTTTCGCAGAGTATCTGAAGTACTAGCTTTAAAGGCACAGCCTTATTCTGAAAAAAGGGGCGGGGATCAACAGCTAATTTGAATTTAAAGAGACATCCACAAAAACAGTGCGTTTCTGCTTCCTCTCACAGGCATTTTCAAAATGATATAATAAATGATCTGTAGGGTATTTTGAGCTGAAACTTCACAGACACATTCTGGGGACACCTAAGACTTATATTACATATTGTAAAAAAGGGGCATAATAGGTGCTCTTTACACAAATGGAATGATCAAAGAACATCACCTGAGAGAAGTCTGTAACTGGTAGATCAAGTTATGACATGCCGATTAAACATTACAAAGTCTTTTTTTTTTTTAATTAAACATATGCATGAATGAATATTCACAAAAACAGCGGTTCTCAATTCCAGTCCTTGCACCCCCCAGCTCTGCACATTTTCCATGTCTCTCTTTGTTAACACACCTGATTCAGATAACCAGCTCATTAAAACTGAGCTCCGTGCATGAACTGTGTTCCCATTGACATGGTCCCTACACAGTGTTCATTGCTCCCTACTCCTTGAGCAGGGGAAATCTGTTGAAGTTTACCTCACTTCGGAACATTCATTCACTGAATTGCGCTGCGCAACGTCTCGATACACAGACAAGTGTTACATCATATACCTCTGTAAATAAATACACTTTAAATGCACATCTCGCACACTTCAATGCAATTTGAATGGAACATATTCGCTTCGAACTGGAATCATGGCGGAATATCCTGTGATGTCCACTTCTTAGGGCACTTACAAAATGTGAAGAGCAGGGAGGCGTGAGGACTGGAATTGAGAACCGCTGCACTAAAAGATCAATAATATGTTTTTATAAATAGATTTGAATTTTCATGCCAACTTTAAAGTGCAAGAAAACAATTGAGACATTAAAAACATCTTTTCTTTCCTGTGGGTAACACAGTTCTTAAAGTTGATTATAAGTCTATGCAGAACATTACACAAATTAAGTCCCCTCACAAATAATATGCAGCCATTTAATTACCGCATATTTCTGTAGGGTGCATTTGGACCGCGAATGGTAGAAGCACAGGGCTCTGCTTTGTCTTTTCACCTTCCTGAAATAACAGGATGTAATTACCAATATCAAGTAGGCAGCATGCTGTAGATGAGCAGGCTTTAAAAACCGAGATGCATGGTTACTAGGCAACCAAATGTGAGATTCCTATATCATTAACAGCCAAGATAAAGTTTTCAAAAAAATGGATGGTGACAGTGAGATGAATACAGATCTGGAGATGGGAATCTGGCCCGAGGAACAAACTAAATGGAGCTTTAATTCAAGAAAGATTAACCAGATCCATAGCAGTTAACAAGCCAGGAGGAAACAGACTAATTTATTGCTGAATTATAACTGATCCGGTAAACCTCTATTTCAAGTAAAATTAAAAAAAGAACTGTTGAAAAAGTAAATATTGTAGAGATATGGAGCATTTAAAATGAGTGTGGAATTTTAGTAATTTAGTAAGTTATGTGCTGTTGTCTCTTCTTTTGCATTTCTGTTTAGCTAATTTATTTCTGTTTATTTTTTATCATAGTAAATTTAGCCTACTACTTCAACTTAAACTAACGTTATTTCAGTGAAATACCAAGGCAATATTTCAGTATAATAATCATTCCTTTTTTCTTTTTTTCTTTTTTTTAGCTTCATTTACAAAAATAATAATAATAAAAAAAGCTTCAATTACCAAACGCAACTTTTAATTCTTTAGATTTAGTAGGCTATAACAACACTGACCCCGATATCTTGAAAATTAATCAAGCATTAAACACAACAAAAGCAGCTGAAAAATGGCCTGGATCAACTCATGATTCCTATAAATTTATTTCTAATTACATTTAGGATTCTGACCGTGATGGTATATGACTTCAGATGCAGACTATGCTTGATATCTGGCCAAACTGTGAAGAAGCCTGCAATATTTTACGACTCAATTTCAACTGCTGCCTACTTGGTTAAATGTTAGTAATTGCAAGATGGTAAAATCTTTTGTATTGCCAGCCAGCACTAATCAGTCAACAGCTGTACAAATGAACATTTCAATTTCAGTAAGTGTATAATGTTCAGAAGCAGCTACGCTGATGGCCACTGTAACTTTCTGCCACTCAGCAATCTATCTTTTATTAGAAACTCCTGCAAAGACCAGCAAAAAGAACACTTATATCAAGCCTTCACATCTATGAGTAGGTAATGCCTCTCCTCTCCAGTATGCAAAGTTTCTTTTTTGCCTCTCTTCTTGGTTTCACCATTGCTAGTGCTCATTGAAATATCACCATGTTTTATGCATATAAGAACTTTAATAATTTAAAAAGGCATCTTAAAAACCATTCACGGTCACTTCAGGGAGCCAAGGTGTTGCCAAATGCTTGTGCATGTTTAAAAATACAAAGAAATTGTGCACAGAACAAGTCGTGCTTTTGGTTTTAAAAATGCTATTCTCTTTTTCCCTGTCTTAATTTCTTGTGATGCAAATAAATCTGCAATTTGTGCACACGCAACTTAAGGCATGCAAACTGTACTAAGGTTAATGGATGATGTTCAACCTTCTGAACAGTTTTATCACCAACAAAAATGCCCCTGTTGTTGCCTGCATGATCCTGAAGCCCTCAGGAACAGTTAGCTATCGGAGGAGGGCAATTTAGCAGTTATACAAATCATATGCTCTGTAAGTGCTCTGAATGAGCGAATGAGAAATGTATGAGTCAGTCTAATAATGAGCGCTGCCTAGTGCAGGTAAGAAAAGTCCTGCAGAGCAGTCTCCCTGATTCAACCAAACATCCAATCATGCAAGAACTCCTGACTGAGAAAGCCTTGAAAGATCTCACCTCTGCTGTTTCTGACCAGCTCATCACCGCTAGAAACAATGAATCATGCTCAAAGCTGATTCACAGATTTGAACAAAGTTCTTGTGCATGGCCATGAAAACAACAGAAGTGCTGCTTATTGTCAAGACAAAAGTTTCAGGTGACTCTGATGTGGCACTTTGGATAAAAGCAACACTGCATTCAAATCAGTTCTCTGGGAATCAAACCGATTTACTTGCCATTGCTAGTCTCATGCTTTATTCTACATCTTTACAATATGGAGGTGGCACTGATGCACCTTAAGCTGGCAAACCAAAGCCGGTATAACACTCCAGATCAAATTGGATGCATCCACCTTGAGCTTAAGGAACAACATCCTGTTGTTGGAGCTGTCAAACCAGAAAAGCTCTGAGCATGTGAATTACTAGGTATACTGCATGTCTAACTGCAAAAGCTTTGCATTGCTGTGCTGTTGATGTTACACTGAATCATTGCATAATCTATAATCGCATTGTGATTCACAGCATAAAAATGAAATCAGCTTGGCTGGTAATGCTGGACAACAAGCGTAGTCTCTCTGGTAATGCTGGTCGTCCAAAGTAGTGTTGGATTTCGGAGAGTCTCGGAATAGCAAGCTAGCTTTGAAAGCATAAGATCCCACCCTCCCTGCATAATCACTCTCCAAAGCCATGCATACTCCAAAATACAAAAACACACAGGAAAACAGAAGCTAACTAGTGACATGATGAGAGACAGCGTTGGTCGAAGATTGAATGCAATGCTGTCACATTACCTCATGTCTCATTCAAAGAGAAAACATTACAGTATAATATAAGCGCATAATATTACAATAATAACACTTCCATTCTCACTCAATCTGTAATAGTGTAATGTAATGCGCTGATGACGTATCATGTCTGCACGAACAGGGTGCGCAGAGGTATGCAAATACATATATTAACAGACAGGTAGGACAGCCTATCAAATTCCTTGGACAGAGGGATATGATTGGACAAACATTTTATGGTGCTACCCCATCCACAGACGAAATACATATAAATACATTTAGACCTCTTAACTTATTGAGACTTTCAACCAACATAACAAAAAATGTTTTAAACCTAATCATCTACCCTGCCTTTTTGCCAGGGCTCATACTGGGGACCAACATTGAAAAAACACAACATACTGTACATCGGCATGCACCGCGGAAGTTTGGAAGTGAAATTGCTGGTAAGTGGCACTGAAAGTTAATGCTACGTTGTTTTTTGATAGTGTTAATAAAAAGGAAAAGTGACATAAAAATGCATTTGCTGCATCAACTGTGCCATTTTGGCTTGCTTCTACAAGTGTTTCTTCTCTTTAATCACTGAAGCTTCACAAGTACACTGCTGTACCAGGTGAGCTACGGAGCAAGTTTACGTCAGAAAAGCCAAACATATGGAGAGCTGGTTATGTGACACAAATGTCAAAATGTACAAGTAAAAAAAAAAAAAACATGCACTATGGTAAAATTGTTTTAAGGTCATAAGATGGTGTTGTGCAAGGAAGAGCATGAAAATAACTTTTTATTAATTCATAATCTGCCCCTGTAGATATCATAATTTGTGTGAAAAAGAATAAAAGTTGTTGCTGTTTTATTGCCGCTAGTTCTCATAGTGGAAAGTTCAAATTCAACATTATTACAGTTTAATTCTGCTTTGTAGTCAACGGTTGGAAATCAATTAATTAATCTTCCTTTCTTACAACTTGTGTATTTAGTGTTGCACTTTTTCCCAATCATCTTTCATACAAGTGCTACATCCATTCTTCATTACACTGTCTCTAGTTTTACCTTGTTTCACAGGGCATGCATTCTGACACACAGCCTTGAGAATTCTCACACATCCCAAATGACGGAAAGCAACAGACTCTGCTCGGTAACCCTAGTCAATCTGGGTTCAATTTGTGACTGTAAATGCTTGCTTGTGGTCAGAAGGACGTCATGAGAAGCCCGTGTGCGTCTATTTGGTTTCAATTGTCAATTTGAGTTGCATGTCTGACTTTAAATGCTTTGTTTGCCCCTCCTACAGGCCATGGCGTGGCCCAAAAAAAAAATCCCTTTTAGTTATTATTTTACTATTAAATGTTCAAACTGTAACTTAAAGTAAATAAAATAAAAAGAATGGGGAAAATGCATAATTTTGGTTGCTCATGGCACGTTACTAGGCTTCGTCATGGTGAATGCTTATTGGTCGCCGAGTAAACTTGTTACATTTGATTTGCAGGCGCGCGCGCAAAATCCATTTCAAGTTGAAGAACAGTTTGTCCGTCTATATTATAGACAGTTTGTTAGCAGCTAATTAAAAAAAAAAAAAAAAAAAAAAAACAGGTGAATTGTTGATGAATGTTTGTGGGTTCTAACTGCATTTGTGTTTTTATACTTGGCTGTCTGTAAAGATATACGGGCTTATGTCATTTCTGCTTGGGTGCGTGCATAAACTGTTGGGAGGTGTGTAACCCAGGTTAAAAAACCAAGTATTAGCATAAAGTAATAGCAGAAAATACATTTATTTTTGTCCTTTATTTATTTTGTTTAGAAAATGAGTCCTTTAGAGTATTTAAAGTCCTTGAAACCCTAAGAAAAAAACGGCGTTTAAAGAAATTATTTTATTTGTTGAAGCACACTTTGTATTTTCTGTATTTTATTTTTTCCATTTCCTGTATTTTTATTTTCTTTTTCTTTTATCTATTTCTCAAGTTCTACAGAATTTGCATTCTACGCAAATCAAAAAAAACTACAAAATCAGTTAAACCTTATAACCTGTGTGAGTGGCTCATTATTGTTGTGACATCCTTATTCTCTGCAGGCGAATTTAGTCTTCTGTTGGTCCATACGCAGACTTTTTGTGTGATGATGTCCAACTCGTTTTTATTAAGAAAAAAAGCCTTAAGTTTTCAGAAACATCTATACGAAAACACTTTGTCTGATGGGGACATTTTTTTTTTTTGCCGGTTTTTTTCAAAGCTTCAAACTGATTCAGTGTTTTATTTTTGTCGTCGTAATTTGTAAATTATTTAAGTATAAAAAAATATATAGCTATTCATGGTAGGCCTATTTTATGTTTTTTTATTTAGCCTATATTATATTTATATTATTATTTTCTGTCCTGTTTCTGTTGTTTAGGCTATCTGTTCTGGGCCGGGTTTCCCTCGATGTAGCCTAGCCTATCTTAGCTCTTAAAAGCGCTCTCTACGTGCAAGGTTATAAACGTTAGCCGCAATTCCTCGCGCGTTTCCCAAAAATGTACATTTTCCCAAAAATGTAGGCTACTGAACTCATAGAACGCGAGAATTAGTCGCTGTCCAATTCGCTGACGTGCTGAACTAGGCTATACTAACCTTATATTGAATCGTATTCTGAACGTTTAACCTAACAATCGTCATCTGTTGTGTATTAGGAATCAAGACAGGTATAAAAAAAAAAAAAAAAAAAAATTATTATAAATGACATTCTATATAGATAGATCATTGGAGCTAACATTATAGGGTAGAATGTCATTCTATATAGATCATTGGAACCGTATCCGGTCGGCAAACAGCAAATTTCAGCGCTGTCTTCTGTTCCTCTTTTAGATAAAACCCCAAGTCTAAAGGCCCGTTCACACCAAGGACGATAACTATAAAGATAACGATAAAGATATAGTTCTAAAAATCGTTTTCAGTATTAAAGAACAGCAGCGTCCACACCACAACTATAACGATAAAGACAAAGAAAAACGATATCGTTGGAATCACTTTCAAAACGATTTTTTTTTCCAGCTGATGAATGGATAAAAAATTGACAGCCAATCAGAATCCATCCTGTTGTAACGCGCTCGAGAATTTAAAGCGCCAGACGAGCGTGCGCTTAGAATAAACAGAAGATATCGTTCGCTGGTGTGGACGCTAATATCGTTATCTTTATAGTCATCGTTCTTTGTGTGAACGGGCCTTAAATCTTTCATTGTCATTCTATATAGATCTTTCAGATTTAGGTCTGGATTTCCATGCTACTATGATGTTGCCAATGCGTCAAAAAAATATTTATCAAACGACAGTGCCCCCCCGCCGATGATCCAATGCCCCTCCAGTAGATCTGCTCTGACGCCGACTCTGCCCGTGTGGTAGATCAGCGGTAATGTATTCCGGCTTGAGAGTGTGTGTTTTCTGAGCCAGACAGAGGGGCGAGACAGATCGACAGAGACAATGAGTGCGAAAGAGGACTGTCCATTCCAAACAGTGGATTCGTTTGGGTAATTGGACCGTGCATTATAAAGGGGCCTCCTGCCCTTAATTGCTCTACAGACATCTATTACTGCACAGCCACGAGTATTATTTCAAAAGGCCTGGGCTTTGGAATAAGAGCAGGAAGTGAGAAGGAGAAAGGGGGAAGAGGGAGAAAGACATAAGTGGAAAGTGTGCTGGTGGCTACACGGATCTGACGCTAGAGGTCTCAGCTAATACGTTCTGTTCTGGAATGTTCTGTAATCTATAAAAAGAATCATGATGTGCTATATTAATCAATTACACTTCAAAGTTGCTTTTTGGTGTCATCAAAGGTTTCATATGGAAGATCTGCTTTAAAAAGACTGAAGAACTATTTATTGAAGGGAAAGGCCTTTAATATAATGTAATTCATAATGCTTCATGAAAAGCTCATTCCCCAATAAAATAGGCACACAATAGTATACTTTTTTTTTTCTCCTAATGCTTGCTTTTAATCAAATGTTCTAATGCTACACTATTATTCCATCATTCATCTTGGAGCAAGTTCAAATTAAAGGTCTAGAACTCTTTATTGTATTTTTTGAACAAAAAAAATGACAGGAAAAATGATTTCCAGAAGATCAAAAGTAAGGCCACTTAAAATGTAGGTGGTCACTGCTGCGCTTGATTGCCAGTGAAAAACTCCTATCAGTCATCCACTCTCTCTCACTGCAGGGACTGATCACCACTAACCAGTGAACACACACCAGCATGAGTTTAGTCTTAGAGCTGCTGACATTGCACACCTGCGCACCCCCAGAGACACTGGGGTGGAGGCTGGAGAAGAGAAGAGAAGGAAGGAGGACCTCTTTATAGAAGCGTTTCCCAGCTAATTAAAAACTAGGCCACTGCAGATAAATAGACGAAGAGACGCCATGATGTCTGAAAAAAGACACTGTCCCTGTGACTTACATCAAATATAGGCTAGGCTAATGATAGAGCTACAGTAGCAGGGCTAAAGGCTCGGCTTCTGAGACCAGGCTGGCACACTCTGACCCTGTCTGTGTTTTAGAACTGGAAAAATGATCTGAAATTGGAGGCGTCACATTGTCTTCAAGGAAAAGAATGATGACATCAGAGAACAATACATAAACTCGACTACTGGACTGTAGGAATGAGAAATATTTTGAAAATAGACTATACTGATATAGCCAATACCAGAAGAAGATAATGGTCCATTCTAGTGAGCTGCCTTGTTGTCTACTGCCTACATAGACAGCTATCTTCTAGAAATGATCCATGAAATCATAATACTATCTACACAGGCAGCCACGCTAACAGCTCAACACTCTTAGCATGTTATAAGCTGACACCAATTATAAACACATATATTGCATGGATGAAACAATCACTTTTCAATTAAATGGACCATTCTTATTGTCACTTATCTGAATGAATTAACTTATTTTTGAACATTAGTTTCTCAAGTTCACCCACATTTTTTTCACTGAGGTCGACACAATGCATTCTGTGATGCTGGCTTAGAATTTGGCCAAAATAAGGTAATAAAGATGGCATAAATTTGCCCCCCTTATGATGCCTAAAATGGATAGTTTACCCAAAAAAAAACACATGTTCAGTTATCTACGTGTCAAACTTCTGATTACTATGCTGTAATTTTCTTTTGCTTTTTTGGAGATTTTTGGAGTATGTTTTGTGAGAAAATACAGTAATTGGCAAAAATGTGCCTCTACCTACATTTTCGTAAAACTTTACTAAAATGTACCTTTACAAATAATTCACTGCACATTTTCTTTGAAACGGACACTATAGTGGCAGTTAAACACCATAGACTTTCAATGTTTTTCACAGAAATTATAATTACACTGGCAGATGAAGCGGATTAACCTTTTATCGTCACTCACCGTACCTTTCATTTTCAATCTGCCTCAAAACACAACTCATATTCAGGTTCATCCGTTTCAGACTCAACCGAGTAATTTAAATCAAGTCCACTTTGTGCACAAATTCATTTTAGCTTCAATGAAAAAGATAAATCTGCAAAATCAAGAAGCTAATGAGAAATTCAGCATGTGTAATGAGTCTCAATCTGATCATAAGAAACTGGTTTGCTTTTCTGTATGCTATAGGGAAGCCCTGTTTGATTGCTTGGCTTAAACTCCTCTTTATGTCCAAACTGCAGTATCTTTAAATTATCAACAAAAGTAGCACCATTAGTACTAGTGACAGCTGTTTACCACAAGTTAATAACTCTGAAGGAATCCACAGTTCAAATGAACTATACTTCAGACCAGGTGTGGTTTCATATCAACTAAGAGTATGACGGTTTTACATGAAAACGATGTACTAAAACAGAAACATTTTTCCTTTGCCTTTTTACAGACAACAATGTTGTCAAAACAAACTCTGTTTACACAAATTACTAAAAAAAAAACTAATTGCCACTTGGTGAACATATAAAACACATTTGCAAGAAATCAACATTTTCACAAATTCGTTTTTTGTAGTTTACAAGCAGACGCTAACAGTATAGTTTTCAAAAACTTGCACTTTGAAACATGTGGACCCATTGTTGTGTGCATGAACAGCCTAAGATATAAAACCCCTTAAATAGAAGTGTTTGGTGTATATATATAAGAAAGGATTCCCTGCAACATGTGGGCACTCTCTAGTTGTGCGAGCACGTTTGTAACGCAGGGCCATTAATCAACACACTGTTCCCAAGCTCTCTGCTGACGGTGAAAAACACACACAACTCCATAAGCACTTACAACATACTGGTCCCAGTAACAACAAGCTGGCAGTTCTGAAGGAAGAGGGAGGCTGCCATACTTCCTGAGAGAGAAAACACTACAGGCAGTGCACAACCCCACAAAAAACCCTTACGAACACTCACTGCCACAAAAACATGAATGAGAGAGGACTATAAATATAGTCACAATGAGAACACAAATACTGGCCCCTGAGCCAAATAAACACGAATACACATACACACAGAGCAGGGGGTAGTCGTTTTATCACAGTGGGCAAGAGGAAATGTGATTTACAAATGATGAGAAATGAAAACAGCAGGGAGGATTGGGGGGGACAAAGCTATAAAAGCATCTGGACAAATGTCAAATACATAAATACAAATGCATTCACTAGGACTGTGCAGTATTGCAGTACATACAGTGTGATTATAGAAATGTTTGTTAGATACAACATGAAGAGGAGTTTAGTTGTTTACGGTTGCTATACATTTATATGGATTATCAACTATATTGTGTATTCGCTATTTTACAATGGCTTCAAACATGGCTTGTCGAACAGAATCTATTTCGAATAACAATCTCATTTAAGTTTGGGGTCAGTATTTAGTAATGCTTTGGAAAGCAAGGTTGCATTGAATATATTTTAAAATGTAATTTATTCCTGTGATGCTAAGCTGAATTATCAGCAAAATTTCGCCAGTCTTCAGTGTCATATGATCCTTCAGAAATCATTCGAACATGTTTGTTATATTTGCTGCTCATTTCTTTTAATATAGAATATAGAGTTGAGCTGCTTAGTTTATTTTGTCGAAACTTTGAATTTTTGGATGCTTTGATTAACATAAAGTTATAAAATAGCATTTATTTTAAATAGAAAATTTGTTTGTAACATTATTTACTACTATTTTTAGTCTCATTTAATGTTTAATTGCTGATTAAAAGTACTAATTTCTTTGTTTTGTAAATATTATATAAAGACTTTTCATTCATGTTAATAAACACTTTTAGTGCTTTTGAAGTTTTTGTTTATGAAGTTCCGAAAATAATCAGAAAATAACAAACAGAAAATAATCAAATAACTGAAAATGCATCATAATATGAAAAGAACAACCATTGTAACTTCTGATTCATGCCAACCTTAAAGTGAAAAGCGAGCATTGAATACTGAAATGAAGGCAAATTTGTATGCGATTGGCTTGACAAAAGTCAAGTGATGTAACAAGAGTCATGGATCATCTCTTGCCCTGCAATAGCTCTGCATGAGTCTGTCAAGGTCATAAACACAGTGTCTAAGTGCAACTCTTAGCTGACATTGGGAGATGTCACTCTGTAATTTTAATACATGACAGGAACATGCGAATCTATTTTCCAAAGCAAACATCAGTCCAGTGTGCCCTCCCAGACCCTGGAACATATTATTAATGAGTCAGGACACTGTGTTGTTTAGGAAACATGTTGTTTCTCATTACCGCACAGCTACAGACAGAATGCCACAGTGGGCCGCTGCCACAGTTCCCTGGACATTACCAGGGAAAGGTAGAGCATACTAATGCAGGGCTTACTCACAAACACACACACAATCTCATTCCCTGAGCAATGCTGGAACTGGGTTGGAGGAGCTCGGCTTGCCATTTTCCACTGGCCTGCTGATGCCAGCCAGAGGCGGTTAAAGAGAAGCTTCTCTTCGACCCACCCATTGAGAATGGATTTGAAATGATGACCCACAACACTGGGGCATAATCACCCAGCAAGGAGCCGCCTGATAGCGACACACACCTTCTGGCCTTTCACAACATCCCATGCATGACAAGAAGAGAGGTGGGTGAGCGAAGAACATAAAGAACAATCCAAACACGTGAAAGGTCAAGCATCACACACCCACTCCAGAATAAACAAGATAAATGGGGTAAGCAAGAAAGAAAAAAAACGACAGCAACTTTTTCGCAATCTGCACTATAATGCGCTGGATTTGGAAATTCGAAGCCATGCTTTCTGAAGCAATGATGACCTTCTCCATCACTGACAGATCTTGCTGATGTACTGCACCCAACTCCTCCTTTTTTTTTTTTTTTCAGAGATCAGTGTGCAATGAAAACATTGCGCCTTTGCCATTTTCCTCTCATCCGCATCCATCCGCATCAGCTGGCACTAGAGACACGTCATTCTCACACATCTCATCCAAATCAATGTGAGCTGATACAGCAGTGCTACATTAAGCTGCATTTGATGGAAATGCATCCTGGAGGCTTGTGCAGGGGGTGTAGTGTCAGTGCCATAGGGAACCTCCGAGAAGCATTTTGCTGGAAGAAATACCTCTGCATTGAACCCGTTACGCACAGCACGGATGCATGCACAACCTCCAATCATACCTTTATAATAATGATGCCTAATATTGCATAGGTGTGATAATGCATAAACCTATTTTAAGATGCATTGCGCAATAGCTAGACGCTATTAGTAGTAATGTCTACTAAAAATGTTTAAATATGCATTTATAGGCTATATTTAGAAAATAACGAAAGTTTGAATAGGAAAATATATGTGAGTTATGGATTCTTTTCTGCAAATGAATATACTAAGTAAATAAATAATAAATAAACTTCGTCGTGGTGTAAAACGATCGTATTTAAAATCATAGCGCTCACCTGCCAACAGTCTGGTTGGCGAGCTGTCGCATCCGATTGAATTGCTTCTTCATTTTTGTATATATATATATTTTTTTTCTCTGAGTTAACACCTCAAGCGCAAAACAATCCGCATTTCTCTCAAAATAAAGGGACGTAATCCGGTGCGAACATCCCCGTTATTCCCATCACACGCCCTCATGGCAAACCGAAAGAGGGTGGAAATGTCCTAAGATGCGTATTTCAGTGCATTTTTGCGCTGCTGCTCGGCTGAGATGCTGCTGGGCGATTCTCGCATCGGCAAAGTGACAGCAGCGGAACGACGCGAGCGCGGTGCAGCATGGGAAGTGTAGTCTTATTACACATGATCCATGTGCCGAGCGCTTTTCATTTAGTTCGGTCGACAGACAGGTATGCATTATGCTGTGGTGGCGTTTAGTTATTTTTTTCTTTTCACTTTTTTTCTTTTTTTTTTTTATGGAATATTCGTTGTGCACACACACTAACCACACTTTGGATAGCCTACTGGAACGGCATAGACTAGTTCTAACCATTTATTTACTAAGGTGGCTGCTATTATGTGGATCCTGGATTTGTCCAATCAGTTACGTTGACCTTATAGGCTAAATATGAAAATAAAAGCTTTTTTTCTTTTCTTTTTTTTTTCTAACGATTTAGCTAATTAATTACTTACACAAGATAACGTTTGAGCCAACATTAAACCATATTATATTCTCTAAAACTTATATTCCCCACTCAAAATTTGACCAAAGTAGTAACCAAGTTAGAAGATGTACGAGAGCCAGTAAAATAAATAAATAAATAAATAAATCAAAATAATAATAAAAAAAAACCGAACACATGGCTATATCAGTTTGGCGAAGGTTATTTCCACAGGGAAATGAACAAACATGAGCCATAGCTTTGCGAATGTTAGCTATTTATTTCCACTGGGAACTGAACACGAGCGGAATTCTGGGGCTTTGTGAGGATGACTCTGCCATCTTGTGGCTGCTTTCATGTTTGACCTGTACTCAAAGGACTTCCACCCCCTCCTGACAGCCAGCAATTTCATTACTGTTAACTTGAAGAGACAACATATTATATGATATCTTAGGTCAGTTTCAGTAAGATTTTTAAAGCTTGGTATGATTTATATTCATCTTTTGGCAACCTTGTTGTAACTGAACATCAGTGCTTTTTCAAACATTACAATAAAAAGATGCTGTGAAACAAAAACCAACAAAAACACATTTGTTATAAGAATAAGAATTTTGAATTTGTAAGTAGTGCTTTAATCTTTTGAATTGTGACTAAAAACATCATCGTGAACTGTTTATCTCAGTTTGTCCTTCCAAAAATACTTACATACTTTTGACTCTTGAATAAAGATGAATTCAAAGATTCTTTACAATATATAAGAAAACAATTAAATTGTTCATGAGCTGTGTAACTCAATATGTATAAGATGGGGACGATGAGAAATCAAACTTGTTAGATGTAGATATGAGAATTAGAAACATCCTGAGACAATTAGTATAAAAATAGAGGCGTTGAAATGGTGCTGACAGGCAACCATATGGTGTCATTTTAACAATGTTACAAAGGCTAAGATGATTGTGATTCACTCACACATCTGACAAAACAGCATATTGTTCATTATTTGACAAATGCAGTGATCCAATACCATGTACAGCAGCCTAAAGTTGACAAAACTGAAATGGTTTGACAATTTTATTTCATGCTGTCTATAGAAATAGAAAGCTGGTGCAGCACACAACTGCATTTTTGTGAAATAGACCATAATAATAAAAATCAAATCAGCCAAATCCATATTTCACTATTTTGCAGGGAAGGTCTATCCAGCATTCCTCTTAATCAGAGTTGCTTGGCTCTCATCACCACTGTGTAATTAAGTTCTAAAATGCATTTTTCATTTTGCCACATTGTCATGGACTTCACTATCAAGTTAAAATGCTAAGTTTATTATTATTATTAACCTTTTAATATTAATCTTAAATTGCAAATGTGTTGTCACAAGTCAACAAAGGTATGTATCATCTGGCAGTGTGATATGGCAACAGCAAATGGCTCTGTTGCTGGACATTTTTGTGTTGACACTTGTATGTGTAACTCACTGAAATGCAAATATATCCAGTTACAGGTGACAATCACTGTCAAGTGTCAATCATTTAGCCTGCAAAAAATAATTTTAATACAAAAATATATACAAATTACAATGCTATGATGCAAAAAATACTATGCCAAAACAAACTGTCATATTACTGAAGATGACATGTTAGAAAATTAAATAAATCAAATAATTCTTGGACTGCAGGTGCTCCTAGAAATATTATTCATTATTTTAAAATATATTATACAATATTGTAAAATTGTCTCTTCAGTTTTAAATAGACAGCAACAGCCTATATATTTAACCATGTCTGGCAACTTGACCAAAAAAATTAAATAGATCTATAAGCATTTCACAGATGTCTTTACATTATACAATTAAATTGTTGCCATTGTTCTACAAACGAGTTCCTCAGAGACATTAGGTGATTAAATGCGCGCTTTAGACTTGGATCTTTTAATCTTTTTAGTCTTTTTATTGTGCTCCCAGCAGTGGAATTCCAAAGTAAAAGTATGTGACTTAATGTGCTGAGGACACTTGCACTGGCACTTGAATGGTTTCTAAACACTGACGGTCAAGTGAACTTTAATCGTGAAGCTTCACCCAGTGTGTTTTTTTTTTCAGTAGTTCCTCACGGTGCAGTGGATGCATTTCTCAGGACGGACTTGACGTTTCTGCGCTATGTTGTGCCTCGGATGCTAGCATATCTGGTCAGAAACAGCTATTTACTGGCTGCAGGCACGAACTGGCACAAAGACACAAAATTATAAATAGTCCAAATTCCCTTTCATTATACCATGAACCAGTTACAAAGTAATGCAAAGCGCCATGTGTATTTTCATAGGGCTATATTGTGTGTCTTCCCTAACATTTGTATAACCTGTGTTGCAAAACCATGCTTAATTTGTGGTTCCCTTTTCACTTCAATGCTGCAATGGCGTCATCGCTATGGGAACGCCTCCAAATGTCTGAAGCCCTTATACCATCACGCCAATTCATTGGCTAATAGCGCTTAAATTTGTGGTTACCATGGTTTCACTATAGTAACCAAGATTTTTTGGTTAATTTGTAGTAGCTAAAACCATGATTTTAAAGAAATTCTATATGTAAATGTGCGTAGGAATCAACATTAAATTTAATACAGGCTTTATAGACGTATTTTCCATTACTAGTTTATGTTAATTAATGTAGTTCTAATGTTAACAAATGGAACCTTATTGTAAAGTGTTACCATTCTGGACAATGAAAGCCACAAAACTGCAAATCTGGCTTACAGTTCTTGTTCAAACACATAATTGTGATATGTTACTCTTTAGTTTATGGGACAATTCTTTTAGAATTATTATACATTATACATGACCTCTCAAAATTAGAAACAATATTTGTACTTTTAATAATTCATTGGTCACACTGCAGGATTACTTGAGTGAGCTCTAAAACAACTAAAAGATTATTAAAACTGTGAAAACCATATTAAACATATAGTCAAAGGGGTCATATGATGCGATTTCAATTTGTCCTTTATCTTTGGAGTGTTAAAAGCTCTTGGTGCATAAAGATCAAGTTGCAAAGACTAAAATGCAGAGCATTTTATGGAGGAAGAGGACTGTTTTCTGAGAGAGTAGCCTACAATGCCTGTGTCTGTTTCTATAAAGTGGGGCAATAACAACTTTGCAAGGACAGTCTGGCACTTCTGACTCACAGTCTGTAAGTACGTTTACATATGTAAAGGATTTGCCACTGACGATTCAAACATGAGTTTTGAGCAGTGTAGAGTAGCGCTTGTTGTCGTTTTATGGCGTTATTTTTTAGTCAGAAGTTATGAGCGTGTAAGACATGCTCACGAGCACATTATGTTATTTCACACGCGCAAAAATGAACCTTCAGCTGGCATGATAAAAGTACTCGCGCACAAATTCAACAACCGAGAGGTGTACATGTAGCTGCGAGCGAGCGCCTGGCATACTCTCATAGGTTAACTCTGCTTGTACTGCTCAAGCGCAGCGTGCTTCTGCTCGCGGAGTGCTGTTTTGTTCGCGCAGTGGATTTCTGCTCCCTCGAGTCTACATGACTTTTGACAATTTGGGGGCGGAAACCAAGGAGGGCACTGACCCTCTTATGATTGGTCACTTTCACACAGGGACATCCTTGTACCTTGATTGACAGCTCTCATTACAGGAAGCACGGAGTTGGGTTAAGTTACCACCGAAGAAGAGTGGGAATGAATTAGAATGAGTTTTCTAATATACATAAAATGTCTCTGCACGTATAAAATGCTGTGCAGATCATAGTTAAATCAATTACCATCGATGTATATATTTGCGAACGATGAAGCCTACGTTTTGTTAAGTAGGTGTCGCCGCCATTACGTCCACTGTGTGTTTTGCGTGAATTATATTTGAGACTAATCTGCTTCCATAACTGTGCAGTGTTAACTGAATGACTGAACTCCGTCAGATACTTTGACTCCGTGCTTCCTGTAATGAGAGCTGTCAATCAAGGTACAAGGATGTCCCTGTGTGAAAGTGACCAATCATAGGAGGGTCAGTGCCCTCCTTGGTTTCCGCCCCCAAATTGTCACAAGTCATGTAGACTCGAGGGAGCAGAAATCAGCTGAGGGAGCAGAAATCCACTGCGCGAGTAAAACAGCACTCCACGAGCTGAAGCCCGCTGCGCGCGAGCAGGATTCCACTGTACAAGCAGAGTTAACCTATGAGAGTATGCCAGGCGCTCGCTCGCAGCTACATGTACACCTCTCGGTTGTTGAATTTGTGCGCGAGTACTTTTATCATGCCAACTGAAGGTTAATTTTTGTGCGTGTGAAATAACATAATGTGCTCGTGTTGTTGAATAACTTTTGACTAAAAAATAACGCCATATCGTTTCTCCGATCACAAATGCATACACAAATGCAACAGCGCAATACACAACACAATGCGTAAAAAGACAGTATAAGTCATTATAATCAATAATTATGTCTACACTAGATGCAGCAAATGCCTTCTTTATAATGGGTTTTACTGGTTTTCTCTTGTTGTGCAGGGAGAGGGCATCACAGTATGGCAAGGGGCATAACATTTCCGTCACATGCTTGAGGTATTCGGCCAATCACAATGCACTGGACAGCTGGCCAATCAGAGCAAACCTCGCTTTTCAGAATGGTGAGCTTTGTAAAAATCGATGCATTTCAGAAAGGATAATGTACATTATGGGGAAAATAATGTGTTTTTGAACCTTAAACCGCATAAACACAATGCGTTACACCAAACACACAAAATAATGTTCTTTTTAGCAACATCATATGATCCCTTTAAAGCCCCTGAAAATACACTTTCCGAACACAACTCACTTACATTTTAACCTAAAATCTCGTTGTTGAAGAAGGTTCATGAACATTTGTCAAGTTATTTGTCAACTACAAATAGAACAATCAAAGCTTTTCAAAGAAGCTACAAAACTAACTCACCCTTGTGTCACCCCTCCCCTGTAACCTGGCGGTTGTGCAGTCCATTAGTAGTTAATGGGGCAACAGGTGGGCAGTGTACTGAGGCCTAAGGGTTCAGAGGCCTCACTGAGTAAGTGATACTGAAAAATAGCCACTCGCTGCTCCTACCACAGGGGCCCCATTAATCTGGATGGCTGGAAACTGAGAGGACATCCTATGAGCCTTGATCTCAACCCTTTGACCCCAACTCTGTCATTTGTTTTTATTAGTCTGGAGTCAAATGTTAATCACATCTGAGCACTGACGAATCTTTTAGTGCTGCCAGACCTGTGCAGGAACCATGCACCAGCAAACAAGCATTTTGGATGATCTCTTGACTGTCTTAAATCAAAATGAAAGGGACTCCCAAGCATGTACATTACCCCAAAAAAGACCCCTGCCTCTGAATTTCCATCCGAAGCTCACTTCATCATCTCTTGTCATACTGAAAAGAGACAGGAATGTAAGAGGGGAAGAGGTCAAAGGGGAAAAGGCATAGTGAAGATATTACTGGAAACATGAAGCTCACAAAAACAACACAATTATAATTTAATCAGTGCAAGGATGGTGCTGTGTGTTTACTTTATGATTTACAAATAAATCCATGAAAAATACTAACCTCAAAATCCAGTTATTGTTGTGTCTTCCTTTGACTTTGCTCTCTGGTGACTAGCGATTGTCTCAAAGTACAGCTGTTATTAAACTAATAAAGCTGTTTCCTCAAAGTTCACGACCTTTAGTACCCCTGACCTGCTGCTGGTCGTACTAAAATGTTCTGCTTTTCATGTAGGATATTTCTGCTTTATATTGCCGACTTCTGACCACAAAAGTGTCCCTGACTTTAAGAAGATGATGTAACTAGCAAGTCTGCATTTCTACTTTAGTTGATTAATACAGTATGTTTATTTATTTATTTATTTTTTAACATACCTGTTTTCACTGTCATGTAGATTTTTTTTTTTTCCTTATTGATGGATTTTATTTGATTAATATTAACAATAGCCGTTGTAGCATTTGCTATGTACAATACTGAACCTTGTGGAAAAGAATTACACTCTAGCACACTTTTAAACTTATTACAGAAATAATAAAAAAGTTAAAATATATTAAAATATATATCAAATGCAATAACTTCAGAGTACTTTACTGACTCACCTAAATAGGATTTAAGTACATCTTTCATGTAATTTAATAATTACATTGAAATATACTTTAAAGTAAAACTCTTTAGTTGGCATTATTACAAAGTGCAATTTTTTTAAAGTGTAATTAAGGGTGTCATGAAAGTTTCCAAGTACAGTTGAAGTGCCATACAAATGGACCATCAATACAGTTAAGCACAAGTGGGGGTAAAGATCCTAAATTTGAAAGTCTTTAATCCTTGTATTTACACCATAAATCACCACTTCCCTTTATGATGTGGCTTTTTGAAATGTAAATGTTGTTATCTGATACCCTTTTCATTCTGTTAGCACTGATTAAGAACAAAGCTAACCTGGGCTAACAGGCACAGTTGATGTTAGAGGTATCAAGTCCAGGTTGTGACCTGTAGCTGGACCCTCCCACCGTCTGCAGTTGAAGTTCATACCCAACATGTGTAATCAGACTTCTTCACAAAGAGTGTCATTTTACCATCTATTGTTGGAGTTGGGTTTGAAGCTGCACCTCTTACCGCTAATTAAGATCTTCATTAAGAGTGTGTTGCCTCCCAAAGCATCTAATGTTAGAGGCTAAAAGCACTGTTATTACTAACCTGTCTGTGCATGGCACATGCCTTTAAACAAGAGTACTAGAAATTAAAATGCTCTTCCAGACTGGAGAAGTGCAGAGACTAATCTTTAAAGGGTGCTGGAGTCATGACTATCCCCCTCACACCTTGGCTAATGAAAATGCTCTGAAATTAGAAGCGTTAAGAATTTGCAAGGTTATTTCTAGACAGACTGGGTGACAGAAAATGATGGCTATCTCCACAGCTTTGAGACGCTAAACACAGGGCAGGACGATGGACCTAATAAGCCAATGGCGATAAGCTGGCGTCTCTCTAGACGTATATTTATCTGCCTTTTCTGCTTGTAATGAGCATACAATATTTCAGGAGGGGAATATGCAAATTTCGGCAACAAAAAGTTCTGGACTTTTGGATTGGAAATTCAAAATATGAGAATGAAAATTGTGTCCAAGAGCTGCAGCAGATTATAGGAAGAGTTATAGGATACTCATGCTGCTCGTTGCAACTAGTTTTTAATCTACTGATTTGATAATTAGGTCTTTGAATAATTCATAAACAGATATAAAATGGTCAACTGTTGTCCAAATTAAAGGCTGTGAAAATATAGCACATGTACTGTATCTGTTTAAAAATATATTATGTGCAAAGGAAGGGGCTAAAATATAAACATGCATGTACACTATATAATAAAGAAAAACAAAAGCACATACTTGTTTGCCCATCTGGATATTACATTTATACCCCAATAATGCCTGCACAGTTATTGCTCTCATAAAAATGCAATTACTTGTGTTACATGTAGCATTTTAACCCCTTATTTAACGTCCAACAAAAAGTATTTTTAAAATTATTGCACCACTCTTCTTGTGCACTCGTTAAGTGCAATCTGTAAAGACTCGATTGCTGTCATTTTGCAGAATGGAAATACTACTGTGGCTCTACATTTGCATATAAGGACATAACATTAAAATGTAAATTATGCACTGACAACTCAGTCTCACAGGAAATTGTAACTGTTTTATAATAGGGCAATAGGGCAAGTTGCATTAAATTATATGTTAATACGTTTGTTTGTTTGAAGCTCTTAATATAAAGCATTCACATGTACAGGACAACTTAGGTGCTGGTGCACTTTTCTTGCAGCAGTTCATTCTTTGTTCCTCGCTATTTTCCACATGTGTTCTGTCCTTAGATATGCACTGTTTTCCATGTACAGCATGCAGCAGATGCGATTAATCGATTATTATATTCATTTGATTCTTTTATGTAGCCATTGCAGTATCTTATTGTTCTTTTGGAGCTTGGAATTAAAAATGTACATCCACTTTAAATGTATAGAAAAGTGCAGCTGGGACATTCTTCAAAATATCTTGTTTCATGTTCATCGAAAGAAAGACAATCATATAGGTTGGAGAGTAGGTAAAACTATTTTTATTTTTGGGTAATCTATCTTTAAGGGTCAGATCAGGAAGAAAAAGCTCCATATGCTTACAGCTTATGGCACAAAGTGTTTACCAAAATACTATTGCATGCCTGCAGGCAAATGAATCACTGAACTTGAATTCTCAGACAAACAGAGATATTATCTTAACGTCTATATTTATCTATTTCAGACATTTAACACTGTTGTCACTTGGGCCTCCTGAGAAGCAATTTAAAACAATCCAAAGTCAGTCTGTAGGTGACAGACATATCCTCAGGCAAGGCCCACCCATGCAGCTTAACATCTTCTTGAATTTGCAGCGTCTAGTGCACACCTTAACACACACCTGAAGAGGAATGACCGAAGGTGTATGGCAGTGTGTGTGCGGTTTGTAAGAGTAAAACAGTGACATAGAGTAGATGCTCAGGAGAAAACATTACCGTGATGTTGACACAGAGGAGAGCAAATGAAAACCAAAGTAAAGACCTCTTTGTTTGGTTGTTTAATGACAACATTAACTGAGGCTATTCATTAAACTACATAAGACAGTTTGAGACCAGATTGACCACAGTACCAATGATGGGTGCCAGACATCTGCTCTGCTTTTGACCTGACAGATTAAAGAGGTGTTCAGATCATGCTTGATTAGATGAATGAAAGATGGATGAAGTGATTCAGTAGGTTTTCCAGTGTATGTAGATCTTTCTTAGATCTGTATATTAATGGTATGGTCCTAAAAAATGATAATTCACTTACCCTCACAATTGTTTTTTCTTCTATGGTAGACAAAAGATGGATTTTTGAAGCATATCCTGGCCACACTTTTCAGTGAAGATGGATAGGTACTGCCTATGAAGACATTTTAAAAAAAGATTTAGACAGCTATTTTTCATAAAATAAAGGCCTACATTCACCAGTGCCTGTCAAGCTCCAAAAGGACAAAAAGTCAGCGAAAGATTTGTAAAAGTATATGTGCTATTATTAAGTCTTTTTAATTTTTTTTTTTTTTTTTTTTTTCTGTATCCATGTTAACAGATTAGAGCAGGACAGTGTTGCCAGGTCTTCAAACAAAACTAGCCCTGTAGCCAATCAAAACAAGAGACACTATGTCAAAACTCAATATATACCACTTCCATATTTAAAAAGATTAATAAATAAATACAATTTTTACAGTCATTGTTAATCGTAATACATAATTTCACCAGTCACTAAAAAAGTCACTATATCGATGTAATGATAAGCACAGTCTGTATATATAAAGGAGCTGACAGGAGCTCAAAGTCTTCCTCCCAAAGAAAAAGTATCTAATCTAGCACAGTTTTATCATTGGTAGAACATAAAATGAGTAAATATTTGAATATACTGTAGGCCTACGCATTTAGATTAAATACAATTTATGTAATTTGTCAAAACTTTAACCCACAGAAAAAAAAAATAAAAATAAAAATCAACCCGTGGCAGCAGTTTGAAAGTAGCCCAATTTTCAGGAGACTTGGCAACCCCAGAGTGTTTGTTAAAAGTTAACAATTAATTAAAACATAGAAATGTCCAAACCATGTGTGACAATGTATACATTTTACAGTATATCATCAAAGAAAAATGTGCATTTTAGAGACCTCTGTTTGTTTCTCTTTTCTAATATTCTGTTTACGGTTAAAAAGGTCATTGTTGACTCCAGGTGATGTTTGGACTGAATCCTTCAGCTCTACAGTATTCCTGAAATATTACTAACCACAATAACTCAGCTCTGCTTTACCTACTCAAAGCGTCTTTTAAAAACCTCAAGATGAAAGCTCTCCTGCTGGAAGGCTCTTGAATGTTAGTAATAATCTGGCTTTATTCGTACTAAAATTTGTCATGAAGAATGCATGCTGCAGCTTTAATTGTGTTGCTTTAATGGATGACCTTGTTTCCCTCAGCCTCTGGTTGAACTCCAATTAGATGAGACTGCAGTCTGTAATTTAAGGAAGCCTCTTATCATTTCTCTGTCTTTCCAGCCTGAGGGGACATACGGTTCACCGACGGTCACAAACTTCTGGGTATGATATGTCAGCAGGGGTAAATGCTAAAGAGAACACGGCAAACTGAGTCTAATATCATGTTTGCAATGGAAATCGATGACAGATGTCTTTAAACAGATGTCTATATTTGATGGTCCTGGGTGAAGAGAGGTTTTATGTATCTGTATATGTCCCTCAGCCCCCCTTTCACCATGTTTTGACTGGGGACAGCTGAGTGCTTTGGGTGAGGGACCTCACAGGTTTCTCTTCTCGGTCCAGATCAAAGAGAACAATAGTCTTGGCCTCTGATGAAGTTTAAGGTTATATGGCCTCTTAAATTAAGTTTTTTTCATGGTTTATTAAGGATAGTGTATTTCTAGGTGTATCTGACTTTCATCTTTCAGATGAATACAATCAGAGTTATATTAAAAATTGTCCTCTTCCAAGCTTTATAATGGCAGTGAATGGGCGTTGAGATTTTGAAGCCCCCAAAAAAGTGCATCCCTCCATCAATCATTAAAAACTACTCCACACAGCTCCACACATTTAAAACGTTATAAACCATAATCTCTATCTTTTTTTGTAAGTCATATACACCTGGCTTGAGGGTGAGTTTTGGGTGAACTATACCTTTAAAGGTGGTCTTTAGTTTGAAAAAATCTTCCACCACAAAAACTGCAAGAAGATTGACTATAGAAAAGAAAATCATATGCAGAAAAAAGGGTTGAAACATGGCTTCATGAATTAATTTCAGTTTACCAAACAAGCATAACATCATATACCTGACTTGCAGTAGAGAATCCTGAAAGAGTTTGAATAATTAATGCAATCAGCCATAATCATCGGAATTGGAATTGTACTGTGATTCTGATGCCAGACTTCAACCCTTATTATTTTGGAACAATATTATTCTGCTCTAATGATTGCTGTTTGTGAGACACGACTGTGAGGGAAATCAGCGGAAACACTTCGCGCTATAATTTTGAACCTTTCACAAGTTCTCTATAGGTATGAAAAGCTTGCATAATGGGGGCCATTAAGGGCCCCCTTCCCCCAACCCCTTCACCCTGGCCCCTCAGAATCTTTCATCCAGATGCCTGATTTCCTGACAGGGAGTGTCTTCTGCAGACGGGCTGTTCAACGTCAAAATTATGCTCTACAACCAGATCAGTTTCCTGGAGCAGTTTGGCACAACTAACTTTTGCAGAGCTATAGCTCAACAACATTTCCAAAACGGTCAAACTCATCTCAGGATTCATCACAGTCTCAGCAAACAGAGAACAGTTGTAAAACAACCAATGAAAACTAGAAAAGTAAGGTGTGCCAAGAGTTTTGAAAACACCTCAAAGTTTGAAGTATATTTAGGGCTTTGTTTGAATACTGTAAGATCTGTACAGCATTAAGAGCTGGATGAGCTCACTGATCAGTTTCTGTGTTTTAAACTACACCATTTCAATGGCATTCTCTGTATAGAGGAACTGGTCATTAACCCTCATTATTAAAGCAAATGGCATTTTATTTCAAGGGAGCTTTACAGAAATAATGTTTTTAATATGATCCCCACAGTCGGATACTATGTTAATTTTTCCCTTATTTGGGAAAAATATGATGTTAAAAAAATATTATCAAGCTATCAAGACGTTCTTTAAATATACATGGTTTGATAAAATAATGTTTACTTGCAACCCTAAAGTGCATAAAAATATCAGTTTTGAGACGCCTTTGGGTTCTGTATTTAGCCTCAGTTGCTAAATCAACCCTGTCACATGAAGTAGATGAATTACATCTGGACTTCTTCACAGCAGTTATTGAGACTATAAAAAAATCCTATTAATTATTCATTTCTGCTGCAGATTGTGTTTTGACAATTCAATTATTTAAATCAATTAAATTATCTGTCTGTCTGTCTGTCTATCGATCAAGCTATCTATCTGTCTGTGTGTGTGTCTGTCTGTCTGTCTCTATCTATCTATCTATCTATCTATCTATCTATCTATCTATCTATCTATCTATCTATCTATCTATCTATCTATCTATCTATCTCTCTGTGTGTGTGTGTGTGTGTGTCTGTCCATCTATCTGTTTGTCTGTCTATCTGTGTGTGTGTCTTTCTGTCTATCTATCTGTCTGTCAGTCAGTCTTTCTGTCTGTATCTATCTTTCTGTCTGTATCAGTCTATATTTCTGTCTGTCTGTGGTATTACAGTTTTTCTCAGTTGCTTTGGTACAGTTTTCTAATCATCCTTGACATTTGCAAAACAGTAAGTGCATTTCTCAAAACAGCTTGTACAAATAGCAAAACACCATGGATTACCTGCAAAAGCCAGTTTCTCGCTCAAAATCCTTATTTCATCTCTCAAAAATAAATGTATGTGTCAATGAACATGTCAGTGCCATCAGAATGACAAGTCCTTGTGTACGGATAAGACAGTCAAATTGCTTACTCATGCTGTCAAAATAACAGCATACTCTGGAGGGATGTTCTGATGTAAACTATGGCTACAGTTTTGATGGCAATTATTGTAAATTGTAGGTTACATGTTCGTGTATGTGGGAGTTTGATTGCAAGAGACTGGACAAGATTCACATTTACGCTTTTACTGTTTGTACTATAATTTGTTGTCAGACCATGTCATTGAGATACAGAAAGGAAAAGACAGCACTGCATAGCACAAAGAAAAAACAAAACAAAAAGTAGAAATGTGAACTTAGGACAATCTGAACTGTAAAACTGTACATGCAGTGCTGTAGGAATTACATTGCAGTCTTCCTACACCTCCTGACGTTCCGGTCTGTTGGGCAACAAATTCTCATCCACATCACAATGAATGTCTTCTCTTGCGATGCAGCATGGAAAGAATCTTTTAGAGTGTCTTATCCAGCCTCTGCAGGCATCTGCTGTGATGTCACCACACGCTGCATTCATGGCAGCCAGAAGGGTCATCTGTGTATGTGGCTGGCGATCATATACTTTCCATTCCTTAACCCCATTGAGGAAGTTTTCTCAGCATGGAGATGGAGAGTAGGGTGAGAGGAACTCCATCAGCATCTTGTTGTGGGCTGCAAACCATTGCCTGATGATGTTGGAGCGATGGAAACTGACATTGCCCCAAATGATCACGTACTTTGGCAGGTCATCTCCAATCTGACTCCTCTCTTGTTCAGGGATGAGATCCCTGTAGAGAGTGTCTAAAAAGGTGAGAAGACACTCTGTATTGTATGTCCCAATAATGGGAATATGCGTTAGCACACCATTCTCAGAGATAGCAGCACCCATGGTTATGTTCCCACCCCATTGGCCTGGCACATCAACTGTAGCTCTGTGGTCGATGATATTTCGACCACGCCTTCTGAGTTTCGTTAGGTTGAAACCAGCCTCATCCATGTAAATGAAGCTGTGCGGTGGTTCACTTGCAACCAGTTCCATTATACACTATATCCAGAAGACACAAAATGAGTTTTATGAATTACATGCATTTTCATTTTGGTCGATACAGTTACATGAAATGTATACAGCACATATTGCATCTTTTCTACAGCCATAGCAAATGTGTAAAGGTCACACTTACTGTACATCACTACACGATGTTGTACTGTTTACTGTGAGGTACAGTTGCTGCATGCACATACATGTTTTACCTGTACATACTGGTAGCACAGCTCCTTCACTCTTTCACCATTTCTTTCAAACCATTTCTTTTATTTCAAATGGAACAGTGTACAGCTGCTTCATATTCATTTGGTGTCTTTTCATCACCCTGTCAATGGTTGAGATGCTCCCTTTTGGAGGTTTTCAAAGATGTTGTTGTCCTCTATAATGGCACTCTTTATCTCCCTTAGTCTTATGGCATTGTTTTCTACAACCATGGTGCAAATACTGTAGCCTCCTCCTGTTCAGGTGTGAAAAGGGGCCCACTGCCACCCCTGTGAAGTTGTCTTGCAGTCCTATGTGGAAAAAATATAGTAATGTAAAACACAAAAAGGAGTAAGATAAAATGTCACTGTTTAAAAGTATACTTACTGTATATTGTAAAATGCAAGCGGAATACTGTAATATTGTATGAAGCATTACAGAAAATATACAGTATTACAGTACAGTGCCTATTGTTCGATTACATACCTGTTCTGTCGACGAGTGATTGAGGACACAGTTGTTCTCCCAACATTTGGCTGCACCCTTCGACCAGCCTCAGCCATTGTAAGCCCATGATTGAGAACATGGTCTACAAGTGTGGCTCTTATCTCATCAGGAACACGTGTCCTCAGCCTCTTCTGCCTCTTCCTCTGTTTTGCCTCCCAACTCCTCCGCCACGCAGCCTCACTCCTCTACTTCTTCTCTCTGGCTGTTGACCCTGTCCAATTCCTTGTCCTTCCATTGTCAGACATTGAAACATTGTGTTGTGCTCCGGCTATATTTGCAAGTTGATGGTTCATGGGATGCTCCTTCGTTAGAGAAAATCAAGATTCACCTGGGAGCAATTTACCAATTCAGGACAGATTTAGAAAAAAAAAGTCTAATGGAAATGTATAGAAATATGCTTGACATATTATGACAACTTGTTCAACTATTTTGTATGTAAAGACTTATGCTATGAACTAATGCCTAAATGTTGTGGGGGGTGAGACTCTTCAACAGAGACCCATTATAATACATTTTGATCAACATGACATATGCAATTGATAATGCAGAAACAGCAGACAATTGTACATAATAATTTGCATGGATGTACCAAAGCATTTGCAACTTGTTCAAAGAAATTAGAAACTGCTTTTTTGATGTGCACAAGTGAGACAATGATGACAATGATGTGAAGATTGAACAGGTAGTTTTGAGAATTTCAATTCTGATCTGAGAAATGTACCAAAGCGACTGAGAAAAACTGTATTGTTTTGCATTATAGAGTTCATGAAGATGTGGATCAACTGGGCTGATAAAGTCGTCGTAGAGTCTCTGAGAAAGAGAACCAGGGCAGAAGTCAGAGGTCAGAGACACTGAACACACAATCCTGCTGAAGAGCCTCTAAGCTCAAATGATTAAGTGGCCTTTTGCTTTATAACATTTGCCAGTGGAAACAAAAGGACAGAATAGCTGGATAAAGCTGTCTCTAAAGGATAATGCCCTGAAATCCAAGCGGACTTGGACCTCAGAGAAGAAGATAAGACAGAAGTTCAGCAAGCCGGTGGGAATTTATAGACATTTAAAACAGTCTTAGCCTAAGCAAATTACTCTGGGGCATGACTTAAGGACCCTGAGCAGTGCGTTGATCTGCTTTTCTGCATAGGCAATGAGCCTGTCATTAGCGTCACTGGAATCTGCTCTTCCTGTTGTGCTGTTTGTGCTCCTGCTGAAGATGGCAGCTAATGAGGGCACAGACTGCTTTGCTGTCATCTGTTATCTGAGTCACTCATAATGCTGTAAGAACTTACTGATATAAATGGGTAAATTAAACATGCAAAATGCCTCAGATGTCGTCAGAGACACAATATGATAATGAAGGAAAATTATCAAGACGGGTCATGAGAAAGCTATACCTGTAGATCAAATATCAAAGAATATCATTAAAAAGTAAGGCAATAAGCAAATGACTGTAAAGGCAATGGAATGACAATGAAAAAAATCATGGAAATTCAATGGTCAAAAAGGATGGGAACACTTAAGTACACTGTTTTCATGCAAGGCTTATCCGGCAGTTAGACAATGTTATGGATGCAGTGTTTTGGCCATAAATAATAGAAGAGTATTGCAAATGGTGTAGAAATGGTTTTAGTATGTGATTTAATGACAGATCAGAGGAGCACATGTTAACACGGTACAGTTACAGATATTCCATTGAGGGAGATGAACAAGACCACGAGTCCTTTGATGTGTCAACTGAACAGCTCCTAAATCTCTCTGAAAACACACAGGCGGCTGGTGTGTGTATGTGTGTCTATGCATCATGAAGCATAACAGACCGAACTGATCTGCCCATATGCTCTCCCGGATGCTGGAGCAGTATGGTCTAGATCTCTGCACTCCCACCCCTCAGGTGTCTTTTGTTCCCACCACGGTGTCTCTCCCTTCTAGTCACAGAGTCACTTTGAAGTGCCAATCAAATCACAAAGAACAAACCGCTAGCACAGAATATATGACTTTCTTCCTTTGTCTCTCACTCTGTCCTTTTGTGCATTTTTTTTTTTCACTTTTTCAAACTCTTGAACACATGATGGAATTATTAGCATATTAAAAAAAGTAACGATATGGCATAGCAGGGTCGTGGACAGCAGGGAACAACAATGCAAAATGTGAAAGTAAAATTAAACTAGCATGTGTTCCAGCATAGTTTTAATAGCAAAATAAAAAGGCTTAACTTTTAAAATGATGAAGAAAACATTTCCAATATATTTTATTACGACATGTCCGATCAAACTTGGGGTATTAAGGCACTTGGTAGAATCAAGACATCAGTCTTGACCTTGAACATCTTTTCTAGAAATGATCGCTGTCATTCGATCGACCTCACAGTCCTCACTTCACTGTAAATGTAACACAAAAAAACTGGTGTATAAACAATTTTCACTTAAAAACTGCTAGTAAATTTCATGATTAATTGCAAAGAAACAGCAAGTATGAAAGGTATTTCAGTTTTGTATCTGTTATGCTTATGTTTATGATAAATGTAAGTATTTGTTTTGTCACTTTTTATTTGTGGAGGGTTTTTCCTGACAGGAAGCAAATGTGTTTCGCAGACACCAGTGCATGCAGGAAGTGCAGATACAGTCATCTCACACACATACACACCGTGTGGTAGATGAGATAAAGGGATTAGTGGACTGCGGTTGTGTGCTTCTGCTCAAACTCTGACTGACATGGCAGCTCTGCATAATCCTGATAATCCTGAAGAATGCTACAGGTGCTGGAGGTCCAAGGCCTCTGACCTGAGGCCAAACTCACACACACACACACACACACACACACACACACACACACACACACACACACACACACACACACACACACACACACACACACACACACACACACACACACACACACACACACACACACACAAGCAGTCAGATCTCAAGTTCAACAGTTCCTTAAACTTTACTTCCCTATTCTAGAATAACATCATCTATACCCTACATCTCTTTTCATGCTAAGTGTTTGGAGCCACTGTGACATATTTATAGCCAAGAGCGAGAGACGAGCAGCGGGAGACGTACAAACATCTGCTGGAATCGTGCCTAAACAATTCTGCATCGGGAATCCTCCGTGAAACGACTGTCATTTCTCTCACAGCGCTTAAACAAGCAAACAGAACTGTTGTTCAGTTTTATTGCACAGCTCATTGCATGAAGAATCGGTTTATGCTTCTTTAAGTCATTCATCATGAAGAGACTTGTGCAAAGCCTGGTATTCTGCTTTTTATAAGCACATTTGCCAGTGTAATTGTCAAAGCAATTAAGACCAAAATTACATGTTCGTGTTTACATCCTTGTAACATTTTCTTGAGGACAGAGAAAGATAAGTCTGGGCTCATATTTCTTATTGTTCTTAAAGCTATTGTTAATTTCATTTTCATTAATCTAATGTAGTCATGATGATTCAGTCACAATAAAGAATATTGTAACTTATTGAGTATAAAACTAGTGAAATAAGTTTAATTATAATGCTTGGCTATACCCGACAACCCATTTTCTACAGTGTGCAGCACATGTATTATTTGTTAGAAATGAAATAACATTGTTTAAATGTAGCATACATGAATTTGCATAAGGGAGACCAGGGCTAGTTGTCACAGGGATACAGTAATGATTCAGTAAGGATGCATTAAATTGATCAAAAGTGTTTTGTGTGTGTGTGTGTGTGTGTGTGTGTGTGTGTGTGTGTGTGTATGTGTGTGTGTGTGTGTGTGTGTGTGTGTGTGTGTGTGTGTGTGTGTGTGTGTTTTTGTTTTGTTTTTTGTTTGTTAAATTTTTTAATGATTTTTTATTGGTTTTTGTGTTTTTGTTTTGTGTTTCGTAAAGTGTTTCAAAAGTGTTTCTTGGTTTTTATTTTTTATAAATTGGTTTACATATGTTGTTTTAAAAGTGACTGTAAAGACATTTCTACTTCAAATGAAAGCTGCTATTTTGAACTTTCTATTCTTAAAAAAAAAGAAAAAAAAGAAAAGAAAACATAAAATAAAAATAAATAAATAAATAGGTAAGTAAGTAAATAAATAAATAAATGCTGATGCTGAAAATTCAGCTTTGAATCTATCTCAGGAATAAATTTAATTTTAAAAGTTATTCAAATAGAAAACAACTATTTTAAATCGTAATAATATTTCACAAAATTACAGTTTTTTAATCTATTTTTGATATATGCAGCCTTGGTGAACATAAGAGGCTTCTTTCAAAAACATAAAAAAAGAAACTCACCGACCCCAAACTTTTGAACAATTTTGTAGTTTAAATTACGATAATTTTTCTTTAAAGCAAGCTGTGATATTTTTATTGGGATAAGTTGTCACATACTTGTTCATGAAATAAACTATTATGTGGCAGGTTCCCGTTTCCTGTTTATTAAAGTAGGAGTGGCAGTTGTTTTCCAAATTAAATCTAAATAATAATAAACAAGGATTAAATAAAACGCTTAAGCCTTAAGAGCTTGGGCATGAGTTCCGATTGGCCAATCCCGCTGCCAATCACACGCCCCTCTTCTTTAAATAGCGTACACGGCCCGTCGTTCACTCAGATGTAAAGAACCAGTGAGGCGGTGGTGGAGTGATGCGCAAAGCCGCGCTCGTGCCAGTGTAAAAACTGTGGCTTCCTACATCTCCGCTAGACTGCAAAATGAAATGAATTCAACATCTGCCGGGGACTCATGCTCCTGTTCTTCCTCTCCCGCGGAGATGTCTGCATGTTACAGGGACCTATGCGGAGGAGCAAGTAACTTTGCCAATATGCCCTATTGGACATTGCCATTACACACAGGAGAGTCCTATGGAATATAGTCCGCACTGTCACTCCACTCAGCCGGTGAAAAACAAACTTTTCGTGTTCTGCATCATGCTGTCACTGTGGGTGTACATGCTGTACTGCTGCGTGGGCTACTGCTCCACCACACCGAGTTTCATGATGGAAGAAAGGAGCAGCAGGAATCCACTCAAACACCTCCAGAAACAAGACCTGGAGATGTTCCTCAAAAGCCAGTCCGGGGACTTACTAAACAACGAGAGTGATGCTGACAGCAAAGGAGACGGCTGGGAGGAAAATAAGGGCGATGCTGCTTATGACGAGGACTCGGGAGTAGCAGGTGCCCTGAACGGGTCCGAGACCAAAAAGTTGCCCCAAGCGATTATAATAGGGGTGAAGAAGGGCGGGACGCGCGCGCTGCTCGAGTTTCTGCGCCTCCATCCTGATATCCGCGCGGTGGGAGCTGAGCCGCACTTTTTTGATCGCAACTACGAGAAAGGACTCGAGTGGTACAGGTACGGTTTTTTTTTTACACACTGGTATTTATATGTAGGCTACGTTTATCATATCGTCAGGATAAAAGCGGATTAATACCGCGGAATTATGTGGCTCATATTCATCCCAGTAGTGACACATAAACCTGTCAGTAATTGTCATATTGTGAACTAGCCTATAGGGGGCTTGAGGGGCTCTTACTTTCGAAGGTTTTCAAGGAATGAAAAAACAAACAAAAGATTGACGATTCTCAACGTTTTAGTTTTTTACATACCCTGTAGGCTACTTGCACATATAGGTCTACATTTCATGGGGTTTTCGGAAAATCAAAAGAGCAAATTCTAAAATAGAATTACATTAATATTAACATTAATAATTAATGACCTCAAAAAACGAAGACCTATAAATACATTTCCATGACCTTTGTGTTTTTTTTTTTTTTTTAATAATTTTGTGTAATCGATCATTGGCTATTACATTTTACATAGGCTATCACAAACATAACTAATGCTGGGAATTATAAGCATATGCTACATTAAAAGAAATCAAGGGAGAGAAAAGGCAGCTTGTTGGATGCAAACATGTAGCTATATTTAGTCACACCGTTATGTTGGACTTATGGGAATAATTCTTTCCAGCACAGTGTTTGGAAATGGTGAACTAGACCTAGATAAAATGTTGGAATGACTCAAGACAAACATAGACTAAATAAACATTACGCTCTCTGCTTGTGTAACACCCCTCACAGTCAGGTGCACTTGCACAACATTATCAGTCCGTAGAGGTTTGACCTTCACCTTTGATTCCTAGTATTTTGATTCTTTTACCAGACAGCCATATAGAGAAAACAGATTAAATTAACTGTTTTCCATATATTTTATATTAACTTTGAATGAGTTGTAATAGGGGTTAATCAGGTTAATAGGGACATTTTCCCCCAGTCATCTCAATGGCAAAAAGTGTCCCATTTTACCCGAATTCACCCCAACACAGAAAGTTGTTTTGGCCAGTTCCCAGTTAACTGGGAACGTTCTCAGAACTTCCCAGGCTAACGTTCTGGCAAGATTTTCTAAAAGTTCTACTAAGCAACATTAGTAGAACTTTCATTCAAAGTTATCTGTCTGGTCAACGTTAGCACAAACATTTTTTTTTATATGTAATTCATATAATTTTTATTTTTTTTTTCCTGAAATGTTTCAGCTGGATGTTTGTCTAACGCTTTTTAAACATTACTATTGGTTTCAGAACATTCAAATCATTCAGCAGTAACATTAATGTTTGCAATATGATAAAATGGAATGTTCCCTCATGCTCATGTAACCAAGAAAAAAATTGATGTTTTGAATGTTCATTGACTATCACCAGTAAATTTTGTCCATTTTGCTATTTATTTTTTATTTATTAGACCTTAGATTGGCCAATCATAGTTCAAACTAATAATCAAACTATGTAATTTGTTTCATATATCAGCAATATACACAAAATGAAATGTTGACACATTCTATTGGAAACACTAGCAAAGGAAAATGCACCCCAAAGCTTTTTATCGTTCGAGCTGATATACAGACTTTCTGTGGAGGAATCTGAAGTCCCAGTTCCTTCGCTATTGACAGAACACAGTGGGAATACAGGGAAGAGGCAAAGAGCAGGATGAGCCCCTTTATCCAGGAAGCCCAGCAGACTAATTGTGTAGCAGAAACATGGAGAGAGAAGCATGTAGCCAGGTGGCCAAGTCTCCTGTGGAGGTATTGAGCTCTGCTTCACTGTTAGTCCAGCACAGAGGAGGTGTCCATGTGCTCCCTGTAGGAGGCGTTTGGAAGGGTGACTGAGCACAGCAGGGTTTTAGAACTGTACATGCAGCGTGACTTTTTATACAATGCTTTTGAAGAAACAGAGGGGCTGATCAATTAAATAAACTGGCCATTCATTTGTGGAAATTTATGTTTCTGTTTCAAATATTGAAATATTAACACATTACAATTATACATCACAATATGACATTAATATGAACCCTGCAAAGTGTAAACCCTGAAATATTAGTCAGAATAATATATATATATATATATATATATATATATATATATATATATATATATATATATATATATATATAATATATATATATCGATTCCCCGGGAACACGTGATAGGTAAAAGTTGATAGCCTTAATGCACTGTAAGTCGCTTTGGATAAAAGCGTCTGCTAAATGCATAAATTTAATTTTAATTTAATTTAATATATATATTTACATTTACATTTAATCATTTAGCAGACGCTTTTATCCAAAGCGACTTACAAATGAGAACAGTAGAAACAATCAGATCAACGAGAACAACAACGGTATACAAGTGCTATGACAAGTCTCAGTTAGTCTAGTACAGAACACGTAGCCAGGGTTTTTTTTTTTTTTTTTTTTTTTTTTTTTTGGGAATATGATAGAAAAGAAAAAAGGTAAGTACTAGTATTAGTTGGTTAAGTGCAGGCGAAAAAGATGAGTCTTTAGATGTTTTTTGAAAATGAGTAAAGACTCAGCTGTTCGAATTGAGATCGGGAGGTCATTCCACAAGCTGGGAGCAGTCCAGGAAAAAGTCTGTGAGAGTGATTTTGAACCTCTTTGTGATGGCAACACAAGGCGTCGTTCACTTGCAGAGCGCAAACTTCTGGAGGGTGCATAAGATTGAACTAGTGAGTTTAGGTAAGTTGGCGCCGTGCCAGTGGTCGTTTTGTAGGCAAGCATCAGTACCTTGAATTTGATGCGAGCGGCTACTGGTAGTCAGTGTAACCTGATGAGGAGAGGAGTAACATGGGCTGTTTTCGGCTCATTGAAGACAACCCTCGCTGCTGCATTCTGGATCAGTTGTAGAGGCTTGATAGTACATGCAGGAAGGCCCGCCAGGAGAGCATTGCAATAGTCCAGTCTGGGAGAGAACAAGAGCTTGGACAAGAAGTTGGGTGGATTGCTCTGACAGGAAGGGTCTAATCTTCCTAATGTTGAATAAGGCAAATCTACAGGACCGGGTCATTGTAGCAATATGGTCTGTGAAGATTAACTGATGATCCATCACAACTCCTAGGTTTCTGGCTGTCCTGGAAGGAGTTATGGTTGACGAACCCAGCTGTATAGAGAAGTTATATATAATATAATATATATAATATATTATTTAATATTTAATTTTTAATTTTAATGGCAATTATAAAATTATAATTTAATTTTAATTATATGGTGAAATATATAAAATTCTGATAGCCTGTAATATTAATCAGAAATATCTTAATAACACTATAACAGACTACTTGTATAAAATCACTCACAATTTCTTAATAGGATTTAATAGAATCATATTTAAATAGTTAATTGTCTGATCCAAACTCTTTATTGTGACAGTCAAAACATACAATGTAATGCAATACAGTGATGACTGACAGATATAAACAAATAAACATTCCTCAAAAGCCTGATGTATCATAGTTGATGCATTTTTAAATGATTTTCATAAACATGATGCATTTATAATCAAGTTAATGTACGGTAAGTTTCAGTCTGTGTAATGTAAGTGTTTAGCTTGAAAATATTAGGCTACTAAAATAAACAATTTATTCAAGTTAAGATTTCAGCAAAAAGACGATTATGTTAACAGGCATAATTTTACTTGCTAAAAAGCATAAACTATCAATCAGACAACAGAGGGCATAGATTTTATACAACAGGCTTTTCAGCAAATTTCTGATTTTGTTGATTGTCAAATACCATACAATACGTATACGAGGGTTTATGGCATGGAATTTTTTTTAAGCTACAATGGTACTAAATTATATTCATATAGCATTCAGTATATTCTAAAGTATAATGTGGTATCCTCTTATCTTGTTTTTTGAAGAAAACTTGATTATTATAGCCATAAAATGTTATGTTGTTCAAGAAAACTTAATGTGGCAGTTTGAGAGGACACAAAAAAATAACAGAGATGTTTTCAGAAAAGGACTTTTTGAAAAGTTCTCTGACACAATCATATTACTTACTGACTCCAAAGCAAACATCCCGGCAGTCTGATAGAGTTACAAGGAGTAGCTTGTTTGTGGATGGCAGATGCTGGCAGTAAATTGAAAGCGAGTCTATTGAGTGAGATGTTGAATGTTTCAAAAGAGGATCTGTTGAACCCCTGAGGTTCTGCATTAACCCCAGTGAGAAAGAGCAGGCAATTAGAGTGAATTGTGTTGTTTCTTTCTTCACTTTGTATGCAAATGTGCTCAGAGGGTGAAAGTGCTTCTTGAGAAACCCAGCAGGATCTCCCTCAAAAAAAAAAAAAAAAAAAAAAACACCCTAAAAGGAGCAGAATGAGGGGATTCTTAAAACACACACGTAACTTTTCTTCAGTCTTAAAAGATGCTGCTGTTGTGTTTACTGTTAAAATTGCTGCTAGCCTTTGTGTGGGATGGTAAGGCACAACTAGAATGATGGATTTCTTCTGTGTGAAAATGCACAAAGCCAGTTGCTTATAATAATTTATAAATCCTTGGCTCTTCTCTTAACTGGCGCATGAAGGGAGTGTAGCGTTTCTATTCAAAAACTTAGTAAGCAACCTTCCTGTCAGCTGCCTGAAATAAAAAACTCACATATATCCTTATCTCAAGCTAATACTCTAATTTATACAGCAGAACATAGAAATATTGAATGAAATAGTCAATTTATGTGATGTACTGTATATACTGCCGGCTTAGGCCAAGGCTGACATAAAACATATTTTTCTATGAATGTTATCATTGAATTGAAGGAGAATTCAAAACTAGACTAGAAGTAAAATTATTTAATTGTCCCTATATTGTCCTATATCTTTGAACAGATGTAAATTCTGAGTTATGAGAGTGCATGAATGCAAAGACGTCATAGTTCGGTCATGAAAGGACCCGCAGGCCCCCACCTTGTGCTTTGATGCGGGTCTGGAACGTGTCCCATAGAAACTCTGTCAGATTATTTGAAGTAGCTGTATACCACCACTTCTCGTACCCTCCTGGGTTTTTTGACAAAGTGACATTCCCACAAGAATTCCTTCTCAGGTTGGGTCTCTGCTCTCTTAAAATGACCCGGGCTAAGCACTCATTTTGCTTGTGAACAGGTGTGTAGGATATACTTAAGCAAAAGGGTACGAGGCGGTGTTCTCTATTTTTAAAAAATCATGGCTAAAAGGGCTTGCAAAACATCTAGGTGTAAGGGCAGGATACAAATTTTCTTAAATGTTATTTTGTTAAGCTAATTAAAAGAGATGGCAGCTAATGCCACTATGGGTGGTGCACGGCAAGGCTAAATATAATATATACACACCATTTTTAAAAATAAAGGTTCTTTATTGGCATCTATAGTTCTATAAAGAAACTTTAACATCCATGGGAACTTTTCATTGCACAAAAGTTCTTTAGAGTGAAAAAAGGTTCATAAATGTTTTAAATAAAAGAAGAAAAAATGGTTCTATAAGAACTGAAGGTGCTTTGGGAAACCCAAAATTGTTTTAATTTATGGCATCACTACAAAAATGCCATTTAAAATAATTGTTTTCTATTGTAATACATATTAAAAGCTTTTATTTCTGTGATGCAAAGCTGAATTTTCAGCATCATTACTCCACCCTTTCAATGTCACATGATCCTTCAGAAATCACTCTAATATGCTGATTTGTTGCTCTTGAAAATTAATCTTTTGTAACAAGTGTGTATTCTTAGAAGAAGAAAAAATTATCTTGAAAGAATTACATTGTAATGTAAGTGTCATTTGTGTCCAAACATGTTATAAACATCTTCAAAGAAGCTGATTTACATACAGTCTACATACTCATCTAACACAAACATAAGTACTGCAAAAGCAACCTAGGTGTGCTATCAGAGCTGTGATTGTAACAACTAAAAACATTGAGAAATTCCACTGAACAGTTGCATTAGCAGACAGCAACTTGGTAAATCCCTGCTGCAAAGTGCTGTTCTATGAGCATCTCAGACTATCCCGAGGGAACTTCAAACAGCACTGACACTTTAAAGGCATCAACAACAGCCTTTGAAATGCTACCTGATTGCAGATAATGTAAACATAGGTTTACAGAGAGCTCTTCAAAAACAAGCTCAAGAGAAGACACAGCTCACTTCCCTCTAGACAAAACAAGGTAATAACAGCCATCTAACACAGCAGGCTCTCTAATTTAACCCTGTGCTGCTGGAGAACTTTATTTCTCTAACGGTCCAAGAGTGCAGTTTAATCTTAAACTGTGGCTAGTAAAGGCTTTATCACTATCTTTAGAAGTTTGGTTTTTCCTCTGTATTGTTCTTGGCTGCAGAGTTGGCTTGCTAAAAATCCCCATTTACTCATTTTTTATTAATTTATTATTAGTGCTTGCTACAGTAAGCATCATCACTATTGCTTATACTTAATGGTAAGAGTTTTTCAAAACCTTTAAAGGGGTCATATGATGCAATTTAAATATTTCCTTTCTCTTTGGAGTGTTACAAGCTCTTGGTGCATAAAGAAGATCTGTAAAGTTGCAAAGACTAAAGTCTCAAATCCAAAGAGATATTCTTTATAAAAGTTAACGGTCAACCAAACTCCCCTAAAACGGCTCATTCTAACACGCCCCCACATGTCTGCGTCACTATGTGGGAAGATTTGCATAATGCCACCCAGATGTTCACGCAAAGACAGAAGGCGTACCTTTTATTCTCGTTGTAATATTGTTGTTGCCGCCATGTCGTATAGATGCTGTGTGTTTCACTGTGAAAGCGAAACTACTTTGTTTGGCATTCCAAAAGAGGACGATATCCGCTTCGTCATGCCTGGGGCTGATCTGTGCTGATCGATGAGGAAATACATCAACGTTCAACCGGGGGTCATCACATGTGGTTGCCGCAAGCCCAACGGACGGTCCTTCATAGAATCCACCGACCGCACAATTCTCAAGCTGCCTGCCTCTGCTCACTCAAGCCGGCCTCCGCTCACTCTAGACCGCTGCTCACTCTAGGCCTCCGGCCTCTGCTCACTCAAGATCGCAGTGTGTGACGCTGTTTCGTTGAGAAAGCGAAACTACTTTGCTTGGCCTTCCAAAAGAAGACACGACTAGAAATCATGTTTATATCACGTTTATAATGGGTTTTATGTTTATGTCTCCAGGTTTCCCTCTGGGCCACTACAAAAGGCTCTGCTTTTGTATCTAGGGGACTGTGAACATAATTGCAGTGATATAGAGGCCCCTCTCCCCCCACATGCATCTATGTCTCAGTAGGTTTATGTTTTTTTTCACACCACTTATTAATGATGAGAGTCCAGAGAGAAATAGCAAGAGAGGTTTCTAATATTACATAAGATAATGCACTGCATGCATTTAAAAAAAAAATGTTTTTTAATTGTGGTAGGTGGTTAATGAGCTCGACCCACTACAATCCCCCTGACAGGATTAACCCTCAATCCCTCGACTCCTCAAAGCACTTCTCTCTTCTCCTCTCGTTTCCTCCTTCAGTACAAACTCTTTCCCACCTCCCCACTTCATTCCAGTAATTGTTTAGATAGTATCTATTAAACTTTGTCTTGAAGGAGAGGTTAAGACAACAGTCTTTGCCTAGTAAAGTATCTGTATATAAATACCTCATTATCAGGCGTAATCATTGCGGCAACATATCTTTCCCTAATTTCAACCCCACGCTAATTTTATTTTCAAACATCTGTCAATGTCAAAATTCTTGTCACTGCGAACTAAAAATAACTTAGGATAAATCGGCTGTTGTTTCAAGCAGAATAGTTGACAGGCTTGTCCAAACTGCATATTTACATTAATCTTGTTTGACAGTTTAAAGGGCTAATATATATATATTATATATATATATATATATATATATATATATATATATATAGTGATTGTTTTTATTTATTTATTTATTTATTTGCTCTCCTGACTGCTTACCATTTTAAAAGTTTGTGGATTGGTGGATTTTCTAATGTTTTTGAAAAGTGTCTTATGCTCACCAAAATTCAGAAAACCCCCAGCAATATTATATAATATTATAACAGTTTAAAATAACAGTTTTCTGTTTGATTAGCCTATATTTTAAATGTAATTTATTCATGTAATGTAAAGCTGTATTTTCAGCATGACTTGCAACATTACTCCAGTCTTCAGTGTAACATGATTATTCAGAAATCATATTTGCTGCTCAATATATTACATATATTATTACTATTGTTATTATTATCAATATTGGAAACTGTTGTGTTGCTTAATATTTTATGTTGAAACTGATACATTTTAGTATGATTTGATAGAAAGTCCAAAAGAACATTTGAAATAGAAATCTTTAGCAACAATGTGCAAGTCTTTTGATCAACTTTATGCATTGCTGCTGAATATAAGTATTAATTTCTCTCTCTCTCTCAAAGAAAAAAATCTTACTGACCACAAGCTTTTGAATGGTAGTGTCAATTATTGTGGTCAAAGTGTTCAGCTGTATTTTTTTTTTTTTTAGGTTTAATCTCTTTTATCTCAAACAACTCAAGTGAAAATTTGATTCCTCATGATAAAACTTATGATGATGTTTGTGATTGTAAGTGACAGTGTTGATATCTTGTCCTCAATCTACCTTGTCTGACACTGCATTGACCCAGAGTTTGTTGTTCACATCATTACGTGCATTATTGCAAGTGTCTGGTCTTGCATAAACCTCACTCGACCTAGTTCAGCCGTTCCCTGCTTGCTAGCTAAAGTTAAAAGACTAATTTGCCAATTACAGCATCTGACCTGATACTGCTGATTCAGGTATCATGAGAGGGAAATGAACTCTGCATAAACATGCACAAACCTGCTCTTAAATAAAACAATGAGGGGAAAAGGAGGATGCTGTATCTTTTATGTACATTTCCAAGCCTTTGTGTGGTTCATTTAGTGATCTGTATTAAGCTATGGCCATGAGGAGGATTATTATAAAACTGTAAGAGGGATTAAGGGGAATGTAAGGAGATGGGTGTTTTCTCTTTTGTGCTAAATAAATATACACAAGTGCAGTGATCCAGTCACTATAACTCCTATTAACTCTGAGTGTCTGTGTAGCTTCTCAGATTTACTTATGTTTGGTTATGGATCTGAAAATATGGATTACCCCTACAGTTTTGGTCCAATCTTATGTTGTTCTGATATAAAAAAAAAAAAAAAAGATATAAAATATGGTCCAATTTGCAGCTTATTCTGGCCATAAAGGTTCTGCATTGATAAGAAGAGGTTTAAACTTGTTTAACAATAACGTGCTTGCAAAATTAAATAAGTGGCTTTTATGTTACTGTATTGAAACATTTAATTGTAAAGATTAAAAAACGCACACTGTTAGAATGCTGTTAGAGAAACATATTTAGATTATTTATACACTAAATACACTGGATACAACCTTCTGCAAAATGCAATTTTGTCTTTTTGGGTGCAATACTCATTAGACAGTCCTGGGTGTCCCTTCTAATGCTTTGAGCTTTGTGTCAGACAGAGAAGTGTGTGTCCTACGATAGTCCTGCTGTTTTTCATATCTGTGCTGTCTGTTATTATGAATCGTTCTTTGATACTCAGCCTCCCCATGCCTCTCTGCTCCTAGGGAACTAATGCCCAAAACTGAGGAGGGTCAGCTGACCATGGAGAAGACACCAAGCTACTTTGTAACCAAGGAGGTCCCAGCCCGGATCCACGCCATGTCCAAGGACACTAAGCTGATAGTTGTGGTTAGAGACCCAGTAACCCGGGCGATCTCGGACTACACGCAGACCCGCTCAAAGAAACCAGACATCCCTTCCTTTGAGAACTTGACTTTCAAAAACATCACAGCCAATCTAATAGACACCTCGTGGAGCGCGGTGCAGATCGGCATGTACGCCAGGCATCTGGAGCAGTGGCTGCAGTTCTTCCCCATGAGCCAGCTGTTGTTTGTGAGCGGGGAGCGTCTGATCAGCGACCCGGCCGGGGAAATGGCCCGCGTACAGCACTTCCTGGGCCTGAGGAGGGAGGTCACGCACAAACACTTTCACTTTAACCCCACCAAGGGCTTCCCTTGCCTCAAAAGACCTGAAAGCAACAGCAAACCGCACTGCCTCGGCAAAACTAAAGGCCGCACGCATCCAAACATCCATCCTGATGTGATTCAAAGACTGCGAGAGTTTTACAAGCCATTTAACAAAAAGTTCTACTACATGACTGGCCATGACTTTGGCTGGGACTAATTTGTATTAGTTTTTGGAAAGACATTTTTAGAAAATAATTAATTGTAAAAAGTATAGAACTCTATTTTATAATAATTTATTGAAAATAATATACTCACTCGGCTGCCTATCTGTTGTTGTACATCCTGCGAGTTTCTACCTTTTACATTCTGCTCAAATCTGTAAGCTTGATATTTTGTCTTTTTTAATGGAAAAAAAAAATTGACGTAGGAATTTAGGACAGGGGATGTTTGACAAAGGAAAATAGCACAATGAAACTAATTACGGGTATATGATGAGTCATTCCAGTTTCATAACAGGCCCTAATTTTTGCTTTAGTAAACATTATCTACTGTTTTTTTTTTTTTTTTTTTTTTTTTTTTTGAGGATTCCAGCATGTCATCATTCATTATAAAGGGCCATTATTTAGTCTCAGCTGTTCCAAAGCCACATTTTGTGGATTAATACTCATAAAGCTAGACGAACTGTTAATAATGCTCAATAAAAAATAATGTTTGGGACACCAGCTGTTTAAGAAAATGGAATTTTCTACATCAGCATTACACAGGAAGTCTGTGAAGATGGATATTTGAACTGTGTTTGATTCTCTGTTACAAAAGTCTAAGACTGTATTTATAATTCTCGAGAAGAGAAAGGCAATGCAACGCAGCTCGACAGAAATGTTCACACATCTCTGTCTCTATAATGACTTCATGTTACTGTAAGGTTTTGCATGAAACTTGTCATGAAATGTTTTTCTTAAAAAAAAAGATTCTTAAGGGCCTTTTCAGTATGAATATGTAATGGAGAAGTTTAGTTAAGTCATTTCACAACTTACAGGAATTGCAAAAATGGAAAGTGAAATTTTCCTAGTCATGATTTTTATTCATAGCTACATCAGTGGTTGAGTTTTATTCAGCCCTTATTGTGTACTTTCAAATGCTGTTGCTTTTTTAATGAATCCGATGAAAATGAGTTCAAAATGATTGTACGCTTGTTTCTTTTCAACTTCAGACCCAACAGTCCTGTCCGAGGTACGAGACCCTGAGTATTTCTGTGCTGTGAAGAAATAAATCTATTTTTTACCAGAGCATAACATGTTGTATATTCTAGTGCTGAACATACAGCTTTGCATCACAGGAATGAATTACATTTTAAAAGTATATTCAAATAGAAAACAGTTATTTTAAATTGTAATAATATTTCACAATATTACTGTTTTTACTGTGTTTTTGATCTTACAGAATCCAAAGTTTTGACTGGTAGTATATTATAGCCTAAAATCTTTATTAGATCTTCAAATAATTAAAAAATAATAATTTCTAAAGTAACTTGGATTTGTTTATTTGCACATACGTTCATATACACTAATCTGTACTTACTGATTCTGCCACAAAATTAAAAAAAAGGTAATTGTGAGTTTATGTCTCACAATTGCAAATTATAAACTTGAGTTCACATCTCGCTATTATTACTTATTTTATATAAGTGTATATCTAACAATTTTTATGATTTTTATTTAATTTTTTTGTTTTGTTTCAGACACTTTGTTTACATTACAATTCATTTTTTATTTATTTATTTATTTTGCAATTGCAAGTTTATCTCTCACAGTTTCAGCTCAAAAATTTTCAGAATTCTAAGCTTAGATCTCGCAATTCTACCTTTTTCACAGAATTCTACGTTTACATATCATAATTCTGCCATTTCTCCCCAGAAATCTCAGTTTACATCTCACATGTTAAAATTCTGTACCTCAGAAGTGTGAGGAAACAGGCAGAATTTTGATATAAATAGTTTCAATTAATTTTTTTTATTATTCCAATGTTGGAAACCATCTTCCATATATATATATATATATATATATATATATATATATATATATATATATATATATATATATATATATAACGTGCTAAAGGCTTAACCCAAATGAAAATAATTGCAGTGATGAAAATAATTGCAGTGATCACTGGTGACCTATACTAAATTTCTTGCAAAAAAAAAAAAAAAAGAAATGGTGAACAGCATTGTTTGTAATTTGTTAATTACTACTAACCACTGTCAGAAAAAAGCTCATTTGGATGTAACAGGAGTTTGCCAGTTTGGATTTCTTCAATCTGTACTGTTTAAACTGTCAGACCAACTACAATATCACCACCAATTCAACCACTATTTTTCAGTCTGGTGAGCTGTTTTCTGGGGCTTCGGGAGAAAGCATAGCCTTTAGCACTTGTTGTTAGGTCATAGGAGACCATTTTAAGGGTGGAGATGTTTCCCTTGGGCTCCTGAAGCAGCACCTGCTGTTAACTGACACATCCTGACCACCGTTACCTTGGTGACCCAAGAGAAATTAGAGCCTTGCAAACACTCAAATAACTCCCTGTTCCTGCATTTCTAACGCTTTAACTCCCATACATCGAATAAACTATTCTACATAACTGTAAAATGAAAGCAGCTTCAGTGTGTTCTTGCATTGACAAGCCTGACAAACTCGTCACTGCACAACTTCAATCAGGATGGAAAATGCCCGTCCTCTTTATTCCCTCGATTTTATGCGATCAACAAGCAGTGATTACCTCCATCTATTATCAGGCAATCTTTATCAGCTTACAAATGGCCCTCGTTTAGCTGTTAGCACAACATAAAAGAAGCCCCTGGCGATAGCAGGATGCCAGGCAGAGCTCGTGAAGAAGCACCCTCTCAGCAATTATACAGGGAGAAGGTAGAAACAAACTGTAAATGCTTTTTCCCATGCAGCTGGGGGATTTTTGTTTGCACAGATACCCGCAGGCTGATATATGCTAAGCTGTTGTTGTTTGACGGGTGAGAAAAACAGAGAGCAGACACCTGACAATCCACAGCAAGAGTGAGTCAACAAGCCCTGCTGCTATAAGAGGGAATAACACAAAACTGCCCAAAAACATCCTGTTCTGAACATTTTATGTAACAGGGTGTGGATTATTTTTATTTTGAGACACGTTTTCTGAAATGTAGTATGGTTTCCCGTTTTGAATACTGAATAAAATATAATGTTGTTTTTGTCTTTTTTTTATATAATTATTATGTTTTTTTCTCAGAATTGCGAGTTTATATCGTGCAATTCTGACTTTATAACATGCAATTGCGAGTTATAAAGTCAAAATTGTGAGTTATAAAGTCAGAATTGCAAGATATAAACTCGCAATTCTGACTTTTTTCTCAGAATTGCGAGTTATAAAGTCAGAATTGTGAGGTAAAAGGTCCTAATTACCTTGTTTTATTTTTTATTCAGTGGCGGAAACGGGCTTCCATAGAAAGGTCTGTCTCTCATTAGAATTCGTAACCATTCGTAATTAACATTTACTTGTTTGAATGTTTGGATATGCGATCAAAAGTTAGTAATGTTTTAAAAGAAGTCTTACTAAGGCTGCATTTTTTTATCAAAAATACAGTACAAACAGTAATATTCTAAAATTTTATTACAATTACACATAACTATTTTCTATTTGTTTATATTTTAAAAAGTAATTTATTCTTGTGATGCAAAGCTGAATTTTTAGCATTATTACACTCTTAAAAATAAAGGCGCTTAAAAGGTTGCCACAGAAGAACCATTTTTGGTTACACAAAGAACCATTCAGTCAAAGGTTCTTTAAAGAACCATCTCTTTCTTACCTTTTTATAATCTGAAGAACCTTCTCTCACCACAAAGAACCTTCTTTTACCAGAAAGGTTCTTCAAATGTTAAAGGTTCTTTATGGAACCATTTAGACAAAAAAGTTCTATGGCATCATGAAACACCTTTATATTTAAGAGTGTACTCCAGTCATCAGTGTACCTTGATCCTATAGAAATCATTCTAATATGCTGATTTTCTGCTCAAGCAACATTTCTCATTATTATCAATGTTGTAAGAAAAAGTATAATGCTATATGCACTGTGCTGGAGAGATTACATGAGCCCAGAGACAGCCACCTGTCCCTATAGACAGACTGAAAAGGCTTTAGGTGGACTTTGTCCGACTAAGGAGTCTATAAACTGGCTTTGACCATGGCCAACCTAAACACTTGTCCTGTCTAAGACACTTGGAGACACATGGTGTAACAGTCAACATTATTAAGAGCAATAAATAATACTTCATGTGCAAATATTCAAGTTCCTGATGTGTTTTATATATTAAGTAAAATAACTGTATTGATTAAAATCCTGCATGGCTCAAAAAATGTGTTGTATTTCATAACTTATGAATGAACAAATATTTCAGTTTTCAGACATATATACTAAGACTATTCCAGTGGCCATGGCTGTTTATCATTAGAGTAGCTGCTAGTGCAGCTAACTCCCTCCGGACATAAAAAACAGATTTAACATCTTTTAATGGTCTGGATTCTTCAATACGGTCTTTATCTGTGGAGGAAATGGAGTTGAGTGTTTAAAGTTGCAGTATGTCATTTTTTTTTTTAGATTTTAAAATACTCGTTCATACGGAGCCCCGCACATGACATGCAAGAAAAAATAAATAAATTGTATGCACGATTTACTAATTCGTTCCCTCAATGTACTAAAACGTGCACATGATTACTATTGCTAAATCGAGCGTACGATTTAGCTAATCGAGGGAACGAATTAGTAAATCGTGCGCACAATTTATAAATCGAGTGAACAAAATAGTAAATCGAGGGAACACAATAGTAATCATGTGCTTGTTTTAGTACATTGAGGGAACTAATTAGTAAATTGTGCGCACGATTTAGCCTACTATTTTTTTCCTGCATGCCATGTGCGGGGCTACGTACGTTCATTCCCCAGTGTATTTTAGAGACAAGGTATGAAAGCTATCCAATAACATTCACATTCATCTCAATGGCAGTTGCTTGGGTGGTGCACACAAAGGACCTCACAATGTATGCCATCTTTGCTTATAGGCGCTCTATTGTTTTTGCCCTTTTTTTAACCTGAGCCATAAATCTCAAGTGACTAATTATTTCTGAACCTAATTTGCATTATTTAAAGCCCATTTCAGATCCTTCCCAAAAACAAACTGATCACCAGTAAATATCTACCATAATATAATAAATAATATATTATTATAATATCAATAAATGTGCAATTAGTGTGCTTTAGAATCATTTCAATTCTGAAAAATACACAATGTGTTTAATGGCAATTAATAGAAAGATACTTTTTTCTGTTAGAGGGTTACAGCAAACCTAATCAGTAAATACAACATGAATATTAATTATTTATTAACATGTTTAGGTGCCATATTTAAGTTAAGTAAACTACTGTATGTTCAATTAAACTTTTTAAATTAGGTTTGTGTGCTATCCTATTTGGGCCGAATGTGCTTATTGTAACCCAATTATAAACTTTTTTAAACAAATTAAAACTTGGCTTGGTAATGAGCATGGTATTCTTCACAGAGGTTAGATCACTTTTGTCTTAGAAGCCTTTAAAACTGTTCAAGCCCCTGTATGCTGGGTAAAGCACTTGACTTTCCTAATACTTGCCATGCAAGAGTTGTAGGCTTTAGGCTTTAGCAAATAAGATTAGTGAATTTTACATATGGTTCTCAACATGGGCCCTAATCCGAATTTGAGAGTGGGCTGGATTTCCTTGCTATAAAAACATCTTCATTGCTGAGAGTATAAGCTTTATATAAATACAGTATTACTTAACCATGAAAAATGAGATTTGCTTTATTCACACTTAATCCATATATGCAGCAGCACTTGTAAATTGAGTAATACTTTTGATGAGGAGAAAAGACATGAAGAAATCATCTTTCAAAGACATATTCTTTTGATGAATATCAACCATTGACTAGTTGACATTTAATTATCATTTAATTGTCTCTTTTCTTTAGCAATAGATGCACCGATGCATTTCAAAAGTAAAAACTTTAAATTAGGTTACCCGCTACGATTGTGCCAACTTGGATGGAGCAAGATTCCTGAGCTCCTAACAGTACAACAAGCCTCATTTAGAAAAGATTGGAAATCACTATTCCCACATTAGCAGTAGATGGTAATATTTATCCCCTGTTGGCAATGGCCCTAAAATAAGCCTGATCTCAGCTCAAGAGGACAAAAAGAGATAAAGATCCTCTATTTCCACTATAGTACTGTGACCTTGAAACCGGTGTCATCCTCATAATCACAGTAATGGGCCATGGGGACCTCTAGAGAGATTACAATGACCTCTCTGTTGTCTGTCCTTGTTGTCCAGTACCATCTACAGCTCAAGTTCAGTGTAAACTGGCTTTGAGCATCACTGAAGCTCTAAATGTAAAGGAGCTCACCGTATGTCTGGGGTGCAGTGGTTCAACCGGCTTGGCTCTTAGAGATAAGGTTTGTTATATCGTCCTCTCCTCTTATTTCTTCTTCTCATGCTGAATCTGTCTCTTTAAATTCAACATAAATCAAGCTTTAGCCACACCCATCCTCAATCCAAGAGTTTAGAAGATATAATGATGACTATAAAGTTAATATATATATACAGGGGTTAAATTGGGATTTGTTATGCGTGGGGGGGACTCTATGGTATCAAGCTTTTATGTATGTATATATATATATATATATATATATATATATATATATATATTTGTGTGTGTGTGTGTTAGTGTGTGTGTGTGTGTGTTGTTGTTGTTGTTATTTTTTTTATAAAATTTTTTTGCAAATATGATTTATTCTGAAGCAATATTCTTATCAGTTTTCTATCAGCTGTGACATATAAATCTGCATGTTTTTTATATTTTATCCAAGGACATTTTGTTTCCCTTTATAGAGGGCATTTTCCCACTAATCTCATTAATATTTTCATTTCAAATTACTAACATTTGATCTATAAATTCAATTATAATAATGTGATTATCTTTACGTTATCAAATTAAATTATTTACACTGAAAAATTTAACTGCATTAAATAATATTATGATATTATTTTAAATATTTTTGAATATAGAGACAGGAAATGATACTCGTGGAACAGGAATAATACTCGTGTTTTGGTTTTTACATAGTTATTTTTGGTTACCGATGTTTTAATCATATTACTTGTCTGGCGTCAATGAAGCGTTAATGTCGAGCCCTGGAGTCTCAGACCCGGACGGCCCTGGCCCAATTTAAACCCTATATATATAGGTTTTGTATTCTGTGTTTTTTAAGCAGCACACTTCAAAATAGCCTTTATTACTGTGTATTTAAATGGAAGAAAGCAAGGCTAGCTGCCAGATGTGAACGTTTTCAGAAGGATATCTCAGTAATTATGAAGCGTTAAATCAAAAGCCTTTATACAAAGCTTTTCAGTCACACATTTTTTTCTAAAGCAGTGATTTTGTATTTTCAAATATCAAGTTCAAGAATTTCTTTAGATTATCCATTCCAGTAAAACCCATACTATATGCTAAACATTATCATATTTTTGTAATATAGTTAGCTAGTTCATATTAGCAAAATAATAAAATAACAAAATAACTTTCCCCACCTCTGAAATTATTTTTTTAATGACAACCAGATTTTGTGTTAGTTTCAAATGTCAAGTTCAAGAGTTTCTTTAGACTATTCAGTTCAGTGAATCCTGTACGACAAACTAAAAGCCCCAAATTATCATATTTTCATAAAATCTAGTTCACAAAGGGAACACATACACTTCTGCATTTATGCATGTCTAGAGAGAGAGAGAGAGAGAGAGAGAGATGCATATAAGACAAAGAAATTATGGAGTTCTGTTCTCACTTACTTCCATGTAACTATCCATGCATAATTTTCACACTTTCTGTCAGCATCTGGTTGAAATTAATTACCCGGATTTTCTGAAAAATAAATAAATAAATACTCTCGTCTATCACAGCTAAATGAGTGGAAAAAAATGTGAAAAATGTGGAAAACTGATGGTTTTATTTAATGGGGAAAAATCATAGCATTTTATTAAAATGTAATAACTTTCTCCACCTCTGGATTTATTATTATTATTATTATTATTATTTTAAATTACATAACCAGTAATGGCTTACTTCATGATCCAACACTGTAAAATGATTTTTTTGTAAAATGAAGCAAAGATGATTGGATTATGTTTTACAAGAAAATACTATTTTATTCTTTCTACTTTGAAATTTCACATTTAATTTTCGCTGTTTCTTTATAATTAATTGATTATTTTCTGACTGAGCATTTTTACACCAGTCACACCAATTTTTACAGCAATGACTTGAATGCACAAATTAAGTGAATCAAATATTCAGTTTCGCTTGAAAATACGCCACATGAACATTAAATGCATTGTCAGTGTTGTTTCAAGTTTGAGCACATGATGCTAGCAGCCTTTTAAACCAGCTGAACATATGAATTCTTCGATTTTCATATTCAATGAATTCATCAGTGTGCTGAATTGATCAAGAGTCGGTTTCTGTGGCAAGTCTGCCTGAGATCACACCACATCTGAGGCCTCTGTAATGATCCTAAAATTATTTCCAAGCTTGCTTTTCTATGCTGTATCTGAAGTCTCATTTTCACCTATCTTCAGATCCCACAATGGACCAGCTAACAGTTTTCTGTTTATGCTCACATGCAGGCACATACTGTATGTAAACACATCTATGTGTCAACAACTAATAAAAAGTCAGCATTCTTTGATTCTTTAACATACCAACATTGTACAGTATGTAGGTAGCTTGTTCTCATCAATTAAAAAGTGCACACAACTGCAAGAAACTTGTATAAACATCCTCTAAAGCTCAAAGTATACCTTGATTTTATGTGTATGCTATTTAAGCACATGCTAAGCAGTCATGTCAATACTGAAATATACTTTAGGCTTTAGAGTGCAATAAATAAATAAATAATAAATAAATTGCAACAAATGGACCAGTTGATGAACGTTGTCAGGTCAGGGAAGTATAAATTCCTCAGGTCATCCTCCGACTGGAGCTTCAGCACTGTCTGTTTATCAGCTGGTGTCATTTTCCATTTATGATCCGCTAAATAATTCAGACCTCAATTTCTCTGTTAAATGTCATCCCACACGTAGAAAGGAGAAGTTTGAATTGAGTGAAAGGGTCCAGTTTGCTTTCTCCATGACAATGGAGAGTGGCTACGGCATGTGTGCTTGAGGTACAAGAAGTGCTTTGCTGTTAGGAAGTGATGGGTTTCACAAAGACAGATCTATTCTTCTGATGCCTCCCTCTTTTTTTAATGAGTAAATGGATTTTTATGTATATACAAAAATGAATTGTGTCATTCTTCAGCAAGGCTGTGTATTCCTGTAGTATAAAAGTAGAGCTTGTGAGAATAAGAGTGTTAATCGAGTCTGATTAAAGCTCCAGCACCAAATATTAGATTAGAGTTATTAGAGTTATTTAAAAAGTAAAACAAAATAAAAAACTGTTGGATCTATTAAAAAACACTGATACACCTATCTGATTATGTGACTGTTTGTTTAGAACGTTGTCCAAACAAATTCAAACAAACTGTCTCTTGGTTTGAATTAATATGAAATTAAATGAAATTGTTCATTAGCATGATGACAAACTTGGTATTATACAAACTCAAATTCAACACAATAATTAGTTGACTCTCATCTTCCCATTCTTCTACTTATCTCCCATTCCCATCTTACATAAGCACTCCAGTATGTGTGTGTGTGTGTGTGTGTGTGTGTGTGTGTGTGTGTGTGTGCGCGCACGCGTGTGTGTGTGTGTGTGTGTGCGTGTGTGTCTGTGTGTGGCTTTAAGACTTTTTAAGATTTAAGTGATTGTGATAGTTGATGAATCACTTTATGGAAATATGAAATCTTCTGGTGAAACTTAAAAAATTGGCCATCCATTCCCTCGCCACTCTCCACAGCTCAAAGTTACACTTGTCAGCCAAAGTAAACCCTCTCTGTGTCCAAGCATTCAGCATTGTCTGAGGGCCTGCTGTTTTAAAGTAGGAACTTTCTAAGTAAAAACTCCAATGTGGTTTGATGGCAAACAGTACAGTATATTTAATTTGTCACAAATCCTGGGAATTGTTACAGTATATAATTACAATATTTCACTAACTGTTTGTGTTGAATTTTATTCTTCATATATTTCTTGCCCAGCAGCTTTTGAGTTCCATCAGCAGTTCACTGTAGGTGTCTTCCAGAGACCCTTATAAATAAATCTAGAGAAATATGCTCTGATGTTAAGTAAATGACAGATTTAGTCAAACTCAGGAAAATGTTACTTTAACTGTGTGGTAATGCACAAACGTAAATGGATTGCTGTAATTTGCAGTTATATGAATAAAATATAACTAATTTGGCCACAAGTAACAGTCATTTACATTTGGTAGAATCTCTACTGGATCTAAATTTCTGTGAAAAATGTCCTTTTGTGAGTATCAAGTTGGACTCAGAATTTAAAGTTTACATTCATAATGGTTTATTGTGAGCAAACTCTTATCCATATGTTTAAAGGGTTACTCCACCGCAAAATTAAAATTTTGTCATTAATCACTTACCCCTATGTCGTTTCAAACCCGTAAAAGTTCGTCTTCGGAACAAAATGTAAGATATTTTGGATGAAAACCGGGAGGCTTGTGACTGTCCCATAGACTACCAAGTAAGTAACACTGTCAAGGTCCAGGAAAGTATGAAAAGCATTGTCAGAATAGTTCATCTGCCATCAGTGATTTAACTGTAAAGTTGTTTGGAGAGACACAGAGGAGGGGAATTGTTAAAATAAAGTCGCTATTTTTGTTTTCTTTGTGTACAAAAAGTATTCTCGTCGCTTTATAACGTTACGGTTGAATCACTGATGGGAGATGGAGTATTCTGACGAAGCTTTTCATACTTTCCTGGACCTTGACAGTGTTACTTACTTGGTAGTCTATGGGACAGTCTCAAGTCTACCTGTTTTCATCCAAAATATCTTAAATTGTGTTCCGAAGATGAACGAAGCTTTTATGGGTTTGGAATGACATGGTGGTGGGTTAATTTGATTTGTGTAATGATTTTATTTTCATTTTGGGATGGAGTATCCCTTAACACTTCCTAATAATAAAGAAAACCAAACTGGAAATATCGATCCAAATATGAACCTGAGTTGATGCTGGAAAAAAAGATACATTTTTGTACTAGCAAAACTAACCTTGTGGTGAACCATCCTATTATAATTTTTTAAGTGATTAAAGTGAGTTCTAGACAGTGCAGTCTACACATTGTACAAAAAGCTTTTTGAGAAGAATATTCTTCTCAGGAATAAGGTCAAGATAATGATCAACAATGAGACCAGTTGGAATCTGTAGGTCTCATTTACTAACTGTGCCAATGCACTAAATTGTGTTTAAAGAACGATGATTCATCAGAAACTTTCATACCCAAATGTATTCTCTGCTCTCTTGTTTCTCTCTATTGAGAGAATATGAAAAGGTTATGACAAAGAACAGCAAGAGCATGGGTTTCAGGGTTGTTGCCTTTGGCACATCTGACTCTAAAACATTTACATTTATGCATTTAGCAGACACTTTTATCCAAAGCCACTTACAGTGCATTCAGGCTATACATTTTATTTATTTATTTTATCAGTATGTATGTGTTCCCTGAGAATTGAACCCACGCTCTTTTGCACTGTTAACACAATGCACTACACCAGTATGTGTGTTCCCCAACCTATATTTCTGGTCCAAAAAAAAAAAAAAAACATAACCCTTACCTATGTTTAAAAAAAAAAAAAAAAGCAAACTGATAAGGCTGTCCATAGAAAGGCTGCTGCAAAACCGTACATTAATGAGATTCAGAAGCAAATCACAAAAATCCACAAGATCAAAGCAATGCCAGCTTTATGAAATCTGCAAGTCTGCAAGCAAGGGATGAGGAGTAAAATATATTCATTTATACAATCAGGAAAATGGTTTCCATCCAGCCTGAATTTCCTATAAAATGTCTGGTTTCAGCCCGGTCCTTCTGCTAAGGAAAGGAAAGGACGTGACGTGTGGCCCATACTTGGAATTTGTGCTTTGCTTTAACCCATCCAAATGCACACACACAAACCATGAACACACAGCCGGAGCAGTGGGCAGCCAATACTGTGGCGCTTGGGGAGCAGTTGGGGGTTCAGTGCCTTGCTCAAGGGTCTCACCTCAGTCGTGGATTTGAGGGTGGAGAGAGCACTGGATTTTACTCCCCCCAATTACAATCCATGCTGGCACCGAAACTCGAACCCGCGACCTCTGGGTTGAATGGACTGTTAAATACAGTGACAATGATGTGATAGATTGTAAGCTTGGGAAGATGTTTTGCAATGGAAGACTATTTACAATGGACCGGCTTATAGAAACATCCCTTAACAGCCATCAGTTGCATTGTAATTTATGGTACCCAAAACTCTTGGAATGTGGGTATAGCTCTTCATATTTGATTCAACACTCAGATCACCCAGTTTTAATAGGCCCTTCACTGACTATAAATATAAAGTGAAGTCTTGAGATCAGACTGTATATACCATTTGAGTTCTAAGGCATCTTCTCAGGCCGCAAGTTGACAGCTTGAAAGTTGAACAACCATGAACGCTTCCAGACTTAACAGTGCCTGGAAGCAGAGAACGTCTAGTAACATTTTTTTTTTTTTTTACTTTCATCAAAACTAAATGCCAAAACTGTGGATGTTGAAGCAGAAGCAGAAGCAGGGACAGTTTCAGTGCTTAACACCCACATTCAAAAAACGAAATAAAGCAAACTCTGAGATCAAACAAACTCAGGTCTGCATCAGTGTGAAAGCACCCTGTGATTCCCAATCAGTGCAGAGAAGTAATGATCTAGCATGTTTATATATGCCTGTTTGTGTGCAGAAAAAAGGAAAAGTTTAATAAGAAGGGGAGATGATTTATACTTATGAAAATTTCTAGTCCTTCGAATGTGCATCTATGCTTCTTGGTCAAAAGTAAAGATTTCCATACAAAGTTCTGTCATGAAACTCTAGATGGCACAGGTTGATGTGTTCTAATTCAATCACATCATCATTCACATGGCGTAGCTGATTGCTTTCATTTTACATCAGCTGCCAATGTGCTTGCCGCTCTACATTCAAATAATGGGCTAGTGCTTGCTGTAGCAGTTCCAGCGCGCTTCAAAACCCTCCACCTTCCCCAGCTCCACCTCTCTAGATCTGCTTTGGGGTATTTTCATGTATGTTATATAATGGGTTATTTCATACGTTATACTGTATATGCAGCAGCAGTATTTCTTGCTCACAGCAGCATGTTGTGGATGTATTGGCAGTAGCAAGTCTCGGTACTTGCTCTGCTGCAGCAGCGTAGCAGATCTATTCCACCAAAGGCAAACACATTAACCTTGTCATGTACATTACCATGCTAAACTCTTTGAGAGTTGTCATGACAGAAATACGGTTATCAGATTTTTTTGTATTGCACTGTGAATGTTTTTAGGAGTAAGGGCATTCAGATTTAAGGCAATGTTTATGCCCATGGGAGACAGGGCACAGTCGGGTCTGAATGTGTAATAATGGAGATCTGCCCTTGAGCGTTGGTCTCACGGCTCTCTTGAACTCAGCAGACAGTCTAATGTGCTTTTGATGATGATTTCAGAGCCAGCACTGATGCTAATCTCTGCAATTATCTGTCCACGCCGCTAATCTTAGTTTATTACCGTAAATGAATCGAAACTGCTTGCTTTGGAAGGGTTACAAATTAAGGCACACAGGTCTGAGAAATGAAACAAAACAAAGCTGCATGTTATCATAACACACTCAATATCTTTGTACCATTTTGCTGTCAAGCTTAATAAAAGATTGTGACTATTGAGTTGGGTGCATACTGTATTTATTGTCAAAACACATACACAAAAACATTGCTACAGAAGCATGAACTACAGTACAGAAGCAATGCAACATTAGCTTGCATTGGCTAGCTTAGCTATCCAGGGGGCATTTTCCATACAATGATGTAACTCAATGATTAATTACCATATTACGATGCATCATTGGAGAAGTTAACTAGCTAGTCTCAACTGCTTCCAAAAATCGGAGTTTGTCACTCATCTGTTGTTAGTACTACATTTTTTATTTTTTATTAGTCATTAATGACACCACACATGTGCTGGAGTAATAACTTCTGCTAATTAATCTGTTTGGGATCGAACTTATGTAAATGTTTTGTTCCCTCTTACGTCATACTTTGAGGTTCCCAAAGGTAGCCCATTCTCTTGACAAACTTAAAGACGTAAACTGAAATTTTTATAAAAATGCAATGAAATGTACTGCGTGTTAGCTAGCTTATTTCGCTCAAGTGCATGATCTGTTTATGTCCACATGTCATACTAACATGAAACTACTAACATGTTTTTAACCAGTGGTTGAGAGCTCTAGTTCCAACCACAAATGTTTGTGATGCTGTTTGCAAATGTTTGGTTTCTGGAAACACTGAATAGTTGAACTATGTTGGTAAAAATGGTACTTGTTGCAAACACACCCAAGATCCTTGACAACTACTGGATGCAAACATGTCACACAGGAGATAGAACTTGGTATTTTTACATGCAGAATGTCTCAAATCAAGCCTTGATATAGTGCATACAAATTCAAAATGCATATGAGAAAATGTAAATGAGAATAAGAAACTATAAATGTATTTTAATAGTAAACAAACATATTAAGGACATGGAAAAGAGTGCAAAGGCAGTGTGACCAAAGAAAGATTGCCTAAATAGGTCAAACCTGTAAATATCATCAGACAGACCAACAGTTTCCTGTAACTTCATCAATCACAATGTGACTAAAACTGAAATTGTGTACTTTCTTATAAGTAAACTGACCTATATTGCAGATCTCGCTTACCTCACAGATACATCCTTTAGAAAAAAAAATAAAAAAATCTAAAGCATAGCAATGCTAGACAGGAACCGTGCATCTTTAGTGGTTCTAAAAGCATCAGAACAGGATATTACTGAGACAGGATATGTGCAGAACAAAATGTTTTTCATAACCAAATGTACTAATAATGTAATGCCTTGCTATGTGTGCTAATTTATAATATGCACACAGTTCTATCAACGCTTTCATTTCATTCCAGTAAAAAGCACTGGTCAAGGTTTCAGACATGCACCATTTTTTGCTGTTAACTTGAGGAGAAAAATTACTAAATTGCGGGCGAGCTTGAATTCAATCAGTCATTTTCTACTCTTTCAGAGTCAGACTGCATAAAGCCTCATGCCCACTTTATATACACTTGTTAACTTGCAGACTTTTATGGACATTGGATTAATACATACAAGATGAAGTCTAGGAATACTTCAACATCAACATATACTTCTCATGTATGCAAACAGCGGCCACTCAGAAGCCACAGCAAGATGAGGTCAAGGGTCAAATGAGTCATTAGCACATACTTGCACCGATGGTGACACTGATGTTGAGGGCTTTTGAACATCTCACAATAAGCACCAAAGAGTCTCAATCAACAATATAAGAAGAATAATTGAGAGCTGTTAACAGACACTGGAGGTTTCTAATCAAAAGCTCTTTCTGAATCTGAGACGATAATGACGCTGGCGTAGAAAGCGAAGACATTACAGATGTGCTTTCTCATATCAGTCTTCAGCAGCTTTTCTCAGTCAGCCAGATGTAATTGCTTGTTTTATTACAGTAAATGCTTGCATGAAACTTCTGTGAAAGTAAAAACTGTTTGTGTTGTTGTGCAACTTAGCAAAAAAACAACCATCAAACAGCATCCCACCAAAGGCACACCTTTGCATTCTTTTCAAGTGAGTTTTCTAACAGACCAGGTTTTTAGCCATCGGCAATACTGACAGTGCTGAATTGCATGCTTTTTAAAAATGTTATAGATTTGGGTAAGGTGTTATTTGTTTTCTCTGTAAATCACAACTTCCACAGAAACGGACTAAGCAAAACTCAATGGTGCATATCTTGTTCTGGCCTGGAAGAGCTGTTCTAGTGTCATGAAGGTTGAGGTCTCGCTCGAACAAAATCCTATTGGCTTAGAATTAATGAGCAATTACTTTAGCATGCATTGTACTGAATCTGAACTCAATTGTTAAGAGAATAGTGTGTCATTTTAGTAATTGGAGCCCAGCCTTAAAGGTTTCATTCTCTTGTCGAGACTTCAGGGGAACTACAAGGTGGAGCAGAGGTCTAATGCATGACCACTGCTGAATGAAGACACTATTAATTGACACATTTCAGTCAGTTTCTATGGAAAACTTTCATTTAGCAGAACCTTTGTTCAATAACTTGTTCTAATTATAATAGTAGCCATAACAGCATTGTTAGTGTATTGGTGTAATACTCAATATGGTGTCATCATTAACAGCTTGAGACTTGCATCATAAAGAGTCCGTCTTCAGTTAAGCTCAGGGGTTTGTCTTCTGGGGAAGCAGACAGATTGAGACTGCCTTCATTGACGGTACTTTGCAAACCTCGAAGTGAGTGAATGTAAACAATGACAGAGTAATGGCTGAATCAATGTAACAATGTTATCATCTACAGATGGTAGACAACCAAAATGAGTAATG